>NW_026555343.1:39343536-39701092 GCF_029017545.1 Prosopis cineraria | reverse complement strand
TCTTATAATTTTTCTCAATTTCGAATTAGGCCCTTGTAAGCTTATTTTGTTTTAATCAAATTCTTATAGTTTGATCCACTAAATACATTAATCCCTAATGTTAAAATTATTAAGGAATGTTTTAAACTCTTCCAAAACAAAAAACTTATAGAAGATCTTATATATTTAATATTTTTGGACAAAATAGAAAAAATTAATTTAATATAGTGATTATGTTTCTATTAATTTTATAAGAAAAATTATATGTTAAAAAAATATTTAGAAGACTTAATCTAATTATATACATTTTAATTTAAAAAAATTATATAATCAATTCAAAAGTTATATAATATTTTTAATAAAATATAAATTTCTTAATTTCATATTTTCAAGCAAAGATTCAAGAATTTCAACATTCAACGATTACTAAATTTAATGGACTAAATTATAAGGACTCAATTAAAATAAAATAAACTACAAAAATTTAATTTAAAATTGAAATAAAACTTTAAAGATAAGCATACTAATTTTTTGATTGATTATATATAATACGATATTCAATTGTTTTGTATAAAAATATTTAAAAAGGACTAAAATTTTTTCTCCTTCAACATCATATCACTTGCTGTGTTATATACTCCCTTCAGGCTTTATTATAAAGTACATCTAATTATATCTCACTGGAATTAAGAAGAGATATTTAGTTATTAGTTTTGTCTAAATATAAAATAAACTTATAATTTTACCCATATTCAAATAAAAAATTTTAAATTTATATTACATTTTCTCTCATATTAATGAGTTTAAATATAGGTAATATTAAAATAATGTAATTAATATCCTATTAAGTGTTTTTATAAAAGAATTAAAGAATTTTTTTAAAAAACATCTTATAATAAGGTTAAAGGGTAGCAGTATGTGTGGGTAGGCATGTGTTGCCCCACATATAAATCAAGGGGCAAATGCACCCCTGGACTTAAAAAAATTGCAAGGAGTTCATATTTTCAGTACTTTATATCCATTGATTCAATATTTTGCACCCCTTAGCTCAACTTTAAAACTGTTTGGGTTCTAAAAATGTTTATGCTTTCTTGAAATTATTAATGATATTATTGGATTTTCATATCAATGATAGAAAGAGCTTTTTTTGTTATGAAATTTGTTAAAAATTGATTCTAAAATCATATGAGAAATCTATTGATGGATAATTGTCTAACGACTTATATTAAAAAATGATAAAATGATAATATTATTTTTAAACATATTTATCCAATTTTATTATGAATACAATTAATGATAAAATGATTAATTTTAGGGGGGGAATAAAATCAATTTAACTCGGCTTTTTCAAAGGAATTCTTCAGGCAAAGGGAAAAGTGAAAGAAGAAGAAGGCATGCAATGATGGAAAAGAAAAACCATCAATTTTTAATAATTTTATTTAAAATTGGTTAAGGTTAGTTCTATGGATTTATAAGATTTTTAATAAATTTATTAATTTTAACTAATAATATTTTTTATGAAAAAGCCTATACTTCGTAAAGAATAATAAATATTTATGTTTTTTTTTATAGCACAAGAGTAAATTTTTTAGATAGCATAAATTATCTCCTTCAAATACTTTTTCTGATTCATAAATCTAGTTGGGTAAGATTACATTGACAGCAAAGCTTTTTCAACAAGTTTTTAACACAGTTACATATCTAAAACTCAAACTTGAAACCACTTAATAATAAATTTCTTTCAATTATTTAATATATATATATATATATATATATAATATGGATTGAATCAAACCAACAATCATTTAAGTATACTAATAGTTCTTTCACTGTCAAAGCTGCATATGATTTTATCCAAATTATTGATCATGGGTCTCCGGAACCTTGATGGAAGAAGATATGAAAATGGCCTGTTTCTAAAAGAATTAGGTTTTTCTTCTAGCAAGTTATTCATGAGAGATTCCTTATAAATTCACCCAGAGCTTTATATGGTCCAACCACAAATAATGAGTATCCTTTTGAGTGTCATAGTAAGGAATCCATCACACACCATCCCTTGAGATGTGAGATTTCTAGAAGAGTATGGGAGAGAACTATTAATCATAATGATTTTGCTGTTTTTTTCTCTATTGATTTGCAGGATTGGCTCAAATAAAATACTACTCATAAACCAAGGAATAGCAAATTTGGAAGACGACCTTAGGTTAAAGTTTTTTATAATATGTGCTAGCTCTTATGGAAGACTCAATGTAAAAGACTTTTAAAGGAACACAATTCAAGTCGAATGAGATTATACATCAGGGTCTCTACTTATTGATGGAGGATTCAAGTACCAACACGTTTAGACATGCAATATTCCAAGGCTTTTCAGGATTATGCGGATAGATAGATCCCTTCACCTAAAGGTTATGTTTGAGTTAATGTGGACATCTCTATTAACCAACAAGGACATGCCACCTAAGGAGGAGTGCGTTCAGGATTTAACAAGGAGATTAGATTCTGAGCTTCAGATGTGAATTAGGAAGAGCAATCATTTCTGTTGCTGAACTTCTCACTATAAAAACAGGTTTGGAGATATGTCAACAATAAAATTTTTAAAAGATTAAGATGTTCTCTGATTCTTGGGAAGCTATCAACATGCTTTTTAGGGATTTTCATTCTGATTTTTCACTTAATGAAGTAATAGTAATTCATGATCTTATTTATAGCAATTGGGACCTTGTCATAAAACAAATGTCCAGAGAAAATTTGAGTTGTGCTGATTACTTAGTTAAGATTACTCATATTGCTCAAGCGAACATTGTTTTACTTTAGAACTGTCCTTTAAGTTTCTTAAACATCTTATTGTCTAATAAGAGAAATGTATAGTATCTCTTTGCTAATGTAATTCAAGCTTAGGCTTGCCTTTATAACTAATAAAAAAACAATGATTTAAGTAAGTGATGAGAGCCTACCTTCACACCAACTTTCCCTGCCTAAATATGTGTTTAAGGCTCTTGTAAAGGGAGCTATAGATGGGAGTACCTAGTTTATAGAGCTAAAAAAAACAGGCGGTCCGACCCTTAAGGGCTTTAATATATAAACATATATTCTAACATTAAAATTCAACTTAAGATTCAATTTCTAGATGGGTATATGAAAAAGCATATTTTAGAAGAGAACAATCCTTAAAAAAAACGTTTAGATTTTTCAAAAAATAATCTCATAAATTCAGGCTGTGGGTATATCTTATGTAACCAAAAAAACTTTAAATTCAATTTGAAAATTAAAAATATTTTTATTTTATTAAAAATAAAACAAGAAAAAGTCATCAAAGCGCCGGTCAAGCCTATTTTTTATTATTTATCAGTCCGAATTTAAAAGCTTAATTTTTAAGCTAAAATTTTTATAAAAATAAATTTAAAACGGACATCAGGCTTAGCCTTTATTTTGGCTTTACTCAAATGAAGTCAAGTCAATGAGTACTCTCAGACTGTGATTGGCTGACAAGAAAGCCTCGGTCGCCGTCAGTTCATCTTCTGTCATGATCATTGGTCAGGGAGGTGCCTTGGCTTCAAGTCCATGGTCCCCTCATGTCCTCTTCAGCACTCTTAAATTTTGCTTTGGATGGAGATAAGGATGACAAAATATTACAAGAGACAAATAGAAAAAGATATAGCGAGGATGACAGAAAAGAATTTCTCCCAAATAAAACAAATGATAATTTGATTCTATAAAATATAATAATTACAAAGAAATTTTTTTAAGATTAAATTTTTATGTAAAAAATTACTTTAGTATTTCTATTGATTTAAAAGTTGTGATTTTTTTAAATTATTTAATTATTAGTGTAATCAAGCTTGTGAATACTTGTACAAAATTGTTAATTATATAAAATTAGTTGAACTTTATTGATTAAAGAAAATTATTGATAAAATTTATGATTTTTTAAATTATTTTAGTTATTGATAAAACCACACTTATAAATACTTATACTACACTTATGAACTTTATAAATTAGTTGCAAAATGATACTGAAATAATTTCACATAAAAATTTAATTTCAAATAAGTCTCTTGGAAATTCACTATAATTATCACATTTCACATGATTGAATTGTCGTTTCCTTATTTCAGAGGAATTTAACTATCATTCTTCCAAAAATATATTTCTTATCTTTATTTTTTTTCTAATTTTTTAAAGAGAATAAAAATAGGAAAATTATTTTATAAAATGTTCAATCTCAACCATTCAAAATTTGATTCAATGTTTGAGATGTGATCAATTAAATAGAAAAAAGAAAATGGGGAGAATTCGAGTGTTACTTTCTTCTTCAGTCTAGCATAATTCGAGTGTTACTTTCTTCTTCAGTCTAGCATAATCAACTAAGGAAATATGTTTAAAGACAATATTAAATTTTTAATATAAAATACATTAATAAATTCTTGAGGATTTTTTGCTACAAATTATTTTTTCTTTTGTGTGTGTTATCATAAGGGAGGGGGTATATTTTAAAAGACATTATGTTGAACAGAGAAAAAGTATATATTTTTCATAAATAAAATTTATAAATTAATTGTAATTTTAAAAATTTATATTTATGTTTTAAAAAATAAATTATAAAGTTGTAATTGATAATAAAATTTATTAATTTGCATCATTTTTTATTTGATTATGCATTTTCAGGCAAGACAAAAGCGTTGATTATTGCCTTCGTCATTATTTAATGAATGAACAATTAATTCACGTTTTGACATTAATAAAACTGAACAAATTCGTGTCCAATTTTTTATCAAATATAATTAATAAGATATAAAAATATGATATATTTTATTGAATTAACCCTTCATTCATGAAGAGTACTCACTCAATTAAAAATATAAAAATTTTTTTAAACTAAATCTCACCTTTCAATAAAGTAGTTATCTACTTTAAATTAATTTTATTTTTTATATTTACTCTTATTAAATATCATAAAATAATATAAAGTCTTTATCAATAGGATACTTAAAAAAAAGAGAGACAATAATTACACTTTTAAAACTAAAAATGTCTTATATTTTTTCAATATTAAATTTCTTAAAAAATACTTTTATATTTTTAAATGAAGAAAAATATTATTATCAACGTGCTTATAATATTTTAAACCTTTTAAATATAAAATAGAAAATTTGTCATTTAATAACGTTTCGAAAGTTTAAAAGGATAAAATAATTATAAAAAATTTTTATTTGAAGGATATACATTTTGAAGTGGATGGAGTAATAGACAAGTTAAAAGATGGTAATTTTAAAGTTGGAAATTGGATGAAGAATGAGGCAGAGGCTTGTCTGTGATCCCGCTTTTTCCCATCTCAATGCCTTGATGGCTGAATGCTGATGCGAAGAACATGCTCTGCGCTTGGGCTGGTTTGGTAATTGATAGGACATGCAATTAATGCACAAATAATTACAGAAAATCACGTCCAAAAAACGTGGTAAATAATTTATTCACAACAAAAATTAATAACAAAATTTATATTTAAAAAGTCAATATTTTTACTATAATGACAATTCGTATTAATACTTGTCAAAGACTAAGTTCTTTATCAAATTTTCAGATGTAATTCTCCTCATCAATTAATTACCTCTCTCAATAAGGTTACTTTTAATAATATATATATATATATAAAATAAAAAATAATAATAAATTAGCTAGCAGTGCGCATGCATGCACTGGATACAGCACCTGCCCGCATTTACCATGTGCATCAAATAAAACAAATCTAGGAATTAACTTTCAACTTAGCATTGCCTTTAACTTCAGAATTAATTAGTTGTAGGAACTGAAATTAATTAGAAAGAGGAAGGACGAGTACGAAAAACTCCATTTGTTTCTTTTTATGAGTAATTAATACTGCTGCTCGGTTATTTAATATAAAAGGAAATTAATAAATTTCACATTTATTTGGCTTATAAAAAGTACTGTAGCTTCCTAGTTTGAGTTTCTTTGTAATTAATAACAGCATAAATTGTTATTTAGGAATTTAAGTGATAAATAACGAATAAGGGATGAAATTAAAAAAAATTATTACTCCATCCATTAAAAAAATATAAGGTATTTTTTAAGAAATTGAATGTTAAAAAATATAAGGTATTTTTAATTTTCAAGGTGTAATTATTGTTTTTTTTTAAAGTGTCCCTATTGATAATAACTTTATATTTTATTATAAGATGTGTAATAGGGGTAAACATAAAAAGATAGTATTAATTTAAAAGTAGGTAATTATTTTATTGAAAAGTGAGATTCAGTTAAAAATACCTTATATATTTAAACAGAGGGAGTAATTATTCTAATTTTTCTTATATTTAAGACCAAAAAGAGCTTTACATCAGGGATCAAAGGGAGTATTTTCTTAAAAATATTGAAAAATTTCCCTTGAAAATAAATATTTCCTCCGGATCATGGGACATTTTCTATAAACCTCACTTGATTTAAAATAAAGACATATGGTATTTTATATATATATATATATATATATATGAAAATCAAGATTTTAATCAATTTTTTAAAATATAAATCAGTTAATAATAAATTATATCATAATCCACTGAAAATATGAAAAGGACGAGAGTGAGAGAGGGATATTATTAATTAATAAGTTTATGGTGGAGAGAGAGAAATCATGGGCGAGAGATGAGATTGTTTGATTAAGGTACTCCTTGCGTTAGGATTTATCAAATGTTTTTTCAGTGGTTTAACTTTTTATAACATAATAAGGTTATAATCAGATTAAAGTGTAATTTGTTTCCCATTTTCTTCAGCACATTCCATGCCTTAGATTCAGAGCGGTGCAATATTGAAAATGGAGTAACGTACGTCGTCCATACGTTAAATGTCGGTTAATTCAACTATTGATTGATTGAAAAAATTATAAAAAATAACTCAGAAAATTACAGAAAAAACTCATAAAATTATAAACAAGTAATAAAAAAATTAATACCGTTCAATTAAATCTCCTAACTTATATATAAATATAATTGATGACTGATATTATTTTTTATTTATATAAAGTATCAAAATATTATTTTAATCAATTATTGTAATGACTAGTTTTATATATAGTATTTAATGTTGATATCTCTTTAACCATGACCCGAGGCTGGGCACTCAACAAATGCTACGTATTGCTAATCTTGTACTTTTTTTTAACTATAAAATATTTGTAAATAAAATTATACATATCAATAAAAAATTTTAATATACTTTACAACTTTATTTTTTTTAAAATAAAAATAAAAACTTTTAAAATATCTTTTTTCAAAACAATAAAATTCATTAAATACTCTGTCTATTAAAAAAAATTTAGAGAGAGAACTATTGAGAAGAATAATATTAAAAAATATGATAATAAATTTATTTTTATTAAAGTGTCTTGTGTTTTAGGACTTTGAATCTTCCTAAAAAATGTCATTAATTAGGGATTGAGGGAGTAGCATTTAATGTATAAAATGCTTTTACATTTCATTACGGACCCTTGGTTGCTGGATATTGACCCTTAGTTGCAGATATGACAAACGAAGAACAAATATGTAACTAAAAGAGATGAAAAATATTCATGGCCTTCTGAGGCATTTGTATTTTTGTTCCTGGAAATGCATGTGAAGATTGGCTTGGCCGGAATACGTTTGTAAGTGAAATTAGATTGATTTCAAAACTATAAGATTTTAAAAGTTCTGGACAAATATAAAATGACATCAGGAAAAAAATGACATTTGGGGACTATGGTAACATACAATGTATCACATGTTCACAGCACGGTCCATCGTGACAGGAGATGGATTGAGGAGACCGAGGCTCCATTATTGCAAACCAATCACTGTTTGAGAGTACTCATTGACTTGACTTCCTTTGGATGCATTTGGAGGTTGGAAGACAAACACGTTTTCTCTGGTTTTTGAGCACCGCACATGTTGGATGGGCGGGAAAAACTGGAGAATGATGGTCGCTCCGTCCTGACCATAATATAAAGATATTGATAATTAACTAGTTCATGATTCTTAAAAAGAATTAAGTGAAATTTTAATTTCATAAAATATTTACATTCTCTTTTATATTTGTTATAAAATATTTTTAACTAATTTATTAAAATAAAAAATAACAATTAACTCATTAAATATGTTTGAAATGAAAAAAAAAAAATCCAACTTTACCCTTGTTGAAAATCAAAAGATAGAGAGACACATAGCATATAATGAGATCCGAGAGAGTATCTTTTTAACTATACCTTTATTAATATCATATATAAACTTTTTATTAATCACAATTAAAATTTTAATGTATTACTCCTTCCATTTAAAAATATAAGGCATTTTTTGAGAAGTCATATGTTAAAAAATATAAAGTATTTTTAGTTTTTTGATGTGTAATCATTGTTTTTTTTTCAAAAGTACCCATATTGATAATGAATTTATATTTATAATTAGGTGTTTAATAAAGGCAAATATAAAAGATAGGGTTAGTTTAAAGTAAATAATTACTTTATTGGGAGTAAGATTAGATTAAAAATACCTTATTTTTTTAACAGATGGAGTATTTTTTCCAAAAGATTGTAATAATAAAGTGGGGTATAATTGAAAAAAATTATAAAAAATATTCAATACCTTATATTTTCAACTAACAGAGTTTTTAATGCTCTATATTATAGTCTGGAGGGAGTAAATTCTAAAAGAGAATCAATGATAATTATGTTTATATAATTTTTTAAAATATAAGTTGCAATTGCGAATTTTCTACCAAGATTCCTTCTTGTAAATATCAAAATTGATATTTGCAACTTATTCTTCAAAAAAAAAAGATTGATCTTTTAACATTTTATTGTCATTTTAAAAAGCACCAAAAACACATACATAAAAAGTATAAATATATGCACTTGCTAATCAAGTAATTCCATATAATATAGTAATAATGAAACTGTTAGTTCCTTAAGTTTGTCTCAAGTGTCAATTAGGTCTATTTAATTTGTATCAGTTATTGAATTGGTCCTTATTGTTTGAAAAAAAAAGACAGCATTGTCATATCCAACATGAATAAAGAAATATTGATAACAACTATGTAGATTAATGAAAAAACAAACATAATTATTTAGGTAAAAAAACATTCTCAAATTTTAAAAGTAAAATAATATAATACAGCATTAAATAATTACATTGATATAAAAATTAAATTGTTTTGAAAGCTAATTTATTCTCATTTAACTACATATATATGCCAAGTCATTAACATATTTTACACATTATATTAATTTGAGAATTTAAGAAAATGAAAGGGACTAAATGTTAAAAATTAAAAGTGAGGGATGAAATAGATCATTGAAATTTCATTATACCTGTAATTCATTAACAATCTTTGCCTCTTTGGTTCTTTATTAAAATTTTGAAATTTTTGGTGCCAAACATGTGCACCAGAATGTGACTTATATAAAGATTCAAATCTCATCACCATACTCTATCAGGTTCTTGTCATAAGACATTTTTTAAAAAAGATTGCTAGTCCTTAACATAAGGTATTTGGTGGGATATTATTTGCATTTTTGTAATATAACTATCATTTAATGACTTAACTATTTTTCTTTAGTTTCGGTGAGATGATTGGAAGTAGCACTGCTAGTGTTACTGGGGAGCTGCCTGATCCTATATATTTACTCGCCAATGAAGAGGGGTGGGGGAGACAACGTTAAAGTCATGTTTGGTAGCATTAAATTAGTAAGGTGAAAATAAAATTAGAAATGAAATCCTAATTTAAATATAATTAGTATGCAAGAGTTATAATTCTTAAGAATTTAATTCCACCAAAAATGCTAGAATCTAATTCCATCATATTGACAATGGAATTGTTTCAATTCCCTTGAATTCAATTTGTAGACCTTACTATTCTCATCTTTTTTGTCCATTTATAACAAGGTAGGTCTTTTTAATTTTGAGAAAAAAGAGTAATTTGGTCTTTTCTTATTTTAAGTACATATACAAATTAATATTATATTAAAATTTTATTTTCATACCAAACATACTTTTAAAACTCAATTCTATTTTGATTTTGATTTCGATTCTGATTCCATTAAAAACTCTTCTATTATACCAAACGAGGCCTAAAAGTAATTTTGGCAAAGCGGAAGGGGAGAGAGGAGTTAGGGGGGAGTGAAAGAATAGGGATATTTTGGTAAATCTACACTGAGAATTAATGACCCTTAAAGTCTATGGGACTATGAAGTTCTTTGAGCATTTCATGAGATTTCTTAAAAATTAGAATTCATGGGTGGGACTTTTTTGTGATTTTCTCATAAATTATTGGATATCATTAATTTGGTTGAATGTTTTAGTGTCTTGCCTCTCCCATGCTTCATTTGATTTCGGTTATAAGGTAGAGAGTGGAGATTTTTGATTATTTTATTTATAAATTATTTCATTAAATTTTCACTACAAATTTTTCTATTGGCCCTCCATTGATTTTTCAAGAGACAAATATGTTATTAAATTATGTGTATTTAATAAAAATAAAGTTAGAAAATTGTTAAATTTATAGATAAAGTTAATAAATTTTTATATTTTTTTATTTCAGTAAAATATATTAAAAATAACTTATAAACTGAATCTAAGTTTCTAATAGCTAATTGGTTACCTATGTGCCTTTTTGGATACGTCTTTAATCAATTTTGTTCTCAAAAAAATCAATTATTTGGTTTATTAGCCAAACACCTGAAAAAGTAAAAAATCGATTTCAACCATTAAAATTGCTTTTTTTTCAAAAGCCAAGATTCTGAGCTTTTTTGAGAACGCTGATAAAAAAGTATTGGAGAAACTATAAAAAAAGACTCAAAAAATTATAAAAACGCACAAAATTTTATTTAAAAAAATCAAACTCTCTTCTCTTCTCTTTTTTTTTCTTAGTAAAATTCAAATTTTAAATCTTTAAAAAAGTTGTTAACATATATTAAGTTAAAATTAATTTTAAAAAAATAATATCCAAACAAATTGCGTTATAACATAATTAATTTTAATTAAAATTTATCATTTAATTAATTATTTTTATAATTTATTATACCCAACTGAAATCCAAACAAGCACTATATATGTTCTTTCTTAATTACCCCAACTTCTGGCAAATACCAACGATGACCTCAAGCTGTCAACTGCTTTGACTGATGTTTTGTGTAATTCTTTTTCTCTCTGCTGTTAATTTTTTAAGAAAAAATTAATCATTTGATCCTTATAATTTTAATTGAGTTGTAACTCAGTTCTTGAACTTTGACTTATTATAACTCAATCTCTGAAGTTTTGACGATTGTAAATCAGTCCATGAACTTTATCTCTTGAGATTTAGTTCTTATAGTTTCAACGTCCTATATATTAGTCCCTATATTTAAAAAATTAAGATTATTAAGATTACAAATATTTTAAGTTTTTAATATTTATAAAGATTAAAAGGGTTTAGTAATTTAAAATATTAATAATAAATTTTAAAATATTTTTAATCTTTATAATTTTATTTTTTAAATATAAGAACTAATATTTAAAAGGTTAAAACTACAAGAATTAAATCATAAGAGGCAAAGTTTAAAGACTGATTCATAATCGAGTCAAAACTTCAGAGATTTAATTATAATGAATTAAAGTTCAAGAACTAAGTTACAACTCAATTAAAACTATAAGAATCAAATGATTAATTTTTTTTTAAAAAGTACTCGCTCAGTTTTAAATTATAAGATACTTTAAAATAAAATCTCACATATTAATAAATCTCATTTAATACACTTAACAACTTTATTTTTTTGAAATAAAAATATAAAATTTTAAAAATACCCTTCATTTCATAACCTTAAATTAATCTACACTTAATTAGTATTAAATAGAGAGAGATAAAGACTAATATTAGAATAAGCCTATTTAATAAAATCTTAATCTTTTTAAAATGTCTTATAAGTTTGGACAAATGTAGTGTTATACTTTAATCATACAGGTCTCCTATAGTGGCTTTACAAAACTATTTGGATTTTAGACCCATTTTTTCTTTTTTAAAAATAATTATGCTTAGCATATTTTAATTTCAGGCCGAACACACTTTCACCTCACATATAATTTGTTTCTTTGGTATAAAAAATTGTAAGAATATTAAATTAAGAAAAATAAATTGATTTGAATAATCCAAAATTATAATAGAGAAAAAACTAAAAGAAAAAAAAGATCCACTTGTAAAATATTGAATCTGAACTATTTTTCATTTAATCAAATAAAGCCGAAGTATACACATCATGAATTTTCTTACGCAAATTTAAGCCACAAGTATCTTATTATCCCTTGTGTGAGCATATCTCCTGACTTTTGACACATTGAGTCAACCATATCTTAATCACTTTCGAAAAGAAATGAGAGGTTTGGATGAAGATAAGCATTATTTAACATGGTTGAATTTTCAACTTGAATTATTGCCTTCATCCCACCAATGAATTAGTTGCGTATATGGACATTACAATTAGAGACTGGCACAGGCTGAAAAGTAAAAATGTTGATTGATTGAAACAAATAATTATATGCAGGAAAAAAAAAAATAATACTAGAAAAGCCAATCCGATCTCACATCTTCCGATCTTATAATGCCAAAGAACTTACTCTCCTGTTTCCATTGCATTTGATACTTAACAGGACATGGCACTTCTTTGCTTTCTTTCTATTATATTATATTTTTAATTAAAAAAATTTGTATCCAACCTCCTTTTAACTTGTGTTAATAATTTTATATTTGTCAAAAATTCAGAAAATGATACAATTTTTAAATTATACGTTAACTTAATTAGTAATTTAAATAAAAAAATTTTAAAAAAATTATGCAGGTTTTTGGGTACGGTCCTAAACCCTGTCAATGAGAACCAAATTTGAAAAACACGGTTAATTTAGGAATGTGAGTTTATGAGTTAGAACCTTTAAGAACCAGGTTCATAAAGATTAAGTCTATAATTAAGGACTGAGCCTGTCCTTATTAACAACTCTATCGACAAGTCATTAAGAAAAATTCATCCCAACCCAAACACAGTTGAACTTTCAACTAAGTATTGCCTTCATCTAGCAATTTAACATGTGTTGACATTAATTAGAAATTGACCATCATCGAAAACATAGGGAGTACATAATGAAGATAGGGAAATATATGATACTTTTAACTAATTTATACTCCCAATAATTAAAAATGGTATGGAGCAACGAAGAGTAAGAATTATAACGTTGCATGTATCGACATTAATTAATCAAGTCATTCTTTTTTACTCTCTTTAATTTAAATTATAAGATACTTTTAACTAATTTATACCCATAATAAGTTAGTTAATTTCTTTTAAATTACACATTCTTTCTAACTCTTTTCTAGTAAAAAAAAATATACATTCTTTCTATGTTTACTCTTATTTATAGTTATATGTCTTAGTTAAAAAATCTTATTAATTTCACTCCCTAATTGATGGCATTTTTTTTAAAAAAATTTCATTAATTACACCTTGAAAACCCAAAATATCTTATAGTTTTTAAGATGAAATTAAAAAAAAAAAGTCTCATAATACTGGACAAAGGGAGTACAAAATTACAAATAGAAAAGAGTGCACGTGACTTTAATAAGAGATCCGCATACCTTATCATTATACTCCCTACATTAAGAATTATAACTAACTTTTAACTAATTTACACATTCAATAACTTAGTTAATGACATTTAAAATTACATTTTTTTTTATGTTTACCTGTATTTAATAAGATGTTTAAATTAAAATATATTATTAATTACACCTCTAAAATCTAAAATGATTAAGGATATTTTTAGCTCAAATTTGAATGTGACACTACAGAAAAGTCAAGGCGTACGGTGCCAGATTATAATAATCCATCAATATAAATTATAAAGGGTGCCATATAATGATGCGTTATCCAAGGCGAGTGATGGAACTCAGCGAACTAAGGACTTCGATTCATCAAGAAAGTGACCAAATGAGCGTTCTCAATAGGGCAGCAAGCAGTAGGAATGCAGTAACAGGTTTGAACTCATTGATACCGCAAGACTGGTCAATCCTTTACGACATTTCAAATTGCGAAAATCCCTTACACATATCGGCATTGTTGAATCATGTTAGATTCACAGAGGCCATTCTCAGTCGCAATCCCGAGCTTGCCACTGTGAAAAATTCTTCTGGAAGCACAGCCCTCCACTTGGCTTCTGCAGAGGGTAACTTGGAGATCGTGCTGAAACTGCTACAACATAACAAAGACCCATGCTTGTTTCATGATGAAGAAGGAAGAATTCCTCTGCACTATGCTGCTATGAGGGGTAGAACAAAGGTTGCAGAAGAGCTGATCAAAGCCAAGCCAGATTCTTTGAGTCTAGGTGACAATTATAAAAAAACTGCTTTTCACTTTTGTGTGAAATACAACCATTTAGAAACTCTCCAAGCTTTGGTGAAATTGGATTATGCTATTGCTGGCGACCTTCTCAACTTCAGAAGACCTGATTGTGCTGGCAATACCGTTCTTCATTTTGCCGTCAAGTTGAACCGAGCGGAGGTACAACATACGTACTTGTTTTCCTATGGTTTTTCCTTCATTAAATGTGATAACGGTTTCAAAAGTTATATGGCAGTGTATCATAGATAATATAACAAACATATAAATTTCTCTCTGTATATTTCATATTCAAACTGTTTAATTTCATCCGTCCATTTACTGATAGATTTCATGTGAGAAAATCATGCAGTAATATAGAGGTTGCTACTTGTAACGTAATCGCAAGTGAACTTTGATTGCAACAATTTCAATTACTGTCTTGATAGGACATGACTGTTTATGAGCACAAAAATAGAAAAAAGTTATATGAATTCGCAAGTTACACAATTGACCGTATACTTTACTAACTTGTTTGTTATTTAGGTTATAAGGTATCTCCTGTAATTCCAAAAATAAGAGAATTAGCAAAGTTGAAGAATGAAAAAGGTTTCACCGCTCATGATAGCGAAGAACATTATCCAAACGACTTCAAAACCTCTGAAATAAAGTTCATGTTAAAGGAGGCTGCCAATGAAGAACGAATGGCAAGATCTCGTGATGATAATAAGTGCTGTAAAAATTTCTTGAAGTATATTGGAATTTGCTTCATAAGGATTGTGAAAGGGATCGATAATTGGCTCAAACATAAAGGTGACTGGTTAGAAGTGATGAGAGGGAATCTGAGTCTGGTATCTACTGTTATAGCAACTATAACTTTTCAAGCCATAGTCAATCCACCTGGAGGCTTCATTCAAGGTTCTCTTAACCCTGATGTAACAACGACACCAGATTACTTATTCAACTGCACCGAAGTTCTTGACCGTGGGGTTACTTATTGTCCCGGACATGCAATGGCATCCTTTGCTTCCGAATCTCAGTTTCTGTGGTACATAGATTGCAATACGGTCTCTTTCATTTCATCAGTGTGTGTCACTATTTTGCTTGTAAGTGGATTTCCTTTGAAAAATAAAGTTGTGATATGGCTGCTATCAATAGGCATGTGTATCACTCTCACGTCCCTTGCACTTGCCTACTTCTTTGCCCTCACAATGGCGCTCCCAGACGAAATTCTCTATAAGGAATCAACTTTGTTAACGATTATAGCATCAGCTTTGGCCTTGATGGGATCGCTTGTGCTTATTACAGTGTTAATCATGTTGCGCTTTTTCATTTGGATAGTGAAGAAATGTGTTAGGACAATTAACAAGATTTCAAAATGGGCAAGGAGCGAAAGCAAATCTTGTTGCTTTGTATGACGTGTCAATTTGTGCAATCTGCCTTGCTCAGGGCGGCGCACGAGAGAAACATGATATACTTTATATTGCTTTTGTTATTTTTGTTATATGTGTTGGTGTTATTTTTTTTAATTATTTATAAGTATCTTTTTATTGAAAGCAATTATGTTCAAAACATAATTGTACATTAGAAATATTGACACTTTTTATAACAAACTGAAAATTTTAGTTCGCCTTAAAAGATTAACTAGCTTTTCCTTATAAGAGCTCCCAAAGGTTTGCTCTAGCACTTATAAAGAAAAGTGCTCTAGAAAGTTTCAGACCGCATAACTCGTTTGGAGCATTTTTTCAAGTGCTTTAGAATGGGCACTCTTAAAAGGCGTTTTTGTAATAGTGCTCCTTCTACTACAACCAACCCCTTAGTTATATGTGTATGTTAGTGTTATTATTTTATTCTATATGTTCCTGCAGTAGTGTTGTTGCATGCATGTGTCTTCAATAAAATTTCTAGTTGAGATGATCTGCTGATATTACTAAAGGTTAAAACATTTTTTTTGTTTAAAAGCCTTTTAATGTAGGTAATCAAATTAAATTAAATAAATGGATTTAAAAATGAATTTTTTTATTAGAACAGATATGATATGTCATTCAATAATATATATAATTGTTGAGAAAATTACAGATGCATGTTATGAAATAGAAGAATATTATTTTCCATATCTTCAACCAAAACATTCCCGAGAGTATTATATCCTCGATTCTTATCATTAGTAATTCTCTATTATGCAACCGATTATAATACAAGTGGTGCCAATAACCAAGATTTGGTGAGTGAGTTAAGTCTATTCATTTAATAAGTGTTTCAATCATAATCATTAGATTTCATCAACATTTAAAAATTATTATAATCCATTTCTTTCCAAAAATTCAAAACAATTCTTATGATTAAAGCACTTCTCACATATATTGCCCTCTTAATGCCTGCCCTTCTCATTCAAAAAACAAAATTCCTCATCCTCTCTCTCGCTCATGATTTCTCTCTCTCTCTCTCCACTGTAAATTTATTAATTAATATTCTCTCCATCTCAAATTATAAATAATTTGAGATAAAATTATACATATTAATAGAGTTCAATAGAGACACTTTACAAGCTTATTTTTCATGACAAAAATATAAACTTTTAAAAATATTTTTTTGTTTAAATTTGCACACTTAATTGTTATAAAACAATCATTTTACTTCTTTCTATTTTTAAAGGATAATATTTAAAAATATTATTAATAAAAATTTATTTTTTAAATTACCTTATATTTTTAAATAATAAAATATCTCTAAAAGAATTTCATAATTTGAAACAGGTAGTAATAATCCCTCTCTCACTCTCTTTCTCCCCTTGTTTATTTTCACAGGCACTTTCTTAAGAGTGTGTTTGGTTTAAAAGGAGGAGAAGGGAGGTGATGGAAGGGAGGGTTTTAATGTTAATTTGTTTGGTTTTATTGGAGGAGAGGTAATAACTAATTTACCATTATATTTCTAAATATTAGTTTAAAATTTTGTAATTATTCCTTATAGAAATAATTTTACACCTCAATTTAAATGTATGATTTTAAAAAATTCACTATTATCCTATCATATGTCAATATGTGAATAAAAAATTAAACCAATAACCATAATGACAGTTTTTATTAAAAATTAATAACTCCTTTAAATATATAATAAATATGATGAATTTAATTTTTTTATCCAATGAGATCAGTTGAGGTTTGAGAGTAAAGCACAATCTAATATGAAGGGAAGTTTTTTTTTTTAATTATGAATATATTTAAATATTAAAAAATAAAATAATTATAAAAAATTAACTCCCTTTCAAAAAAGCTCTTCTAAAATTTCTTAATCAGAGGAGGGAAGAGGCCCTCTGAAATCTCTCAATCAAATACACCTTAAGAAAACGAATGGAGTATTTCAATGCTATTTCCTCCTTGTCCTTCCTCCCTATCTTTAATGATGGTCAGTTCCTAATCAGTGTGACAGGCAATAATAAGTCGAAAGTTCAACTCCTCTCTCTCTCTCTCTCTCTCTCTCTCTCTCTCTCGTTAGGTGCAGGCAGTAAATGCAGCTACTGTATCCGGTGGATGAAGGTGCCCTGGTGGCTAATTTATTCGTGCATTCAATGGTACGCCATCCTCCGTCCGTCCCAATATGTGCACGAAGATTTTCAGAAACTTATTTTATTTTTTAATATAAATCATAATAATTTTAAATAATTAAGTAATTTTGTTCTTATTTAAAAAAAAGAAAAGACATATATTAATTAAATGTTTTATCCACTACTACCATACCATGATGTTAATTGATATTGTCAGAGATAACATTAAAAAATAATATTATGATTTAATGAAATTTTAATTAAGCAAAAAAATTTTATTGATATGATAAAAAATATTTTATATATAAAAATGGAGAGAATATCAATTATGAAAACATAGGCCTATGTTCTTCACAACATCAACAACATGGGAAAGGTCGGATCACATAGCCAAGTTTCTACCTCATCCTTCACAACAAAAACCCCGCCGCGGTCGGGAACCATAAAACACAAAAATAAATAAATAAATACATCCAAGTTTAAATTTAAATTTAGTTTCACTCACATAAAAAATCCATTTAACCTCTTAAAAGTTTGGGACAAAAAAAAAACTTCTTACAAATTTATTAACTTATTTTTATTTAAAACTTAATATTATCTTTAAACATATTTATTCCAATTTATTATAAATACAATTAATGATAAAATGATTATTTTGAGGGGGGGGGAGTAAAATCAATTTAACTTGGCTTTTTGACGGGAATTCTTCAGGCAAAACAGGGAAGAGAAGGGAAAAGTGAAATGAGAAGAAGGCAATGATAGAAAAGAAAAACCATCAATTTTTAATAATTTTATTTTAAAATCGATTACGGGCAGTTCTATGAATTTATAAGATTTTTTAATAATTAATTGATTTTAAATAATTGAATTAATTTTAACTGAATTATTAACATGTAAATTTTCAGGACAACATATATTATATCCCTCAATTACCATAAATGATACAATTATCCATTATTCATGGACAAAGTTGGCTAGGACCACATTAGTGGCAAAGATTTTCTAACTGTTTGTATCTAAATTGTGAATTTGGAGGCTCACTTTTAACTCAATGTAATTGGTTTTAAAATAATTAAAGAAAATATTTATGAAGTTTTAACCATTAAATTAAGACCATCCACATTGTACCCATGACGAGTGGTCATGATAGAGAAAGTGCTTCTTAAATTCAAGGAAACTAGCAATTATGGGGCTTGGGTACCAAGCTAAGATCACTTATAAATAGAGGAGCCTTCTCTCAGCAAGCTTCATCAGCATGGACAAATTGCTAGTCTCGGACTTTGCGTTTGCTACTTTATTTTATTTTTTCTTTTATCATGTAGTTTTTAATTTTTATTTTTTGTTGTACAGCCAGCATAGCCCGCCACCTCTTTTTTAATTGATGTATATCTGCTTCCTTCCATCTATATTAATTTTTTTTACTTCACATTCTCACATCCGGGTGAATTGTAATAAGAAAGTTCAGGTTCCCCACATTTAATTAAAAGTTAGGTTCTTCCATCCTTTTGAGACCCCACATCTTTGACATGCTTTCCGACACTACACCTGATTGTTTTTTACTAACACTAACAAATATTTAACACAGCTATATAATAGACTTCTTTTAATTAAATTTATATATATAAATATAAGGATTGAGTTCAAACCCATAACTTGATGGGAGTCAATGCCTTCACAGTTCACACTGATAATTCCCGCCCAGATATGTACCCAGGGCTCTCATAAATAGAGTTAGAAATAAGTGGGGTTGGCTCATATTAGTCTGACCCTTAAGTTTTATTTTTTTGAAAATGATTGATTTTTTAAACTTAGCCATAATTCAAATAACTCAAAGCTAAGCTTATAAGGCCATTTTGATTATCTTTTTATTTTTTAAAATACAAATTTTTAATTTTAAAATATAATGTTCAGAAATTAAAAATAAATAATAAAAATTTTAATTTTAAAATATAAATATATATTTTAAATTTTAAATTTAACTTAGGTTTCGATTTCTGGAAGAGTATATGAAAAAATATCTTTTGAGAGGATAACTCCTTAATCTCATGGCTATGAGGATGCCCTAAACAAAACAAAAAAATTAAATTTAATTAAAAGTTTAAAAATATTTTATTTTTTTTAAAGATAAATGGAAAAGGATCTAAAAGGGTCGCTCAACCCTATTTTTTAATGGTCCATCATGTTTGTGTTTTTAAAGCCCAGTTTTTTTAAAAAATATTTTTTTAAATTTAAATTCTTAAAAATAGATTTAAAGGATAACTCGTCAGATTCAATCCTCATTTTTGGCTTTAGTGACAAATGAATCAAGTCATTGTTTGGGCAAAAAAGAAAAATGAAGTCAAGTCAACGAGTACTCTCAAACTATGATTGGCTAACAAGAAAGCCTTGGTTGCCGCCAGTTCATCTCCTGTCATCAAAGGTGGGGCCAGGAACTTGGTATGAGAAAAACTTTTTTTATTTCTTCAAATTCATTATTTTTCTTTTTTTATTTTTATTTTTTAATTCAACCTTTTATTATAAGCTTGCAAGTGCAGCGAGCTAGTGAAAAGTATTCAATGAATTTACATTTAAATTTTAAATTTTTATTCTTTGTTTCATTTTTTTTAACTATTCTTTAATTAGTATTTTCAAGATAAGGATGAAGTCTTTTTGGTTTAATCAAATTAACTTTTTTTCTATTTTTTAAAGGATTAGTGAAACTATGAGTTAATATTCACTAAGTTTTGAGTTAAAAAATTTAAATTTTAAATTTGGGCTAAATGTGATATTAAAATGGATCTAAAATTTAAAATATTTAAATAAGGGGTGTAAAGTATAAAAAAATAGAGAGAAAACTATAAAATATAAAAACATATGCCCCATGCTTGATATTTTTTCCAAGTGAGGGGGGCCTCAACTGCATGTGGCTCTCTCATGATCATTGATCAGGATGGTGCTTTGGCTCTCTTCAGTACTGTTAAATTTTGCTTTGAATGGGGATAATAATGACAAAATATTATGAGAGACAAATAGAAAAATAATATAGGAAGAATCATCGAAAAATTCCTCTGAAGCAGAAAATAATTTGATCTCATAAAATATAATAATCATAATAAAGTTCAAAGAGACTTCTTTAATATTAAATTTTTATGTGAGAAACTATTTTACTATTCTTTTGTGATTTAGAAAGTTGTTATTTTTTAAATTATTTTAGTCATTGATAAAATTAAACTTGTGAATACTTATACTAAATTTGTAAAAGATATAAAATTAATTGAACTTTATTAGTAAAAAGTTATGATTTTTTAAATTTTTTTAGTTATTGGTAAAATTAAATTTACGAATACCAATATCAAATTTGTGAATCATATAAAATTAATTGGACTTTGCTTATTAAAAAAATTGCTAATAGAAAGTTATAACTTTCTAAATTGTTTTAGTTATTAGTGAAACTAAACTTATAAATACTTATAATAAATTTGTTAGCCATATAAAATTAGTTGTAAAAGGGTAATAAAGTAATTTTATACAAAAATTTAATCTCAAATAAGCCCCTTAAAAACTCACTATAATTATCACATTTTACATGATCAAATTATTATTTTCTTATTTTACAAGGATTTATTAGTCATTCTCCCAAAAATGTATTTCTTATCTTTATTTTTTCATATTTTTTAGAGAAGATAAAAATGGAAAAAATTATTTTATAACATGTTAAATCTCAACCGTTCAAAATTTGATCCAACTATTGAGAGGTGAAGTGAAGAGTAAAAAAAAATTGCCCAGCCTCTCATAATCAACCAAGAAGGAAATATTTTGCCAAAAAAAAAACTAGGGAGGAGGAAATATGTTTGAAGATAATGTTAATTTTTTAATAAAAATAAGTTAATAAATTCTTAAGAGGTTTTTTGCTACAACTTTTTAAGAGGTTAAGTGGATTTTTTTTATGTATGAGAGAAACTAAATTTGAGCTTTGATGTATTTACCTTTTTTTTGTGTGTTTTTTATAGTTCATAAGAGGGAGGGGAGTATATAAATTAAAAGACATATTTTTGGACAGAGAAAAAAGTACATATTTTTCACAAATAAAGTTATGTTAAATGAATTATATTTTTAAAAATTTATATTTATGTTTTAAAAAGTAAGAATATAGAGTGTGTTTAATAAAATTATTAATTTGTATAATTTGCTATCTGAACTATGCCTTTTTCGGCAATAAAAAAGCGTTGATTACTGCCTTCGTCATTATTCAACGAATTAACAATTAGTTGCACGTTTTGACATTAATTAAAAACTGACCGCATTCGTTTCCAATTTTTTAACCTTTAAATTTATTGCATGAAGATTAAGAAATATAATTAATATATAAAGATATGATATACTTTATTGAATTTACCCTTCATTCATGAAGAGAATATATCGTTAATATGCTTATAATATTTTAAATTCTTTAAATACAAAATAGAAAATTTGCCATTTAATAACGTTTCGAAGGTTTAAAAGTATAAATAATTATAAACAATTTTTTATTAGAAAGATAAACATTTTGAAGTGGATGGAGTAACAGACAAGTTAAAAGATGGTAATTTGAAGGTTGGAAATTGGAATGAAGGATGAGGTAGAGACCTGTCTATGTGATCCCCCACCTTTTCGCATCTGAACGTCTTGATACGAAGAATATGCTCCCCGATTGGGCCTTGTTTGATAATTGATAGGGCATACAATTAATTGAATGTAGAATTAATTAGAGGGAACCACATCCAAAACAAGGTAAACAATTTATTGTCAAATAAAAACTAATAATAAATTTCATATTCAAAGATAAAAATAAATCAACATTTTTATTTTAATAACAATTCAATTTATATTGGTACTTGTCAACGAACAAATTTTTTATCATATTCTAAAATATGATTCTTCATATAAATTAATTATTTTGAATAAGATTACCTATAACAAATATATATATATATATATATATATAAAGAACAAAAAATAATAATAAATTAGCCAGCACTGCACGTGCATGCCCTGGATACAGTACCTGCATGCATTTACCATGTGCATCAAACAAAACAAATATAGGAGTTGAACTTTCAAGTTCAAGTTATCATTATTGCCTTTGTCTTCCGAATTAATTGGCTGTAGCCTTGTAGCAATTGACATGAATTAGAAACGGACCATCATTGAAAAGATGGGGAGGAAGGGCGAATAGGAAATACTCCATTTATTTTTTTTAATTTTTATGAACAATTAATATTATTCTGATCCTATTTATAAGTCGCTTTTAACATGTTTCATTAATACTCTATCTTAAAATTTAATAAGTGCTCAACTTTATTCTTATTAAATATACACTTTCAATAACATATTTTCTCTCTCTAACATTCAATGGAAAATAAAAAAATTTATGATGAAAATTTAATGACATAACTTATGAATAAGACTAAAAATATTTTTCTCTTCCTATCCTATAAACAGAATAAGAGAAAGTACTACTCGGTTACTTAATATAAAATCAAATTAACAAATTTCATGCTTATTTGACTAGTAAAATACTGTAACTTTTCTATTTTGATTTTCTTTATAATTAATAACAGTAATAAATTATTGTTTAAAAATTTAAATGATAATAATAAATAAGAGGTGAAATTGAAAAAAAATATTAATTATTCTTACTTTGTCTTATATTTAAGACTAAAAGTTAAGGACTAGAGGCAGTATTTTCTTAAAAAAATTAAAAATTTTCCCTTGAAAAAAAATACTCCCTCTAGATCATGTGGGAAAAACTCCGTTTGATTTAAAATATAAGACATACGATATGTTTATATATATATATATATATATATTAGAAATCAAGATTTTAATCAATTTTTTTAAAAATATAAATTAGTTAATACTAAATTATATTATAATCCAGTGGGAATATATGAAGAAAGAGATGAGGGAGGGATATTATTATTAATTATTAATTAATAAATTTATGGTGGATAGAGAGAGAAATCATGTGCGAGAGGGAGGATTGTTTGATTTAAGGTACTAGCTCGTTGCGTTCGGATTTATAAAATGTGTTTTCAGTGGTTTAACTTTTCATAACATAATAAGGTTATTATAAGATTAAAGTGTTAAATTGTCTCTCATTTTCTTCAGGCACATTCGATACCTTTGGATTAACAGCGGTGCAATATCACAACTCATACATTAAAAATGGAGCAATATCATCCATTCATTAAATATCAGTTAATTTAATTGTTAATTAATTGATTGAAAAAAATTATAAAATATGACTCAGAGAATTATAGACAAAAAATCATAAAATTATAAATAAGTAACAAATAAGAAAATCAATACCGATTTCAATTAAATCTCCTAAATTACATATAAATATAATTAATTGACTAATATTATTTTTATCTATATAAAGTATCAAAATATCATTTTAATCTCAATTATTTTAAGGGCTAATTTTATATATAGTATTTAATGTTGATCTCCCTTTAACCATGAACCAGGAGAGGCATTCAATAAATGCTATGTATTGCTATTCTTGTACTCTTTCTGTCTAAAATTATAAAATATTTTTAAATAAAATCACACATATTAATAAAATTTATTAAATATACTTTATAATTTATTTTTTTTAAAATAAAAATATAAATTTTTAAAAATATTCTTAATTTAATACTACATTTATTAAAGAATATTAAAAAAAAGAATATATGAAAAAAATAATGTTAAAAAATTATTAATCAAACTTTATTTTTGTTAAAGTATTTTATATTTTAACATTTTGAATCTCCTTCAAAAGTATTTTATAAGTAGCATTTAATATAGAAAATGCTCTTAAATTTCGTTAAGGACCCTTAGTTGTTGGATATTGGCCCTTAATTGCTGGACATGACATACGAAAGAACACATGTGTAAACAAAAAGAGATGAAAAATATTCAATGCCTTTTAAGGCATTTTGTTCCTGGAAATGCATGTGAAGAAGATTGGCTTGCCGGAATACTTTTGTAAAGTGAAATTAGATTGATTTCAAAACCAAAAAGATTGTAAGTCTGGACAAATATAAAATGACATCAGGAAAAGAAAATGACATATGGGGACCATATGGTGAGAATGAAAATAAATTAAGTCGAGTTAGACTTTGATCAAATAAATCTGAATTTGTATAATAAATCAAAGGCTAGAACTTGGTTTGAGGCCTATATAAAACTTTTTTCATAGTTTAAGTCTAAACTTACCTAAAGCCTAACTTGATCTGAAAGATTATTCAAAAACTTAATTAAAAATAAAATTTTTAAATATGTTCACATTTTAGTTTTAAACGTTTCAAATATGCTTTAAGTGTATTATAATATACAATATATAACTTATATCAATTACAATATATAATAATTAAAAGAACTTACCAACTATAATATAATGTAACAATAAAATAATAATATTAAAATTAATATATGAATTCAATATAATTGAAAATATAACTAAAAGTAAAAAAAATATATTAATTAAAAATTAAATGGTGAAACTAATATGTTAGTAATATGTTACATAATGTGTATGTGTAAGTAAGTGAATTTGTTAGGCTTGTGGGCTAAATTTTTAAAAAAATAAACCTAACTTATTTAATTAAATAAATTTAATTAAAAACTTAAATTTAATTGAGTTCATTTAATAAATAAGTTAAATTGAATTTAAAGTTCGCCAAGTTATAAACTCTTGCCTCTCTCCATCCCTACATCTAGGTATCACAAATTCACAATTCACCGGTCCATCACGACAGGAGATGGATTGAGGAGACCGAGGCTCCGTTATTGTCAGCCAATCACAGTTTGAGAGCACCCATTGACTTGGCTTGGCTTGGCTTGGATGCAGTTGAAAGTTGGAAGATAACACGTTTTCTCGGGTTGTTGAGCACAACAAATGCGCGTCAGCATCCTAGCTAGCAATCCTAACCCATCGTTTTAATCTCAATTGATCTCTATCATTTATTTAAATTAATTTTTAAATATTTTTAATATTATAATTATTAAAATAAAAAATGTAAAAAAATTTAATATTAAATCTAAACTATTTAAAAAATATGTAAATTATTAATTTATAAAATTTATAATTTTTTTAATTTTAAATTAAATCATTTAAATTATATCAAAATTGTCCAGAGTCTATTTAAATTATAAAATTTTTTAATATTAAATTAAATTGTTAAATTAAATCTGTGTTGGATAGATTTATAATGAACAGATTTATTAAAATTTTAAAAAATTTTATATTTTTATATTAATAAATATAATATTAAAAATATTTAAAAATTAATTTAAATAAATGACAGGGATTAATTTACACTGAAATGGAGGGTTAGAAGCACACGGTGTTCATCATAATGCAATTCCCTACACATGTTGGATGGGCGCAAAAATAAAAATAAAAAAAGGAGAATGATGGTTGCTCCCTCATAAAGGTTAGGATTATTAACAAAATTAAGTGAAATTTAAATTTCATAAAAATAATTTATATTTTCTCTTTTATTTTGATTATAAGACACTTTCAATTAATTTATTAAAATAAAAAATAACAATTAACTTATTGACGAATATGTTTGAAATGAAAAAAAATTCTAACTTTACCCATGTTAAAAATAAAAAGAGAGATATATAGTATATAATGAGGGATTAGAGAGATTATTTTTCCAACTATATCCTTATTAAATATCATATATAAGTTCTTTAATAATCATAGTTACAATTTCAATGCATTATTTTTTCCCAAAAAGTTTATAATAAATGAAGTAGGGTTATAGTTGAAAAAAATAATTATAAGAAATATCTAATATACTATATTTCAAACCAAACAGAGCTTTTAAAAGATGATCTATATTATGATCTGAAGGAAGTAAGTTCTAAAAGAGAATTAATGATAGTTATCTTTATAATAAAATTTTCTAAAATATATGTTGCAATTGCAAATTTGCAACTAAGATTCTTATTTGTAACTATCAAAATTGATATTTGTAACTTACTCTTTAAAAAAAAATTATTAAGACTGAACCATTATTAATTTTATCTTTTAACATTTTACTGTCATTCCAAAAAGCACCAAAAACACATACATAAAAAGTATAAATATATGCACTTGCTAATCAAGTAATTCCACATAATATAGTAATAATGAAACTGTTAATTCCTCAAGTTTGTCTCAATTATTAATTAGGTTTATTTAATTTATTTTAGTTATTGAATTGGTCCTTATTGTTTGAAAAAAAAGATAGCATTTTTATATTTAACATGAATAAGGAAATATTGATGACAACCATGTAGATTAATGAAAAATAAATATAATTATTTGGGCAAAAAAACAATCTCAAATTTTAAAAATACAGCATTAAATAACTAGATTTATATAAAAATTAAATTGTTTTGAAAGCTAATTTATTCTCATTTAATTACATATATATGCCAAGTCATTAACATATTTTACACATTATATTAATTTGAGAATTTAAGAAAATGAAAGGGACTAAATGTTAAAAATTAAAATTGAGGGATGAAATAGATAATTGAAATTTCATTATACCTATAATTGATTAACAATCTTTGCCTCTTTGGTTCTTTATCAAAATTTTGAAATTTTTGGTGCCAAACATGTGCACCAGAATGTGACTTATGTAAAGATCCAAATGTTATCACCATACTCTATCAGGTTCTTGTCATAAGACATTTTTTAAAAAAGATTGATAGTCCTTAATAATAAGGTATTTGGTGGGATATTATTTGCATTTTTGTAATATAACTATCATTTAATGACTTAACTACTTTTCTTTAGTTTCGGTGAGATGATTAGAAGCAGCACTGCCAGTGTTACTGGGGAGCTGCCTGATCCCATATATTTACTCGCCCTGATCGTGCTGGCAAAGGAATATCACAGTCCAGAAGACTTCAAATCCTATGAAATACAGCTCATCATGATGTTGAGAAACGTAGGCATGTAAGGAAGACCTGAAGCTGTTAATAATCAACACTCACTAGCGTCAAGTCCTGAAGCTGATAATCATCAGAATGATATTAGTGGCATTAAGATGTTGAAGGCCACAAGAAATTGTTTTTTGAAGATTTTAAGATGGACTGGAAATCGGTTGAAGCACGAGGGTAATACTAAAGTGGTTAGAAGAGATGAGGGAGAATCTGAGTGCGGCGTCTATCATATTTCATAACAACTATAACCTTTTAAGCTTTAATTAATCCACCAGGGAGAGCTTTATTGAACAAGGCTTATCTTCTAACGATGATGCCGGCCTCATTATTATATCTGCAGTGTTGTTGCGTGTGATCATAAAGTTTCTAGTGATGATGATCCGGAAGATCTTTTAGTCTTCAGTTGTCTTAGGTTTCTATATCTATTTGTTACATTCAATTTGTTTGTGCTCCTTAATTATTTTCGAGAATCTTTAATCATTGTGTACACAATAATTAATCTTGATGCAGATTCTAAATGGATGCAATGCAAGGCTGTCTACACAAAAGCTTGAAACATATGCCATTTCTTTCAACCAAAACAAAATAATCATGTGGTATAGCTTAATTTAAATGTTTCTTAGAAATACAATTTACATGCCTTGATTTTTAGCCTGGCAACAAAAAAAAAAAAAAATAATAAAGGAAGAAGTCTTAACACGTAACTAGACAAGATATGGTAGCTTGTTTATATCTTCAAGTTTAAAAAGCAAATTAAAGTGATCAAGTACTCCCACTAGCACATGAGTTAATCCGAAATTCTTAAGAAACCGCACATATTCTCGTGATTGCTTTTCTCAAGTTAAAATGACAAAATGCTAGGCCCAAGGGCCAAGGCCAATCTTTAATTATGAAGAATATATGTACAGAAGGAAATATCCATTTTAGCCACACCATCAACATAAAAAAAAAAAAAACAAGACACCAGAAATTAAAGATAAGAAGCATACAGAAAGGGGTGCTTCATAGAAGCAGAAGGAAAAAAAATCTCGCACAGAGAGAGAGAGAGAGAGAGAGAGAGAGAGAGAGAGAGAGAGAGAGAGAGAGAGAGAGAGAGAGAGAGAGTTGAACCAAGCAAAGCCTGAATCTTTGAGTTTTCCTGACAAAGGCAAAACTGTTTTTCATTTGAGACTTTCAAAGCTTTGGTGGAATTGGAGTCTTCCATCACCTGAGTTCCATAACTTTCCAAACATTTCAAATATATATTATATTTGCATAATGAAAAGTATATACCATAAATATTTTTTTAATAATTGTACATTTAAAAATATTTTTTATTATATGTCATAAAAAAAGTTTCAATTCATGAAACTGACTTTTGAAAAAAAAAATCTAAATACTAATTTTATTAAAATAACTGACTTTTAACCAAACCAACTTCTGTTATATGAACTTTTATTTGTTTGTTTGATTTTATCTGTAATAACAAAATATATAGATACATCTTTTGAAAGGCCTCTCTTAATGGCATTCCGATGTTTTAGTTTTCAAAAATATTTGCAATAATGGTAATCTCGAAGTACAATTGACGGAATAATTTGGCATCTCTCCAATATACTTTACTAACACGGCTGTTATTTAGTCTATAAGGTACCTTCTGTCAATTCCGAAAATCAGAGAAGTTGCAAGCTTGAAGAATGACTCAGGTTTAACAGTTCAGGATATGTTAGAACATAGTCCAAGAGACTTCAAAATCTGTGAAATACAACTCATGTTGATGAAGGCTGACAATAAAGGATTTGAGACTTCTGTCCCAAAAAAAAAAAGAAAAGAAAAGAAAGTATGAGACTTATATTCACACCCCCAGTCACCTCCAGCAACTAAAGATGTTATAGATCCCATCCAATATCAATGCCTCGGAACAATAATTGCTCTATTAATATACTCAAGTGTATTGCGATATGTTTCATAAGGATTTTAAAATGGATTGGGAATTTAATTAAACAGAGGGAAACTCAGACTGGCTAGAGGAGACGAGGGGGAATCTAAGTGATCTGGTGTCTACAGCGACAGCAACTATAACATATTTCAAGCTTTAATTAACAAGGTTTATTATCTCCTAACACTATGCCACCATTAAATGATTCCCTCACTTGCACCATCGATGGTAATAATGAGACCTTTTGTTCCTGACAAGCAATCTCATTCCTTCGCTTTCCAAATTGGTCTTCAGGGATATGTAATTCGCATATGTGTGTGTGTGTGTGTACATATATCAATGCATCTCCACCACTTCATCGCTTAGTGTAACTCTCTTGCATGTAAGTGGAATTCCGCTGAGGAACAAAATGTGATTTGGATGCTATCAATGGGCATTTTTATCATCACTCACTCTCACATGCATCCCTTGCCGTTGCATGACACAGATGGACTTAATCATCTTTTACATTGGACTTATGAGGAAGCAACTATTGGGCCGAAAGATGGCAATATTAGGTTTAGGGCTTACATTGAAGGAGCCACGGTATATGGATGGACGAGAAGGGAGTGTGGGGGCAGTGAATATTGTTGTGGATCATTTTCTCTGATTTTGCTCTTTCCCTATCCCATTGCTCTTATCAATTTAGGTTAGTGTGAATATGGAAACTTTCTTCACTTAAACAATAGTTGGGGGTTTCAAACCTAATTGTTAATTGGGAAAGGTCTATACTCTGCTCTTAGTATCACAAAGGAAATTAGTCTTACTGTTGGGTTGGATAAAAAACAAGTTATATGGTTTATAATTTATAGATAGGACTTCTTGTCACAAATTGTGTACATACACGCACACATATTATGTCTTGATAATTTTTTATCATCCGTAGTTTTGCAGTAACTTTTATGAAAATTTTAAATCATGTGTAAAATGTATCATTTACTCTATTGTTTCGTAAATTAATATGTGTGTGTGTATATTGTATTATTCACAAATGATGATTAAAAAAATTTAAGGACAATCTGCATATATATTTTTCAAAATTTAAGGATGTTATTTATAAAAAATAATTAAAAAATTGACTAAGAATCAGATAAGTAGTTGTAAAATTTTAAGCATTAAAAAGGATGTGAAAGGTTTGAAAAAAATAAAACGACATGTGAGAACCACGGAACCAAGGCACTTTCGCCTTGGGTTCCAGTCCCATCCCTTTATTTTTTCCCCATCCCAATCAACTAGAGATTGTTATAAGAAATATTATTAAAAATGTCGTAGATGCTATATTTCCAATTTAATATTACTTTTCCATTTCTTGAATATTTCTGTCGTTTTTAGGGAGAATCAAAGTTAAATCTGAACACATCAATGAGAATTAGATTTCTACTAAATTTTTTTTAAAATAAGTTGTAAATATTTATTTAATAATTCTAAATTTTTAAATTTCAATTTTAAATAAGGGACTTGAATTTTAAATGTAACTCTTAATTAACTTGTAACTAAAATTTTTTGTTTGTTATTATTTGAATTGATATTCACAATTTATTTTTAAAAATCAGGATATAGTTATCAAATTCTTGTTGGGAAATGTGGTCACATTTAATACTTGCTTGGTGAACGGATTGGCTCTAATAAATATAAAAAAATTAATGATAAGCCTCACAGAAAAATTCTAATCACTCAGAGGTCCCATGAAATAGATAAATAATTTTAAAGTCTAAGGGACTTTGTGTAAATAATTTCTGTTGTCTAATTCCTAGATTGCCCCTTTTCCTTCTCGTCATCTTCTCCCAAAAGTGCGTGTCCCTCGTCGTCTCTAATTGCGGCATTGCCTCTCGTGACACACCAGCGAACCTATGAAATGTCACCTCACTTGCAAGGTCGCCGCCGCCGCGAAGCTCTGTTTCCTATTCAAGGCCGACGCCATCACCGCCATGAAGCTCTGCGTCCTGTGCAAGGCTGACGCTGCCGTGAAGCATTGCGTCAATTGCAAGGCTGATGCCGCCTTGAAGCCTGCCATCACAAGCGTGTCCACCTGGAGCCCTTCTTCGATTCCACCGGAAATACACTCAGATATGGACATGGCGTTTTGACGTGCTAGCGTTATAGGTCCTCTCTGTTCTCTTTCTAGGATTGATTAATGAACAATATGAGATCAGGTTCAGTAGAATTTTGCAATTCCTCAACTCTTTGTATATCTGGGAATGTATTTCGCTTTACTTTCTCTTTCTTTATCTTTTCCTTTTACTCTTCCAGATTTTTCGAGTTCACTTTCTTTCCTCTTTAGTTCTTTCTCCTTTTTCTTTTTAGATTTCATCACAAGTTGTTATTAAAAAAAATAGAAAAATTAGATATGGTTCGACACGAAAATTGTTTGACACGAAAAAAAAGTATTATACTTTAATCATATAGGTCTCTTATAGCGGCTTTACAAAACGAATTGGATTTTAGACCCATTTTTTCTTTTTTTAAAAAAATTATGCTTAGCGAATATTAATTTCAGGCCGAACACACTTTCACCTCACTTATAATTTGTTCTTTGGTACAAAAAATCGTAATAATATTAAATTAAGAAAAATAAATTGATTTGAATAATCCAAAATTATAATAGAGAAAAACTGAAAAGCAAAAAAAAAAAAAAGATCCACTTGTAAAATATTGAATCTGAACTATTTTTCATTTAATCAAACAATGCCGAAGTATACACATCATGAATTTTCTTACACAAATTTAAGCCACAAGAACAAGTATCTTATTATCCCTTATTTGAGTATGTCTAAAGGCTTTTGACCGATCGAGTCAACCATATCTTAATCACTTTCGATAAGAAATGAGAGGTTTGGATGAAGATAAGCATTATTTAACATAGCTGAGTTTTCAATTGCCTTCATCCCACCAATGAAGTAATTTCGTATGTGGACATTATAATTATTCCAGACTCATCCATCAACGTCAATTCTCGCTGGACCTGTGCGTGCTGAATGAAATAAACATACAGATGCTATAATCGATTTTATGCCAACGAGGTAATTTAATTGATTTAGGGCCATTTTTAGCCGTGTAAGAAGATTTTTCCTTTAATTTTTTTAAAAAAGGATTAAGGTATTTCAGAATAATTTCAGATCTATCCCTTGGGTTATCATCCTCTCAAATAGGATAAGGATATATATTTTTGTAATTGCACAAATGCCAAATTATGATTAAGGGATTTGGGAGTCGGTAGCGATTTGTGCATTTTATGTAATTTTAGAGTAATTGGAATCAGTGCGAGGGACTTAGCAATAATTATCCCCTTTTTTTTTTTTTTTAGATTCCCCCATTTCGTGAAAAAGAAATGTGGGTATCTTTGGATGTAAAATCTGCGTATTCATGGAAAAGAAATGAGAGGTAGGATCAGACTGCTAAGTACGATAACGACGACATTTGTGGTCGTGTGTTCTCAGAGTCTTATCATCTCACATTTATTATCTCTTTTTTGTATTTTTTACTACTAAATACGTTAAAGACGCGATCATGGATCCTCTAATTAATACCCCGCCCCTCTAATAGTCTTTTAAATGTCTCAACTACTTTATAGCTTTTATTCTATATAAAATGAAAGAGATTTAGATATCTTTTATATAATGATTGATGAATAGTATAGTTTTAATTTTTTTTTTACTATTTTTCAAAGAAAATAAATAAAAATTACATAATTGTTGGACAGTCGAAAAAAATTAATTAATGCAAAATTGCATCATTTCATCACCATAAGATATTAAGATGTCTCTCAATTTATGTAGATTCTAATAATTAAAAGAAAAAAATCAATTAAAAAATTGGGACATCACGAAGAAGCATTAGAGAGTAGGACATTAGAAGTCCCAAGCTCTGCAAGCAGTGCATTCATCACAGTCAAAAATCTAGGTGTGAAGGACACACACTAACAGCCCATTTATATATAAAGGGCACTGTGTAATATAATGAAGCGTTATATCACAAGAGAGATGGAGGTTGAACTCAACCAAATAACATCTTCTGGCCAAATGAGCCTTCTTTATGAGGCAGCATATAGTGGGGATGTATCGATGCTTAATTCATTGATACAGCAACACTCACATATCTTGCACAAAACTTCACAAACTGCCTTCGCCGAAACTCCTTTACACATCTCATCTTTGCTTGGTCACCTTCAATTCACAAAGGAACTTGTCACTCACAAACCCAATCTTGTCCTTGAGTTGGATTCCTCCCGAAAGACAGCCCTCCACTTGGCTTCTGCAGAGGGTCACTTTCTCATCGTAAAGGAATTGCTTAAAGCTAAAAACGAGCCATGCTTGTTTCCAGATGAAGAAGGAAGAATTCCTCTTCACTATGCTGCTATGAGAGGAAGGAAAGAGGTTGTACAAGAGTTGATCAAAGCGAAGCCAGAGTCTCTGAGTTTTCGTCACCAAGGAAAAACTGTATTTCACTTGTGTGTCACATACAACCATCTAGAGACTCTCAATGTTTTGGTGGAATTGGAGTCTGCCATTACTGGCAAGCTTCTCAACTTCACGAGCTCGGATGATGCTGGAAACACCGTTCTCCATTTTGCTACCATGTTGAACCGAGTTGAGGTACAATATTAATTCTTTTGCTATCCCTTTTCTTTTCAATTCTGATAACAGTTTCTTTTTTAGAGTTTACATGCACTTTATTTTTGGTTATATCAAAATGACTTGAATCTTAATCAGTGGTTACTACCATAACTCACCTCACTTCTACGACATATACTAGCACGTGGGAGCTTGATGCAATGTATTAACAATAATGCAATTTAACAATTCCGGTATTTGTCGTATGGTAGTGTGTTTTAGTGATCAGTGGGACAATAAGGCTTACTGTCGTTATAACATGATAGTGTGCCATAAATATAACTAATTTATTATTCCTTTTTATATATCTCATATTCAAACTGTTAATTTATTTATGTTAAAACAAATCAAAATTCTTACTCATCACATTCTTTGGTTATTTATGATTAGATTCCTTGTGGAAATCCCAGTAATATATATATATATATATATACACACACGTTTAATTTATACATTTAAGGCGCCAGAAAATGAACTTTGAATACTTGACTAACATGTTTGTTATTTAGGTGATAAGCTATCTGGTGTCAATTCCGGAAATGAGAGAAATAGCAATTTTGAAGAACCAGATGGGCTTCACAGCCCAGGATATCGTGGAACAGAGTCCAATAAAAGACTTTAAAATCTGCGAAATACAACACATATTGACAAAGGCTGAAAAGGAAGGATTTGAAGCTGATCATCATCATCCACACCCACCTCAGAATGGTAATTCTTGTATGAAGATCTTCAAGGGGATCGGAATTATGAAGATTTTAACATGGGTAGAATATTGGCTGAAGCATGAGGGTAGTTGGTTAAAAGAGATGAGGGGGTATCTGAGTCTGGTGTCAACTGTGATAGCAACTATAACCTTTCAAGCTCTAATTAATCCGCCTGGTGGCTTTATTCAACAAGGCTTATTGTCTAATAATGAGTATAACACCTCATCAACTGAACCCCCCAATATCAACTCATCAGCAAATTACATCTAGAACTGCACCTTCCTTCATAATAAAAAATATTGTCCAGGAGAAGCAATATCATCCTTTAATCTGCCCATGCAATTTCGGAGGTATTTGGTTTGCATTACCATCTCTTTTTTTCATCACTTGGTGTCACCCTCTTGCTTGTAAGTGGGTTTCCTATGAAACATAAAGCTGTGATATGGCTGCTATCAGTAGGCATGTGGATCACTCTCTCTTCCCTTGCGCTCGCCTACTTATTGGCCTTCGTAATTGTGCTCCCAGTTCAACTTGAACTGGAGAAATCAATTCTGATTACGATAGAGGTAACATTAATGGTATGGTTGATCTTGTTTGTGCTAATTTTGGTGTTAATCACACTACGCTTTCAATTTTGGATTGGGAAGAAATTTGTCAAGATAATCAACAAGTCAAGAAGTTGGAGGAGAGAAAATGGATGTTGCAGATTGGCACCCGCGTTTTTAAGGCTAATTCTTATTATTGTTGTGTTAGTAATCTTGTGCTTCCAATTATATGTATTAGTTTCCCTTGTTGATTTCACTGTTATAGAGGTAAAATATGTATCCGATATTGTACGTAATTAAATATAACCTGCAGCGTGTTGTACCATATGTGATAATAAAATTGCTAGTGAAGAAGATCATTTTGTGTCCAGTTTTCTTATCTTAAGAGCGCGCATTTTCAGATTGAAATGAAAAGCTTCTATTTGAAGCATTTGAAAGGAAAACCCTCCATTCATTGTTGAAAGCTGAAAAATTACTGTTAAAAGTTTTTAAGGGTGACAAAAAGTCACTACAATATCATCATGAGAACTCTTATCCCTAATTTTATCTATGGTAACAATAAAAGTTGCCGCTAAAAGTTGAGAATTAGTGGTGACAAATATTGTTATAGAAAGGAAAATTTATCGTCACAGAAAGTTGAGAATCATCAGTGACAAATGTTGCCGCTAAAAAATAATGTTGTTTACCTACCCACATTTTTCCATGCCACCCTCCACGTGACGCCATACCTATATTTTTATTTTATAAAGTTGCCTCCTCTAAAGTTTGAACCCATGAACTCTTTTTTTGTGGTCCAACCATTTTTTCACTGAATTAGAATAAATCTATAATCTATTATTGTATAATTAAATGTGTGTGTTATTAAACTATACAAACACATATATATCTTAAATATTTAATATTATAAAATATCATTACTATTATCAAATATTTAAATTTAATTATTTTAATTTATTAAAGTTGCAAATTATATTATTTATTTTGTCTAAAGTAAATTATAAATATAATTGATACAATATCATTTGTATTATTTATTTTCATTTCTTTTACTTCTTGAGGTTATTATATCATTTATTTTAATATTCATATTTATAATTGTAATATAAAAAATATCTAAGAATAAATAATAAAAATATAAATGATTATACATTAGTTCATAATTATTTATTTTTCTAGCTAGTTTTATTTAAAATTTTAGTTTTACTTTTAATTAACAATAACTCTAAAGTAATGTAATTGTCTTGTTTTTATATTAACATTTTACTTTTTTAATTAATTTTCATTTTTAAATTATAATTTTATAAGAAAATTATACATCTAGTTTTTTTATACTTATGTCGCAAGATAACATCAAACAAAAAAAAAATTATATAGCATCACAAATATAGATATATTTCATATATTGTAAAAGTTAAAAGTAAAATTTTAGAATCTCTCATTTTTCTTCTTTTCATTTCTCTCTTTCCTATCATTAACCATTAAATTGAGAACATCTAAATCGACATCAAGCTTTCAACAATGACATTTAAAGTCACTGTCAAAAGTTTTACTTTTTATGACAATCCTAAAAAGTCACTGCTGGTTGTCAACTAAGTCGCCACTAAAACTTAGACCTTCGATGGCTATATACCCTTGTCATCATTGGAAGTTTAACAATTAGCGGTAACTTCTTGAAGTCGTCAATGAAAGTAAATAATCTGCGGCGGTAATAAAAGTCGTTACTAAAAGTTTGACTTTAGTTGTTGCTAAAAGTCACCGTTGAAAGTTATTATTATTATTATTATTATTTTTGATAGTGATTGGTGGTTGAGCTTTGTAAATGTAATTGCCTATATACCTTCTTATACTTATATAAAAACTAGCGTCTGACCCGGAAAATATCGTGAAATTAGATTAGATCAAATGTTTGTGTAAAGTTATGTTATTAGCCAATAAAGTGAAGTAAATTATGAAACATACCGGTGATGATAGGCTATTTATTTGAATTATGAGTAATGAACTTGTTATTTACATTTTTGTTGGTACTAGTCTTCAACTTTACATGGGGCCACATAACTCTTAATAATAAAGAGAACAATTCAAGGAATTTCCTTTGTTGCACCCCAAACAACAAACTGGTGTTACATATACATGGTTCTAAATACAATCATTATCTTTCAATCCCTTCCTCCATTTTTCAGAGTGTCATGTCATCCTCCTCTTTTAGTGCACATTACTGGAAGTCTAAAACATAAAGTTGAATATAATGCCTTGCTAACATGCAAAACTTTTTTGGGAACTATTGTATTTTATACAAAGAGCTTCTTGTTCATATATCAAGAAAAGAGCTTACATGACCATTAAATATGGACGTGGAGTTGGGAAACCTTTTAGCTCTTTAAGAAGTGAAATTTAACTCATCCCCTGTATTTTTTCCCCCTTTCAATAAAGCTAAACCAAGAATCAAGCAACCATATCTTCAAACAAAAAGTTGTTTAATAAGCAATCTGCAAGCATGCAATATATAGTCCCAATACTCCTACCCAGCACATGATTTGTGAAAGCATTTACTAAAATAACATTGTTATAAAAATTTAAAATATGATTTTATTATATTAATTATGTATTAATATAATAAAACTCCAAACATTTAGGTACTCTCTCTCTCTCTTTTTTTCATTTCCTCTTTATAAATTGCATCTTGATCTTTATACAAATCTTCTATATCTGATCATTTTTTATCTTACTACAGAATTATTTATTGACCAAACATGTTTATGAATGCGAATGATAATGTAAATATACAGCTAAAAGAATGAACAGTGTCCTTTTCCAGCAAAACTGTTCATGTTACACTGGGAACATCATAATCAATAGGCAGACAAATATTTAAGAACATAGTCAGTTAAAAATTTCTTAGGGAAGCAAAAACACACGGTTTCAATCACAAAATTCAAAGTAAACTAACATGCATTACTCCAAAGACCTGAGAAAAGATCAACTAAAAGATTTATCATGACAGATGCGGATCTTACAAAATGACTTGAGTTGTCATTTCTCAACGTCTTTGCATTACAAGAGGCTTCTAGTATTGGATTAGTCTTCAATATCTCATACTCTATTCCACTTCCACCACCCAAAGCAGCCAAGTAATGCATTGTTATCTTTGCTGTGTAAGTTTTTTCAGCTCCACTTTCGCCGCTGAACATGGTAAGGATAAATCATAAATTAAGTCCCAATGTACACAGCATATACAATAAACAGTTAAATGATGTAATATGGAGGGTTCACAATTTTAAGGAAAAGTGAAGAGCCAAGAGCAAGATTGACATAATAGAAAACAAATTCTAGACACAAGATGGTGGAGAAAGCTTTTAATTCAATAAATAAGGACAGGTTGATCTCAAATACAAATTTAAAGTTACCAGAATTTTGTTAATTAACTATTTACTGACCTTATAATAATGGATTGATTTACTTCATCTGGGAAAAAAAAAGCAAGAATAAGAGTAAGAAATGCTTAAAGCGAATGAGGGTTTCTAACAACTAAACCTCTTTTATATTTACGTAGGCACACATATATGTATCTATGTATATTATGTGTGGGAAAAGAACATGTGACCTCACTTCCTGGATAGCTTTGTCTATAATGGCATATACATGAGGGCTTTCAATTATTCTACGCTTGCATGCTTCAATATAATCATTTCCATAGACACGAACTTTCTTAAAGGGATTAACAGCAACCAAAATTGGCCAAGCTTTCATCTCATCGCACAGTTTTATACATAAAGATGTTACAATAGGTTATATTAAGGACACAATGAAGACAGGACTTCAAAGATACATGGACTTACATAAATCATATTTTGATTGGATCGTGTTGCAAATTGTAGAAAACCAAATGTTCATTTAAATAACTAAGTTGCATCAGATCATCCACTCCTTCAAGAATATCAGAATTTGCCGAGACCAAACTTTCACCTTTAAAACCTATAATAAGGAGAAGAGTATAGTTAAACAGACATTCAAAAGAAAAACCATTCAGTAGAGTTCAAACCATTTTACCTTTCCATTAAAGTTCAAACCATTTTATCTTCCCATCAAGTAGTGAAATGACAGATTTAGTTCTGGGAAGTTGATATTATCTTCCCCAACTCCCAATTTCCAGTTGGAAGTTGATGCCAGATTGAAGCTTTTGAAATAGTGAACTTAAGAAGTAAGAGAGATGTTTAATATATTTTATTAATCTGAATTTAACGTTAATGATGACAACTGGCACCAATTCTTCAAACTATTGTGAAAATGACTTATATGGCCATTTCTGCATTTAGAGCATTTATAATTATAATTATAATTACAATGCATAATAATCTTACAAAGAAAACATCCAAGGCTTTCATGAATATACGCCCATCACCTAGTATACTACATTCAATAGACAACTATGTTAGCGCAAATAGATAATACATAGTTTCCCATCAGCTCATTTTCATTTTTAGAGGAAAGAAACTTAGTTTCCCATCAGCTCATCCAGTATAATACAGAGTTTCCCATCAGCACATGTAGCGTGATACATTCAAAATAGCATTAGAGGCAAGAAACTTAACAATACGTAGTTTCTCCCATCAGCTCATTTTTATTTTTAGCATTCTACAAAACACCAATCCAACTGAACATAGGACTAGGATGCCACGGCATGTCAGAGGAACTAAAAGATTGTCAATTATTCTGCAAACCATTGTATCCTAAAACCTAAAGCCTAGATGTAGCTCTGTTTTTCAAGCAATTCCTATCATGTTCTGAACTAAGAATCTGATGCTCCCATATACAGACATCCATGTCTTAAGAGTTTTAGAGTATTAAATTGATTGATAATGACGCCATCGTTCAAAGACCAAAATAAGGTTCTTGTCAAAAAGCAAATAGACCCTATTTTAAGCATCCCCTTTTCACATCCTCGAATCAACTATTCAACTTCAGTATCTTACATGTTCTTTAACTGATAACCCAGTCACTTATGACCTCAGAAGGGCTCACCATCCCCCAAAAATATTTATAAAAATACCTTAAACCTCATGATTAGTCTAAGGACAAAGATGCTTTTTGAGAGAGCTCACAAGCAATACAAATCATCATCAATCAATATCAATAATCAATAGTACTATAAACAACACACAATTGCTTGTGACTCTGTTTGTGCGTATAAATTAATCCTTAATCAGCAACAGGCGTATAAATTAATCCTTAATCAGCAACAGGTATATAAAGTAATTACTGATTATTGATTGCCAATATGCATAATAGATGCAAACATAATTTTAAGACTGAAACTTCCAATTAAAAAATTGAGATTGCAAAAATTTATAGACTTGGCATTCCCCTCCTTTCACTCAGGATGTTTGCATCCTCGGTTATGCTACTGGGATGTATTTAATTGATTTTTAAAATAGGTGCCAGTTCAGAGAGTTCAATGCCGATTCTCCCACGAACGAGTTCAAGACATGAGCAAATGAGATTTAGAAGATGGTACAATAAATAGGAAAATAACATCTCATTATATTACCTACTCATTTTTGCTCATGACCATGGTCACCATGAACGGCTCTTGATCTTCGGAAACACTGTCGTTGGAGAAACTCAAGCGCAAATTTCCCTCCTGTCAATTTCGTCATCGTATCGCACTCGAGAGGAGTCGTGTGTCATCCTCGACACCACCATCTTTGGGAAGATCAGGTCTGGAACCTTGAATCTGGATCCGTCTCTTCGTCCGGAACTGTTCCGTCTAGAGTTGGAGTTTTGGAGGGTGATGAGACTCAAGACGGAGGGAAGGATGCAACCTGCGAATGCTATGCTGGTTGATGCCTCTGGGACTCCCCAACCCAAAGCCAAACGCACGAACAAATGGCAAACCATAAACTTGACCCATACTACAAGAACAGAAATATGGGCAAATGGAAATTGTGCACCCTAAGAAACGTGGAGAGGAAGAAAAACATTAGCGTGCAGACCAAGTTGGGATGGAAACAACAAAAAATCAAGCACCACCTGCCCAAACCGCCGTGTGAACTCTGCACTGGAATAGGCGAAAAATCCTGGACTTCAAATTGGGAAGCACACTCGGCGGGAACCCAACTTGATGCCCAAGAAAATCCGAAACATGGTACAGTGAGGAGGGAAGAAGTAAAGAGGAAGGAAAAGGCACGGAAGCAACCCACAATCGAAGGGCATTTCCAGTAATTTACTATATAGGATGATCTGACACCCTACCCAAGGCAGAATGACGCCACAACGTCCCTTGCAAGGCAACCCCCAGACATGAGACAACCCATAAACTGACCCATTTGTGAAAGATGCGCACAAACCGAATCAGGATAAGTACTGTTAAAGTACTGTAGCTGGTTTTCTAAAATTTAGATAGGAGATTGATTCTTCCAAGATTTGTTACTAATTATACATGCAAGATTCTTAATAAACATTTAAAATTTTGGGACCTGGGAAAACTACGAAATACTATCCTTTCTATGATGCCGAACCGGAAAATAAAAGAAAACGAAATGGGGGGACCGAGGAAACAAATTAAAGCACCTTCTCACCTAAGGTTCCATTTCCAGCCTATTGGACTAGAGAGATGGAAGCCGAGGTAACTGACCTCGTTCAGAACTAATCCACATCCCAATCCTTACAGGGACCAAGTACGCAGAGTTGATTGAAATAAAAGGAGGATATAAATATAAAAAATAACTTTGTCCATAAAAATATTTTTTATCGCTTTTAAAAAAATTAGACATGTCATATTAATAATAAAAATAGGAAAGACGTAATTTTTAGTTTTTGAGCTTTGTTTCAATTATCAATTCATTTTCTGAACTTTGAGGTCCCCGTCTGGTTACTAAAAAAATTTGAATGGAATTGATTAAAAAAAACAAAGATAAAAATAACATGATCAAAAGGATAAGTGAATCGCATTCATAAAGGAGAGGGGTATTTAGTTTATGGAATTAAAAATCATAATTTATGAAATTTTTAAAGGTGTGATAATTTTCACATTTATAATTTATATTAATAAATTTTATTATGCTTATTATAAGGGGAAGGGTGATTTAATTTATTTTTATTTTAATTTTTTTTATTATATTTCATTTTTTTAGTAATATAATGAAACTTGATTCTTTAGAGCAACTCAATTCCTAAACTTTTTAGACTTTAAATAAATTAGTCTTTTAAAGTTTTTTAATTCAGTTTAACTCAATCTTTAAATTTCTTAGAATCAATAAGCTACAAAGAGGAGTAACATTGAATCAAAGATTAAAAATTAAATCTATAATTGAGAGAAAATTTGAGGACTAAAAATTATATTATCTCATAAAAAAATAACCCAATCTTTATAATTTTTTGATTCTATATAAGCCACTATCTCTCACCAAGAGAGTCTGGGCAATAGAGCCTTATGTTATTGCTGAAGTTTTGTCTTCTGCAGACTTGCAGCCCGTTTTGTATGGCCCCACCGCATGAAGCATGTTGGTTATTCTTTGACTCATTCATTAACATCAAATCTCTCTGTACCTGTGCCTGTTAGGCATTGTTTGGTTGGAGGATGGAAAAATTTTAAAATTTTTTTTTTCCTCTCTTCTAAAACCTCTTCCTCAAATTAAGGGAGCCTCCCTCCCCTCCTTCTCGTCTCTCCCTCCCTCCCCTCCTCTCCTCTCACCTCCCATCCTCTCTCTTTTTTTTAAATCAAACAGAACCTTAGAAATAAACATACATGCAGCTGTTATACATCAAATGATTTTATGCCAATCAGGTAATTCAATTGCTTTAGGGGCATTTTAATCCGTATGTTAAAAAAGACCAAGGTATTTTGGAATAATTTCAAAAATTTTAAATGTAAAAATTGAGAAGTTTCTGGAAAAAAAATAAAACGAGATGCGTGAATCAAAGGTTAATTTGGAGGAGAGAACACGGATGTTGCAAATTTGCACGTACGTTTTTTAGGCTAATTCGTATTTTTGTTATGTTGCTGATTTTTTGGGGCCGATTATACGCATTGTTTCCCTTATTGCGCTACTGTTGAAGCGGCAAAATATGTACACAATGCTAAGCATACTATTAGAAAAAATGGTTTTGACGTGCCCGTTTAACATCGGTTATAAATAACTGTTGTGATAAATAAGGCGATGGTAAAATTATAAATATATTAAATATTTTGAAAATGCGTAACGGACTTTTGACATTGATTTCATATAACCGACGTCAATAATATTTTCAACACCGGTTTTCTTGAAAACAGACATGCAAAATGACGTTTTCAACGTCGGTTTCAAAAAAAACTTTAAATCTGTAAGCATGTAAGCATGTGATAATAAAATTGCTAATGAAAAAGATCATTTTGTAACCGGTTTTTTTTTTTTTATTTGGGTGTGTGACATTTAAATCTCATATACTTTCTCTGATTTTATTCATAAATCACTTTCAATATTTTTACCAGAATCAAGAAAACCTTAAACCTCATTAATTATATCTTAAAATTTAACAAGTTTTCAACTTTACCCCTATTAAATACTTACTCTAAAAAAAAATGCTCTAGTTAATGATCTCTCTAACATTGAAGAGGGGAAAAAATAGTAAAGATAGACATAATAATATTGAGGTGCCCTATAAATAGAACCAAAATAAATCTTTTTCTCTGTCTTATATATAGAACTAGAGGAATAGTTGAATTAATAATACTTAAATTAAGTTTTTGATCTTTAAAAAATGAATTAGAAATATCAATTTAAATTGTTAAAATTAACTAGGAAACTTAGTTACATTTGAAATTTGAATTTAAAATTTAAATGTCATATCTGTAATTGAAACTTTTAACTTTTCAATTAACTGAATCAATTTTTTCAACAATTTGTCTATACATAACTATCATTAATTCAATCAATTAGGATTTAACTGTTAATTCTCCTTTCTCAGTTCAAGAGCAGCATTCTGGGACCTTAGAATAGTACTAAGTACCTATCCTTTTTATAACCGCAAACATTTCTTTCCCAGAAATAAAACGACATTGGGGACCGTGAATACTGAATACAAAGCACCTTCGTCTAAGGTTCCATAGATTTTCATTTTGACAACTTCACCCCGTGTTTGAAGTAAATTTAGAAAGTTGCACTTGTAATTATGATTTTAATTGATGCAGGTGCATTTTTAACAGTGTAAGATTTTTCCTACTGTTAAAAAAGATCCAGGTATTTCAGAATAATTCAAACATTTAAATGTAACAATTGAAAAGGTACCGTTCTAGACAAAATTAAATAAAACGATATGCATGAGTCATAATGGTACCGTGGCACCTTCAATTGTTGATGGACTGACTGAGACCAAAATCACCGCTTGAGAGTACTCCATGACTTGCCTTCATTTGGATGCATTTGAAAAAGCTTCGTCCTTTGACTGGTACTGTACACATCCATCCAATATATACTAAAGTCTTAATCCGTGATGTCCCACATATCTAGGCATATACAACCAGACATCTCACTTATTTCTCTCCTCATATAGCCGATCAGAAATGAGAGAATATCATGGAGCATCAGTTGATCAGTAGCATTATTGAACTTTCAAGTTCGATAATTGCCTTAATTTAAGCCATTATGAATTAAATGCACGTGCACATATATAACCAAGTTACCCAAAACTTGCCCATCCTAAAGGAAGGAAGAGGAGGAATTTTTGTGTTATAAAAGACACACATATGCTAACACAGGTCTGGTGGACCAATGTAAAACTTTATATAACCCAACTAAGGTAGAGGAGTTAGACCATGTGGAGCACAGCCCAAGGAGCGAAAGCGACATGTTTGGAGGTGCCTATGTCCAAGAATGCAAGCTTATATTGTGTCTAAAGATTCGTTATCAAGCTGTGGAGGTCTGGCGTTGATAGACCAATCTATCATAGGATGATTCTTTGATGATAATACATGTGTTATAAGCCTACTCCAATAGAGAGCCCATGTTTTGTGAAGAATAGTGCAAAGACCAATAAAATAAGGGCTTAATGGTGGAGCATAAGAGTCCAAGAGAGCCCATGTTCTTGATTGTTCTCTTGAGTTTCCACTGATTATTTGGTTGAATGATATGGCACTAAAACTCTAGTAGTCAAGATACATACTAAAACTTATTGTATTTTGAATGTTGCAATTGTTTTTTTTTTATATTTTGTGAGTTATTTTTTTATTGGAGGGGATTATAATAAGAAAAAAATACAAATATTTTTTTTAAAAAAAGATTTATAACATCAGTTCTTAAAAAACAACTGTGAAAAGTCACTTTTCACATTGGTTTTGTTATGATATTGATGTGAAAAGAAGATTTTTCACGTCGGTTTTGAAGGCAACCAACTTGAAAAGTAACTTTTTACATTAGTTTAAAAATCAATATAAAAAGCTAACTTTTTACCATGTTATTTTTTACTTCTCTCTAAAATCTAGTGTAAAAAGTCTTTTAAATTGACATGAAAATTCTTTCTTGTAGTAGTAAAGGCATGATGAATTATGAAATCAAGTCCATTTTAAATCAGACATGTTATAAGAAGCTTAGTCCCATCAAAACAAAAAAAAAAATCTAATTTACCATGTGATAAAAGTGGTATTTGATGAGGAGCACATTTTTTACAAAATTTGAAACATTAATGGTATGACCTTGCCGAAATTGAAGATCTCCTTGATTGATTAGGATTTGAATTTCCACATTATCTCTTAATTGATTCAAGATTAGATTTGTTTTCTTTTTTGTTGAGTCAAGACTATCTAGTTTTCTATTTCTTGTTTTCGTTAATTAGAAAGATTGAATCTTACATTTAGTTTCTTATTTTATTCTAGTCAAGATTTCTTTTAATATTTTAAGAAGTTTCAGTTATTTTAATCCCATAATTTAAGAATTGTTGAATATTTTATTTATATTTTTGAATCTAAGGTTTCAATTAGGGTTTTGAGTTTGGTCTTTGCTTATAAATAGGCGTGCCTTCATTTTTTGTAACCTAAGATATGTTGATTAATAAGATTATTTTATTATTAGAGTTTATAACTTTTGTGAGCCTTAGTGTTAGTGTTAACATCTTATGGCGAATGCAAACATGATCAAGAGTTTGATCATTTTTGTGGTGTCTTCAAAAGTTAAAATTACTAGAGACAGGTACTAAAAAAACCTTCTCCTTGATCTTTATTTTTTCTTTTTCTTAATTTTGTTTTCTTCTTGTTCTTCCTATTTTCATTTCTTCCTTTATGTTTCTTGCATTTGTTTTGTATTTCGACATTCTATTCCTAATTAGCATGATTTTGCTTCTGCATCCTGTATCATATACATATTACATAAAATTTAAAGAATAATTGTATTAATATCATTTTATTCCACTAATAAAATAATTAGTTGGTTATAACTTTTTAATTATGACTTGTTATAAATTGTTCATGTATATGCGTTGTTATATTGATATACTTTATGTAACATTTCAATTTAAATTTTAATAGTTAATTTGTATTAATAGAAATTTTGGTGAATATTTAGAGGTAAGTAAATTAGTAAAAGATGATTATTAGATTTAATTTGAAATATAACTCTAAGTTAAAAATTTTAGAAATTGTTATTACTACTAGTAGTAGTAATATAAAGAAGAAAAAGAAATATAAGAGAGAGATTAATAAAGTTAAAAAAAGAAAGAAGGAAGGAGAAGGTAACGGGTTTCCATTCGTGTGCATGTAGGGACATGTATGTGTGTCGATACATACATACATACATAAAAAAGGACGAAGGAGTTTTCGCATGGAGCCCACACCTTTCTTTTTCTTTTTTAAAAAAACACACACCCAATTTCTTTTCATTTCTTTCCTTCCCTTTCTCATCTCGTCGTCTGCGAAAAGAGGAGCAAAATTAAATCAGAGCGTGCGCGAGGATGGTGAGAGGAATTTGATTCTAGTTTTATAATAAGATATTTTGGATGAGATTTTAAGCTTTTTAAAACTATATAAGTGTTTTAATTTTTTTAATTATCTATCCTCTCTAGCTTTTGATTCTGTGATGGTAAAAAATCTAAGATTTGAAAAAAGGGATGAATTTAAGATAAATAAATGTAATTGTTGATGTTATTTATAGTATAATAAATGTTCTAAATTATAAATTTGTTAATAGGATTTGGATTTGAGGTTTATGAGTTAAATCCTAAAATCTATAGGTAGATTTTTGTTAAATTTGAAACTATATGTTGATTTATTGAGATTTAGATAATTATTTAGGTTAGGATAAAAAATAGATTATTATGGCTACAGAAAGATGATTCCAGACTTAGATTAAATTTGTAATTTTTGAACATTTTTAGGCGTGAATTTATGAAATAAAAAAAATTTTGATAATAAAAATTGATTTAGAGGTTAATTTTAGCTTATTAATGTTTATTGATTACTAAAAGAGGAGTTACAAATTTTACTTGATGATACTAACTCTAAATTTGTATTAATAATGAGATTAAGAATTATGTTATATTCTCTAATTCTATTATTAGAATTATTTTATTAGTTTCAATAATTAAAATTAATATTTATAAATAATATATTATTTGTAGATTGTGTTGCTGGTGAATATTATAGTGGAAGAGAAATTATAAAAATAATTTATTAAAAAGCTGTGAGGTAACCATGCTTTTAATTTATAATTAGTGTTGCTTCATGTTCATTGTGTGATTGTTGAGAATATTATAAATTATTGTTGAGAAATTATTTTCTTATGTTTACAAAAAAATTTATGAAATTGTGAATATGCATTTTAAAATATTTTTGTTAAGTGGGATGTCATATTATAATATTGTTAGAAATAAAAAAATTGTAAAAATTGTAATATTAAGGTACTGAGAGACTCGCTGTTTTTTTTTTACTGCAAAAGGAAGACTTGCTGTTGTTATTGTATTTATATGCCACATGGTACGCCTCTATTAGAGACTCAATAAGTGGCTTATAAGGATTTGAGCTAATATACTTTTGGCCGGATAATTTAACACCGAGTGAGGGTTATAGCTCAAGATTAATGGAGGAAGATAAGGATGATTGTTTGTCATGCATTATAATATTTCTGGTATTTTTATTGATATTATATGATTGTTGTTTCTTCACTTAACAAGCACACATTTAACTATTTGTATACATTATCATGCATTGGCATTGATTACTTAAAATTTTAAGTATCATTATGTGATTAATAATTTTTAGGAGAAGAGCCACGAGTAGTACATAGAAGAGTTCCTAAGGCTTAGTGGTATAAAGCCATAAATCCATTATCTCTTTTGGGCATTTTGATTTATGATTTTTAATGTGTTATATTGTCAATATTAGTGTTTTTTGTTTATTAACAATTATATGAATATGATGATGTAATCATTCCTTTCAAATTGTTTATGCCTTTGATACACTTTGGATGACTATAACCTTGATGTCTTCTTTCTTTTGGATAGTTTGAAATGGCATGATTATTGGGCTATATAATTGACTTGTTTTGAAAATTAATTGAGCTATTTATTTTGGTTGAGTTTATGGTTTGCACTTGTTGAAAGTATAAAGTTAGAAAAACATGATTTTGGCTTAATAGCATGCGGGAGGTTAAAATTTATTTAAAGTGTTGAATTGTGCAAATCTAAACTAATTATTAAATGCTTTTATATTAAATTTATTGATATAAAATGTATTAGGTAGCTATAATCTAACTATAATAGTAGATGTGTATTAACAATATTACAAATTATTTTGTGTTATTTGGCAAAGTTAATAGGTGGTTTTAATATCTTAAAATGCATAATTACTTTTATTTTTTTTATTCTATTGAGTTTATTATATTATCAATTTTAAAAGGATCTTTTGAACATTTCACACTTGTATTATTTTAATTGCTTGGAATCCTAAATTTTAAAAATGACAATTTAAGAAATTTAAACTCTACTTATTATGATAGTACTTGTTTATCTATATTAAATTTTTATATCATGGTGGTTATTTTAAAAAGTGAAATATTTTATAAAACTATATTTTATCTTTTCCTATTATGGTAATGTTTTAAGTTATATAATTATTTAAAAAAATATAGGATTACATTACAACAATTTTAGCCTTTGGCAACAATTTTACAACTGTTGCCTTATATATGAATAGGGGATATTTTTTTTTGAATGTTGCCATTAATCATAACTTTAAAATACATATATTAACTAACAATTCAAAAGTGTTCAAAATAAGCAGTAGTTGTGAACTACACCATTTTTTTTGTTTGGTTAAAATGAACTACACCAAATTTATTTGACAAAGATTTTCACTCTAAGGTTTTCTTTTTAATCTTTCAATTCATCTCGAAATAATGAAGCAACGTGATAACAATTAAATATGGAAACGAAGTGTCAGCAGCTTTGGAAAAATGGAAGAAAAATATTTGGCTTGAGGAATGAATTAAGTTTACTGTTCTTAAATATGAAAAATAAATAAAAAGTAGCAACACAATTATAAACAAATTATATAAAAGGAGAACTAAATCTAAGAAAAATACGAACTCAATAATAGTACTCAAACTGTTTACTAAAATTCTGCCAGAGAGGATCGTCTGATCAATTTTGTTCACTGATAGGAGAAGGAAGCAATCGCATTATAAATCAGTTGAGGATCTCATTTTGTGCTCTTTCTCCCTCTCTTTCCATATTATTATATTAACGTGTGTGACCCCACGTTTCAATCTAGAAGCGTGAGACAACCTAGCTACTCCCCCAGCACACACACATATTGATTGAGATCACATCAACCAATGGCATTTTCGTTTCTGTTCCTTGGACATATTGACGTCAGATGCTTGATCATCTTCATGCATGTCTTGACTGCCCATATGAAAAAGTAGGTCATGATGTATAGACCAATGAATCCAAGCAAAACCATCCAAATAATGTAGGCTTTGACATTTACATCGGAAGTCGATTTACTCCAATAATATAGGCCTGGGGTTATCATGTAGAGCGCAAAAGAGTAGGCAAGTGCAAGGGACGTGAGAGTTATAATCATGCCTATTGATAAAATCCGCATCACAAGTTTATTCTTGAGAGGAACTCCACTCACAAGCAAAAGTGTAACGCCAAGAGATGCAACGAAGGATATGGTATTGTAATTCATGAAGCTGTAAAAGTAAGATGGACGCTTAAAAGCAAGTATCGCTTCCCCAGGACATGCAAAATAAGTGCCATTACTAAGTGGCAAGCAACCGAGGGGTCCTTGTCTAATACCTAAAGCATTCTCGTAACTGGAAGTGGTGTTGGAACTATTAAAAATACCTTGTTGAATGAAGCCTCCTGGAGGATTGATTACAGCTTGAAAGGTTATGGTCGAGATGACAGTAGCCACAAGACTTAAATTCCCTCTCATGTCTTCTAACCAATCACCGTTATACTTAAACTTATACTTAAACCATTTTCCCACGTGCTTCAAAATATTTTTCCACCACTTCTTCCGAGGTCTCATTCCTTGGCCGACATTAGTACTTGTTAGGCCTTCACGATCCTTCACTTCTCTCCTTTCGGTACTGTTAATGCCAGAGTTCATCAGTATCACTTGTATTTCAAGGCTCTTCAAGTCCTGCGGAATTTGCTCAAGAATTTCGTGGACCGTATAACCCATCCCGTTCTCCATGTTAGACAGTTCTCTTATTTCAGGAATTGACAAGAGATACCTCACCGTCTAAACAATATACAAGCAAATTTATTAATTAATACGTCTAAACAATATCAGAAAAATTTATTAACAGGCATCTTGCAGTGTACTCCTTCCTATCCCTGTTGTAAGACATTTTCTATTATGATTTTTTATCCTTAATATATATAAAGTATATGGAGGGTTATTTATTATCATTTTCTATTTTTATCCCCCTTATAAATTTAATTTTATCACTCATCATACATTATGTACCTCTTTTATCCTATTTCTAATAGAGGTAAAGTTGAAAATTTTTTCATTTTAAAACATATTTAATGAGTTAACGTTTATTTTTTGATTTCAATGAAGCAGTCCAAAACATCTTGTGATATATGAACTGGAAGGAGTAGAAAAATAAGCCGTTGCTCTACTCTTTAGGAAGTGGAGCAGCATTTTTTGCCTCAAAGCAGCTCGTATTGTCAGGTATTAATGTAAGCAAGCTTTATATTATAGAGCTTTCGTATTCTTGTTTTGACAGAATAAGCAACAAAAATAACCGACGTTGTGTACTTTAAAATAAGGGAATGACACAGGTGTTAGAATTAATAATTGTTTTTCGACAGTTTTTTTTAAAATGAATTGAAATTATTAATTTATGACAATTATAAATTCAACAATATTAATTATAGACAACATATTTAAATTTCAAACTCGTTGATTGTATCTGAAATTCTTATTTACAACGGTTTGAGTTGATATTTTCAACTCATTTTTTTTAAAATAATTCTATGAGGGACTTAACTGTCATTATCTCTTAAAATAACTATTAGGATCATTTTTTCTTTTAAACAATCATGTTTTGATACGCCTAATAAATAATACCATTAGTATACACACAGTTTAATTACAGTTCACAGGCTATATACTTCCATTGGATTATAATATAAGTCATTTTTTTAAAAACTTAGTCTAAAATATAGGGCACGGGATAGGTGTTACACATTTTTTTCAATTATACCCTTACTTTATTGAATTATTAATGAGGAAATTTTAAAGATGTGGAAATTTTAAAAAAATTTAAAATTTTAGCCAACATTTTTTTAGAAACATAAATTAATTAACAATAACTTACATTATGATCGAATGGAATATCATTGACATGACTTATTTTGAAATTTTTGCTAATATACAAAATTCACTTTAATTGTGATATGAGATGCAATTTTTAGATATATAATATTATAAAAGTAAATTTTATGAAAATTTCATAAAATTATAGTGAAGATATTTAAGTATGAAATTTATGAGATTTTTTGTATAGAATACTTCATTATGAATAAGGATAAATGTCTTTTGAATTAAAGAAAATTAATTCTTTTAAATAGGTTTTATCATATATATATTGATTGAGAAAATTTAGAATTAAAATATGAAGAAAGAATGAAAGATATATACATCAAATTTTTTCTTATTCTTCATTGATAAAAAAAAAAGCACACTTCCTCTAGTTCTATTTACAAGGAAGAGATAAAATAATTTATTTGGTTCTATTTATAAGTTACATAATTAATTTTAATGATAATTTTTTTCTTTTACCCTTCATTAAATATTGGTGAGAGAAAGTACTCCCTTTGGCCTGCCGTATAGGTTGTTTTTTAAGAAGTCTCCCTTGATTCAAAATATAAAGCATGGGTAAGTTTTATATATATATATATATATATATTCAGTTATATCTTTATTTTATTATACTTTATTCAAGTAATTAATGAGGTTATTTTGAATAATTTAAATATTATATTTATTCAATTTAAGGATATGATTGAATATATATGAAAATTTTTATAAAATCAATATTTTAACAACTCTTTTTAAATAAATTTAGATTAACTAACAGGGGAATATATTATTAAATAATATATATTTAATAGAGATAAATTTTAAAATTTATTACTTTTTAGACAAGGTTAATGAATTTTAAAATTTTTCTTAATTATAAGAAAACATATTGAAAATAGTTTTATAAATAAAACGAGAGAAGTATATCTCAATTTTGGTAGAAATTTAGCTTAATAAAGGCGTGGACTGAGTCTAGCTGGATTACATTGAGACTCTCTCCTTACTCTTTATCAGCACATTTCTCCAAAGTCAATCTTATCTATTCATTTCATTATCTGCATTTGATCAATTCAATGCTTTTGGAAACAAATTTTAATAATTGGTTATGGTTGTAATTAAACGTGTAATATATTTAATTTAGTGACATGATTAACAATTTTACATCATTAAATCAAATCAGTATTAAAATGAACAAATTAATGCACTCTCCATAATTTTCATTTATAGAAATAAGTAAAGGTATTGACCAAAAAGAAAAAGAAAAAGTACCTCAACTTGCTTCGACATAACAGCCAAATGGAGAATGGTGTTCTTGCCATCCATGTCTCTCTGATTGAGGAGCTCGTAAGTGTCGCCAATAGCCAATTCAATCAAAGATTTGAGGATCTCCAAGTGGTTGTGCGTGACACAAAAGTGGAAAATAGTTTTACCCTTGTCAAGGATCCTCAAAGACTCAGGTTTTACTCTAATAAGCTCTGCAACAACCTCGAGTCTCCCTCTTATAACAGCGTAGTGCAAGGGAATTCTCCCTTCTTGGTCAAGAACCAAGCACGCATCATCACAGTACTGCAACAACTGCTTCACTATGTCGATGTGGCCTTCTGCAGAAGCTAAGTGGAGAGGTGTGCTTTGGAAGGAGTCCAACTCAATGGCTAATTTGGGTTTGTGAGAAAGAAGGGCTTTTGTGAAATCAAGGTGGCCAAGCAAAGCTGAAACGTGTAAGGGAGTTTCCATAAAGATGGTTCGCGAGTTGATTCTGTGCAAGATCAGAGGATCTTGCAGGATTAGTGTGTTCAAAGTTGAAACGCACCCTCTGTATGATGCCTCGTATAGAAGTCTCATTCTCCCTTCATAGCGATCGCTAGTTGCTTCCATTTTCATTAGTTCTGTCTCTTGCCAGAAAGGATAGCTTATTTGCTTAATTTATAATTACAGTATTCTCTTGCCCCTTGTTGTTGGAAGCTTCCATGTATTTTTCGAGATCAACTTCCATGTAATTACAGTATTTTCATTAGTAGGACATATATAGAGTCATTCAAAGAACTTAGGTTTTCAAAATAAAAAGGATATTCAGAATTAATGAAAGTCAATATCAGCAAGATGGAAGAAGATTCTGTCGTGGGTAGAAACTTTATTTGCTCAGGCCTTTCGTCATTAACTTAAACATTGATAAAATTTTTTTAAGAAAATTAGTTGTCACCACTAGTTGTATTTTTTTTTTTTTGGTCATTTGCTGAAATGAAGTAATCAGTGCTTCAACGTTAAGTAATCATGCACCCCTTTTCGATAGATAATTCTCCAGTTCCCAAAGCTTTGGCCGGCGGCAGGTGGCTAGACCATCGGCGATCGGCAATGTTGAGATTTGCTTTTTTCACAAATAACCAACATGGTCATTTCTCAAATAATCGTGTTAGAAAAAAAATGTAAGAACTTCAAGATAAGTAGCTGAATTCATGATTATTGTCATTTGTTTATTTGGAGGGATTTTTCTATCTTTTCACCTATCAGGTTTGAATTTGAATCCTCAATTTCAAGCACTCCCGATCCCACCCATTACAATTAACCTAATTGACTCTCATGGCGTTTCCAAAGTTTATTTTTCTTTTTCATTATATTTAACATTAACTTCTTTATGTTTCGCTAATTGAACAGTTTGAAGACAAAGGGAGTAATTTTATGGATATGTTTACTCGAAGAAATTTCATGAGTTTTCTATTGATCAAAATGAAATATAAATTATGTACACTTCTTTTTCCGTACATGCATATCAGCCTGGTCATTGAAAAGAATGAAACGCTAACTTTTAATATAATTAGTTAATTATTTTTTTAATTCTAGCACAAATAGTAAGTTCTGCTTATAATAAAAATTATCTTCCTTGAAAAAATTACGTTGAAAAATAGACATCTCCAAACATATACAAGGGTTAGGATGCAATCTCCCATAAACCACCTGCTTAAGACAAAAGCTCTCACCAGTTATGTCAATTTTACTTGTATATTATAGTAGTTATTATGTATTACTTGTAATTTTCATTACTGATAATAATTACTCCTTCTATCCTAAATTATAAAACATTTTTGGGAGTGATTTGCAGCCCCAAAATATAAGACATTTTAAAAAGATTAAGGTTTCATTAAATAGACCTATTCTAATATTACCCTTTATCTCTCTATTTAATATTAAATAAGTGTAGATTTAAGGTTATTAAATGAAGGATATTTTTAAAAATTTATATTTTTTTAAAAATTAAGGTTGTTAAGTGTATTTAATGATGTTTATTGATATGTGAGATTTTGTCTATAAGTGTCTTATAATTTAGGACGGATAAAGTATAATTTGGACAAAGTTTGACTTAACATTAAAATGAATCTATGGTATATAAAGTTCATGGTTTTTTAATGTCTTTTCCTGTTTCACAATAATTTTTTAGCAAGGTTAATTATATGGCTCAAAAGTCAAAACCATACTATATTTTCCTTATAAGAATGAGCAACTACCGTCTTCTGGTCCAATATTTTTTCATGTCTTGACTAATTCAACTGTATAAGGAAACATTCTTCAACTGAATAAGGAAACATCTCGGAAAGAACATTTAATTTTATTATACAGGGGCTTGAAAAATATTAACCTTTATCTCTCTATTTAATATTAAATAAGTGTAGATTTAAGATTATTAAATGAAGGATATTTTTGAAAATTTTTATTTTTATTTTTAAAAAATAAGGTTGTTAAATGTATTTAATGATGTTTATTGGTATGTGAGATTTTGTCTATAAGTATCTTATAATTTAGGATGGATAAAGTATAATTTGGACAAAGTTTGACTTAATATTAAAATGAATCCATAGTATATAAAGTTCATGGTTTTTTATTGTCTTTTACTATTTCATAATAATTTATTAGCAAGGTTAATTATATGGCTCAAAAGTCAAAACCATACAATATTTTCCTTATAAGAATGAGCAACTACCGTCTTCTGGTCCAATATTTTCTCATGTCTTGACTAATTCAACTGAATAAGGAAACATCTCGGAAAGAACATTTAATTTTATTCATACAGGGGCTTGAAAAATACACACGCACGAACATACTCCTTAACTTGACTGGCACTTATCACACGTTTTGAAAGTTCTCAGCGATCACTTGACTTGCACCATTTACATTCTATTTCTGATGCTCCATACATGCATGAAGAATTTTCTTGCAGAAATATGAGCCAAAAGAACAAGGGAAAATCACATCAAAGGATTGCAGAGGAGAAAAAATTACACTAAGGGCCCAATGCATTATAAATTTATTCTGCAAGCTCAAGGGTCCTTTTTATAAATATGTGTTTAGGAGGAAAAGACACAATCACCTTTGGTAGGAAGGAAAGAACGTTGGGTACCAATGGACAATTACTTGATAATATGTGAACTTAAAAGTTGTAAATTTGTAAACATCTAATTAGTTATAAAAAATCTAAACTTGCTATTACGAATTCACAATAAACCTCTAAATATATATATATATATATATATATATGAAGTCATGGATTTTGAATTGTGCATAAATAAACTTGTACTTGTGAATATTTAAATTTTAAGTTGTAAATTTGTGAACTTAGCTAGTACAAACTTATTAACTCTAAACAATAATTTTACTATTAATGGACAATTACTTGTTAATATATGATTCTAAAGTTGTGAATATGTAAACATTTTGTTGTAAAAATACAAACTTTGACTTGCTGTCCTTTTTCATTAAGAACAACTATGTCTTTTTCTCCCTAAAACATATTTGTAAAAAGGGCCCTCGGGCCTACAGAATAAATTTAGAATGTATTGGGCTCTAAGTTTAATCCCTATTGAAATGTGAAAATGTTTGGGTAAAGAAGGAGTCCAGTGGTTAACTAAGTTATTTAATGAGATCTTACAATTCAAAAGAATGCCGGATGTAACATCCGAGAAAATTTTAACCCCGAATTATTAACCTAATGAGAGTAATTAGTGAATTAATGAGGTGTGTGGCCAGAGGGGCTTAACTTGATATAATTGATGTGATTTCAACTTTAGAAGTGGGTCCGAATTGATGGCAGGCCACCCTGGTAAGGAAAGAGAATGAAAAGGTGAAGAGTTGTTTTCTGTGCCACACGCCGCAACACATGATTGGTCTGCCGCAGTGCACGAAGATAATTTAAATACGGCCAAAAAATGAGATAAATCAGCTTGTGAGCTACGTGAAAATAGAAAAGAGAAAGAGGAGGAAAATGAAGAGCTCAATTTTAGCTCTACTAGGGCACGACATTTGGTCCCATTATTGATAAATTAAAGCTCCCAAACACCCAAGGTAACAACATGGTGCTTTCTTCTTCTTTTCTCTCCCTGATTTGTAATGATTTATGGTAGGATTAGAGTTGGAAGATAGATTTTCGGTCCATAGAAGTATGGGTCCGATTTCATTGGTTAAAATAAGTTATATGGGAGTGGTTTAATGTATTAGAATACCACATTAATGATTTTGGAAGTGGTTGGTCTATGAAAGCATTTAATATCCAAAAATTAATATTTATGAAGTAGTTTGGAGACATTAATGTACATTAATGATGGTTTGAAGTGTACTTAATGATGATGTGCATTAATAAAATTTAATGAGCCTATTGGGTATGAATGGGTATTGATTATAAGTTGATAAAAATAGTGTATGAAGAGTTTTATATTGATAAAGCTTAAAGAGCTAGATAATGATGATATGCTTGTGATATAGTTATAGAGAGGTTTGTTTTGGCACCATTCGAGCTTGTTGAAGCTTTGGGAAGCTGATATAGTGAGGGGTAAACCTTTGACCTCTCAAAGGTTTGAGATAATCGGGAGAAACTTAATTTTTATAGTTATGTGTTAATTGTGTTGTAAAATATAATTTATGAGTTAAATTGATGATGTATATTGGCAAAGTGATTGATTTGTGAAATGGTTTTTAGGAAAGAAAACCTCAATTCTGCTACCCTTGATGTTTTATGAAATTAGTTGTGATTTATTAATAGGGGTGGAGAATTACGATGAAATATGTGTTAGGTGTAGAGCATTTGTGTTATGTGAATTCATATGTTAAGAAATAATTGTTAAAATGTATATTATGTGTAAAATATGCATAGCATGATCATTGGTGGGAATTCGCCTAGGGAGAGGAGTAGATTAATTGAAAATTCACGTAGTATTGGCAGTGACAGTTGGAATCGGGAATTAGCCTTAGCACTGACCGTTGGAATTGAGAGGTAGCTCTTGTCCCATGGTTGATTTGAGACTGTCCCACTTGTTTTATGAGGGACTCAAACCTAACTAGTCTCCACTAGTTCACAAGGAGGCTAGATTAGGGGTACAACACCCCATGGTTATTAGTATTGGGAGAAATCGGATTATATAAGTGAGTGAGTTAGCCCTAACCCGGTAGCTCCTCATAAGTGAAAGGCTAGGTTAGTCCTTAAAAGATGTGGCCATGTGATAGCCAACGGTTTCGTGTCGGAAGTAACAAGAGGATATAAGGTTAGCACATGATCATGCATATAAGTCTGGCCATATAGTTGTTAGTTTTGTGGTTCGGCATGTGTTAAAGGTGCATGGTTGTTATTTTTATGACCCTGAGTTGTGTTTTTGAAAATAACATGATATGGTATTTTGTGGCAAGCCCGGTCACATGGTTGTTAGTTTTGTAAACTGTGGCCTAATGTTATGTGATATATGTGTTTATGTGCCATATTGCATCTATTTACAATTAATATGTAACTGTAAGGGTTAAGTGAAATTTGATTACTGAGTAGTTGTACTCACCCTTCAATTCTAAATATTTTTAAGACCTAACTCATTGGATCTGAGTCGAGAAAAACATACAGAGGCTTATGATTGGTGGAGTAGTCCTCTTTATGCCTCTCTTTTGCTATTTACATGTGTATTTTGTTAATGCCTTTGCCAACTAGGAGCGATTGTCATGACTGGTGCACTACTTACACGATTTTATATTTAACTAGTGTATATTGTGCCTTAAATTAGTGAGTTTTTATTATGAACCCGTGGATAGGGCTAAAATATTTATGCAAGTAGAAATATATGTATTTTTAAGAAATGTGAATGAAATGGTTGATTTTGTGCAACTTTATGTTTTGTGAAAATCGGGGTTAAGTGGTAATTTTATGAAATAAGAATTATTGGTTGAGTGTGGTGTGTTGCACGAGTTTATGATAGTCCATTGAGTATGGTCGGATGATTTGTGTAAGCTTTTAGCACATGTGGTTGAGTTGGGACACCCATTTGGGAGTTTTTTTTGTTAAAATGTGGTATAAATAGTTTTTAGTGTCCAACTTTTTATAGAAAATGAGTTTAAATGTGAAACTTGTGCCATTAGTTAGAGCTAGGAGAAAGCTCCTTGTAAACACTGAAATCACCTCAATCGAACGTCGAACGGAGATTTGGGACGCGTCGGAAGTTTGGTCCCTGTGCTGTCAAATGATAGCATTAATTTGTCAAATTTCGTGCAATGTGCCACAGCACATGGCTCCTCACATCGCGACACATAGTACAGAGAGGACACGCCGTGGCGCACAGGTTGTAAGCCGTGGCGCATGTGTCATTTCTGCACAAAACTTGTTCTTGAGTTTTAAAACTCATTATTTGAATCCCAATTGATTTTTAAGCTTTCGCTTTGTTTTTAAAACTTTGATTTGGAATCCTTAATTTATGTCTAGGTTTTTAATTGACAAATTGAGATTCCTTTGAAATAATTTTGAGAAATTCTCTTTTAAAACGTTGAATAACTAAGATTTGGTGTAAATTTATGGATTAACCTTAGGGAGTTTACACTGAATGATTGGAGGAAGAGTATGTTAGTTCCTATTTATAAAAATAAAGGAGATATTCAGAATTGTACTAACTATAGAGGGATTAAACTTATGAGTAATACTATGAAATTATGAGAAAGAGTGATTAAGCATAGGTTGAGATTGAAAACTGGGATTTCGAAGAATCAATTTGGCTTCATACCAGGGAGAGCGACTACAGAAGTGATTTATTTACTAAGGAGATTAATGAAAAAGTATCGATGTAAAACAAAAGATTTACATATGGTTTTTTATTGATTTGAAAAAAGCTTATGATCATGTATCGAGAGAAGTACTTTAAAAGGCTTTAGAAAAAAAGGATGTTTGAGTTGCCTATATTCAAGCTATATAATACATGTATGAGAGGGGCAACAAATAGTATAAGAACATTTGGTGGTGAAATAAAAAATTTTTCTATAAAGATTGAATTGCATCATGGATAATTTTTGAGTCCTTATTTGTTTGATCTAATCTTAGATGTTTTGACTGAGCATATTTAAAAGAAAATTCCTAAATGCATGCTTTTTGTGGATAATATAGTTCTTATTGTAGAGACAAAAGAAGAGATAAATTGTAAACTTGAGTTATACAGGAAGATATTGGGGTCAAAAGGTTTCCGCCTGAGTAGGAGTAAAATAGAATATTTACATTGTAATTTTGATAAGGGGTCAGTGAATAATAACTTGGAAGTGAAATTGGGTGATCAGACCATACCTCAAGTAAAAAAGTTTAGATATTTAGGAGCAATTATTCAACAAAATGGGGACATTGATGGAGATATTACATATAGAATACAAGCGGGATGGTTTAATTGGAGAAAGGCTAAAGGAGTTATTTGCGATCGTAAAATACCTGATAAGCTTAAAGGAAAGTTTTATCGAAATGCTATAAGACTAGCAATTTATATGGTAGTTAATGTTGGGCTTTGATGGGACAGAAGAACATAAAGTTGGAGTAGCAGAGATGAGAATGTTGAGACAAATGTATGAATATACACGTAAAGACAAAATTTAAAATGAGTGAATATGGGAAAAAGTAGATATGACACCTATTGAAGAAAAAATGGTAGAAAATTGTTTGAGGTGATTTGGACATGTACAAAGAAGACTACAGGAGGCACCTGTGAGAAGAGTGAAACAAATGACTTTAAACCCTGTCAAAAAGGGTAGATGAAGACTGAAGAAAATACTTTTGGAGGTTGTTGATCGAAAACTTTTAATTAACAATATTTTTAAAAACTTAATAAATGTTAAAACATAATGACATCATATAATCTATGTAACCGATCCTACATAGTGAGATAAGGCTTGTTGTTATTGTTGCTGTTGTATTGGGCTCTAAGTGCAATTTTTTCTCCTCTAGGGTACTTAGGTATGATTTTCCCAAAGAACAATTGTATCTAATTTTCCAATTATATGCCAGAATTTCTAAAGTATGAATAGGGATCTCTCTTTTATCTAAGGCATGTACAAATAATGGTCGATATATGTATGTAATGGTCGATATATTGAGAATTGATTAAAAAGATCTATGGTCAATGTAGTAATATTTAATTTATTCAACAATGGATGAATTTTTAGTTATCTTTAAGTTAGAGGTAATGTGCAATATCTCATATCTAAATACACCCAATTCCTCCTCACCGACTAATCTATTAAGTATTCATTAAGTAATCAGTTTTTAAACATTTGTAAAGTATATAGTTTCTAAACATTAAAGAATTGTAATTAAAAAATGGAATAAAATAAATTCAAAAGGATTATTTTACTGAGTCCATAGTGAAGGGATGCTGATTCTTTGCTACCTAACTGGATCATCCTAGTAGCCTTTCTTTTCTTCACCATTGAGGATAAAGATATTGGATCTATTGAATGTCGAAAGGTAGACTGATGTTATTTTAAAGCAATGATGGAGAAATTTCATACAAATAGGAAGGAATTTACCATTATTATAGCCCATTATAGTTGAATGAGTCCCAAACATATTAGAAGAGAAATTAGAAGTATTTATATGAATATGAATTTTTCATTTGAGAGTTCTTGAACATGTTTCCTTTTGAAATTTGCATTACCGTTGGAACTTATGTTACAGTAATAGGGGGAGTTGCATCATTTGTTATACAAGGTGAAAATTAGGGCCATTCATTCTATTTGCAAGACTAGGATAAGAATGGGAAGGATTGGTCTGTTGCCTCACATGTTGCAATTAATAATTAATAATAATTCATTTGTTAGTTAAAGCAATCATGGAGAAAATTTAGATGAAAGGAAAGGAATATGCCATTATTATAGCCAAATGTAGTTAGAGGAGTGCCAATCATATCATAAAAGAAATTAAAGTATTTTTATAAATATGAATTTATCATTTGAGAGATCTTGAATTGGTTTCCTTTTGAAATTTGCATTATTATTAAGACTTATATTACTAGTAACAGAAAGAGCTGCGCCATTTCTTATACAAGGTGAAGCTTGGGCGGTTGATCATTCTCTTTATAAGATTGGGATAAGAATGTGAAGGATTGGTTTGTTGTTGCACTTGGGATGTGATTTGATTGTTGTCTGCCTAATATGTTAATTTTGGCAGCCTTTCTTCTCTTCACCATTGAGGACAATGATGAGGATTCTACATATAAGTAGGAGATAAATGAGGGACAAATTGCAGAATAAAAAGAAGTTTATCATTGATATTCTCCATTTAAGAGGGATGGTTGAGTGAAGTTGGATTATGAAGACTTGGAGGTATAGACCTTCATAAAAACAAGATTCATAAAGAGATGGAAGCATAGAGAGTTTTAGTAAGAGATCTTCATCATGTATTTTTCATTTAAAATTCCTCTAATTTTCTCTAATTAGCAACAATTTGCTGTTGATTAGATTAATGGAGGCACCAAAATACAAACAATATAATGTAATCAAGTAGGACATTTAGAACCAATAAACATCTTACATAAGGTAAATTTTTTTGCATTGTACTTAATGTTGGTATAAATTATGCTATAGTAATTATCCAATATTGAATTACACAAGTTGGAACACCCTTCATTAGAACAATTGAAGTTTACCTCCAATTAAATTGATCACTACTGTAGAAGGTTTACTTGTCTATTTAAGTATGTAAACTTCTTTAGAATCTCAATGTCCTCCTTGTATTGAGATACACTAATTGAACTTGATTTTTGGGGAAGATTGCATTCACCCAAGTTGATCCTCAATACCATCTCCCTTCCAACAAGAGAATTAAGTTTCCTAAGGAAAGATCCTTCCCTAGTAATCTAAAAAAAATCAAATTAAAGTCATAGGAAATTAAAGTAAAGATAGATCATTGTAGATGAGAGTGGTCTCCTAACTTGGCGTAACAGCTCATGAACAATTGATTCAAATAATTCCACAGTAAGACAGTTGAAGAAAACAATTAAAGCGTGACCAATATTTGTAATAGAATATTAGACCCTAAACCTGTAGATAGAGGCACTAAATCCATTATAATTAAGAAGTTGCAAAGGAGAATTCTTTGAGAAATACTGTTTTATTAATTACTTGGGCTATAAGAATGGATCTGCCAGCTTACAAGTCTTGCAATATAGGACATTGTTCTCATTTTCTTTAGGCTTAACATCACATGGAGCACAGCCTTTATAGAACCAACCATTCACACCAATGTCTTCCCTTTGACAATAACCTCACATTCGTACATTCAAAAAAATATTTTATTGACATATTAAATCAAAAAGTAGTTAGAAATAGGATAAAAAAATTTGTAATTTGTAATTAAAAGGTCAAGTTGCATTTTGGAATCCTTGTAGGGAATGAAAGCATATGGGATGACCTAAAGTAATCAATATTATCATCAACTATTTGGGAAAAGGCTTGAGACATGTCATATGAATGTTGAGCACTGAAACAAAAAATACAGATTAACATGAAGAGGGTAATATTCACAAATATTATGTAAGTATTGAGAAAGAAATCGAAACACACACAGCAAATGATTTTTTGACTTCATCAATGTTGAGGTCATAATAAACGTTTATAGCATTACTATAGTTTGAAAGTTGAGGATTGCCTCCAAGTTTAAGACAACAACTGTAGAAGAAATGAACACACTAACTCTTAAATAATGGAAATATATCATATTCACCTTTATAAAATCCTAGAACACATATTTGTATGACAACAACTATAGGAGGAATAATATCTTCACTCTTGTCATTTATAGCATCAACAGCAGTGTCATCAAATAGAAAAATGTTAAAGATTTCTCTTTTGAATGAACATGAGTTTAGATATCATAATAAGAATTGCACTTGTCTACATTATGTTGGAGATTCTTAATAACTAACTCTTGATCAGCTATAGACATAGTCAACCTTTTTGTGTTCTCATCCACGGACTCATTATCTTGAATGGAGCCAAAACCTTGCAAGAAGTTGACAACATCTATAATAAACAACACAACATCATTGTATTGAGGAACTAAGGATAATGATATGCATAACAAAAAAAAATATAGGAATCAAACCAAAAAGTATTTGAATTTCTTCTTAGACATGGTAGCTCCACGGATAACCTCACTTATCGAAGTAAAATCGAAACAATACTCAAGAATATTTTCATCATGCTTCTAAACAAAGGTATTTGCATGAAAGTTAATTTTTCATGGATGACTGGAAGCTTTATACTCCCTTTGATCTTATTTATAAATTACTTTCAGCATGTTTCGCTGAAACTAAGAAAAATCTTAAATCTCATTAAATTTGTCCTAAAATTTAACAAGTTTCTACTTTTACCCTAATAAATGTTCTTAAAATCTCATCATTAATATTTTTATTCAAAGCATTAATAAGGATAAAAATGTAAAGAGAAGCATTAGAAATTGACTAGTTTCTTATAAATAGAACCATTTTTTTTCTCTTTCTACCTTATAAATAGAATCAGAGAAGTACTTCTATGCATATGGCAAAACTTTAAAGTTCTAGATGAGATAAGACTTCAAAAAATTCAAATCTTTTGGAGAACATGAATATTAATGAAAGGAAAAGTTGACATCTAGTATAGAAGGCTGTGCCTTCAATTAATTAATATGGCCATTTCTCATATAAGATGGAAATTAAAATATGATAAAAATTAAGATTAGCATTAAGATGGATAACTAAGAATAAAGTTTAACGAAAAAGTAATTATTAATAATTTATGGATGATAATTATTACTTAAAAATTAATAATTTAAAATTTTAAAAACAAATTTAAAAGTAAATATTATTTAATAATAAAAAATTATTATTAATTATTAAAAATTAAAAATTATTGATTATTAAATTCATTCAGAAGAGACAGACGAATTTAAAAAAAATAAAATGAAAATAGAATAATTGACCAATGGCCATGTTTTGAAGGGAATCTAGAGAGACAAATGAATTTAAAAAAATAAAAATGAAAATTATATGTATCTTGAAGACTTTAGGCTCTGTTTGGTACATAGCATTGGTAGGCAAGGATTCGGATTGGGTTAGAGTAATCTTACCTTTAGCATGTTTGGTAGGAAGCATTCCCTAATGCTTGGGATTGCTCAATCCCATTTTAGTGGGAATATTGAAACTCACCACCCCCTATAGTATTACTTAGTCCCACCAAAATTAAGCCTGAGATTGATATTGTTTAGACAAAAATGCCTTTCCAATCTCTCTCCTTCGTCATCTCCGACCACCCTCCACTTCTTCATCTCCATCACAAGTGGTTCCACTCGCCATCTTTGTCACAAGTTGTTCTTATGGCCGTCTTTGTCACAAGTCATCCTTGTCACTATCTCTATCACAAGTCATTCCAGTCGCATTCTTCGTCACAAGTTGTCTTCATCACCATCTCTGTTAAAACTTGTTCCCATCACCATCTCCATTGCAAGTCATTCCTATCATCTCTCTCCCTCCAGATCGCGTCTCACTTCCTTTCATTTGCTATTATTTCTCCAGATCGTAGTGGATTGAAGCAACACGAAGAGTGAGAAAATGGATACCTTACCATGGATTGAACTAGACAGTTGAAACTGTCATGTGTGGAGCCTAGTCAGGGAGCAGAGGCAATGGCCTCTCAGCGCCGTCGTGCTCACAGTTTGGTAGAAGGTGAAGAAGGGTTCATCAGAGTTAGGATTGATTTTTTTTTTAAAAAATTAAGAGGTATTATAGTCTTTTCATAATTTATGTTTAATTATAAAATAGAATAAAGAAAAGTATTTCCTACAAGTATTGCCTCATACCAAACATAATTTTAAAATCTCATTCCCACTATCATTTTCAATCCCAATCCCAATCTCTCTAAATTGAGACCTGTGTACCAAACAAGGCCTTAGCAAGCAATGGTCAGAGCAATGAATGGTATGGTGGTGAAACAGTGTCGTCAACGTCAATGGGCTCCACTAGTCTCTTTCTATATACATCCCTTCCTCTTCACAATTTATATATAATTTTTGAATTTTATATGTTTAAATAGCAATAAACTATATAATTTTCCAGTTTAATAAAGGTTTTGTTATTTATTAAATCTTCACTTCGAAAAATAAAAGTAATAGTTAGTATTAATATTCTACACATTATTGCTTGGAAGTTGAGCATTTCTGCATTTGTATGGAAACATAATTTTTTATTTGATTTGTATAAAATATTAATTAAAATTATTTTAAATATCTAAATCTTATAATATTTAAAAAAATAATATAAAGATATGTGATGCCACTTTTCATTTTGAAATATTTTGAAATATATTATAAATAGTTATATACAATTTTAATCTAATGATTTTTAAAGTTACAAAATTAAAAGCAAGATTATATATATATATATATATATATATATTAATTTTAAAAAAATTGGCCCCCCACAACGGTAATGGTTGTTCTGCCCCTAGTTAAATAAAATGAATAATTAATTGGATAAATGTGATTAAATATAGAGGGAAGTATTAAGAGGGGGTTTGGAGAACATCCAAAACCCATGATATATGGGATGGACATACTGCAAATACATGCTTTCTAGCAAAGGCATTTTTGCAGTCTTATTATAGAAAGGAAGGAAATGTATTTATTTTAATATTTAATTAAATAAAAGTAAGATTGAGCATTGTGAAATCCATCTTACCAACTCCGTCTAGTGGGAGACTTCTTGTTATAAAAGTAAAATTGAAAAGGAAAAAATAAACTAAGAATTTGATGTATTAATTTTTCAATTTCAACGTTGTTTACAATTTGATGTAACTAATTTTCATTTGGAACGCCACTCCTGCATGCAGTGGCGAACGCAGAATTGGTTCCTAAATTATATAAAATATAAAAATAATAATAAAATAATTATATATATTTATTTTTGTAAAATAATATTGGAAAATAAAAATTAGATGATATTTGTATACAAATAATCTAAATTTAAATATAATGGATTTAAAATTCAAAATTTTTTTCTCTTAAATGAAATATAAAAGACCCAAAAAAATTTGAACTCAAATATATTTTAGTTTGTATTTAGTGGGTTCAAAACTATAAGGACAATGAAAAATTTTTTTTAAAAGTTTCACCAACTCCTTGTAAATTTTTTTGAGTGGGGCACTTGCCCGCCAATATTCATACTTGTGTACGCCACTGCTTGTTTCATGAATTTGATCATTTCAGCATTCTTCTTTGACCATTGCTCAATGAATATAAAATAAGAGATATAAAAATATTTAATGAATAATGAAAATTTTAGTCCTGTAATTTTCTTTCAGTTATCGGATTTATTCCTCAAGTTTAGTTTTTATACATTTGATCTATAAATTTACTTCAATTATCAATTTGGTCCTTATTATTTAAAAAGGAGGTAACACTATTAAATTTGCTGACATAAGTAATGAAGTATTAATGACAACCATATAGATTAATAAAAAAAGAATAATTATTTAGGTTGAAGAAAACAAAATTAGAATTTTTTTATATAAAAAAGAACAAAATGCAGTGTAAGACTATATATATTGATAAAAAAAACTGATTTGAGGGTTAATTTGTTTTTATTTAATTACATCTATATACATGCCAAGTCATTTGTATACTTTACATGTAGATTAATTTGACAATTACTTTGTGTTTAAAAACTTCAAGGGCTAAAATAAAAATTTAAGAAAACTTAAATGAAAAATTAAATGAAACATATTTTTTAAATATATTTTTTATTTGATTTGTATAAAATATTAATTAAAATTATTTTAAATATCTAAATCTTATAATATTTAAAAAAATAATATAAAGATATGTGATGCCACTTTTCATTTTGAAATATTTTTAAATATATTATATATAGTTATATACAATATTTCATTAATGAAAAACAAATTAACTATATATAATATATTTAAAAATATTATATTCATTGAAGTAAACAACGTTGTATATGGTTGTCATTAATCTGGATAAAAGACAATTTGTGCATTGAAGTTAATATTTTATACAAATCAAATAAAAAATATATTTTTAAAGGATTATAAAATATATAAAATGCTTATTATTATAAATAAGGGTTCCTAAGATTATTTTAAACTGGACAAAACTCAATTTTGAAAGTCTTTAATTTATAGTCTTTCAAGAGAAAATTCAGGTGGAGGGGCAATAATTTTAGTTGTGTTTGAATTTAATTTAATGTATACATGTCTTCATGATATTAATTAATTACATTTATATGTCATTTAAATTATATTCATTTCTCGTGTCATGAAAAAAGCTCAATGTTACATGTACAAGGGAAAATCGATCTCAAAAATTTAGTTTAATATTGGATAGAATATAGCTCTTTAAGTTTATGAACTCTATTTTTTGGGAGAATGATAGATAGGTCCTAAAAAAACCAATTAATTCAAATTAAGTTTTAAATGTCAAATTCTAGAAATTTGTAAGTTCGACTCTCAATTTTACAACTTTAATGTGACAAATTTGTAACTTGTGCTTCAAATTTTAACAGGAAAAATAAATTTATTTATTCTTCAACCATGTTAAAATTTAAAAAATAAATTATAAATTCATCACAGTAAAATTACAAAATTAAGAACTGAACTTACAAATTTTTAGAGTTTGACATTTGAAATTTAATTAATTAATTTGTCCCCTTGGAACCCATATATCATTCTCTGCTACTTTTTTTTTTGGAGGCTTCTTGATATAGTACTCATAATAATATTCACTGTATATAGAGTTTTTTCTCCTGGGAGGGGGGGTTTATAATAACTACCTTCCATATATATGGAGGACAGCCTTTAAACTAAATGAGAACTAAATTAAACCCCTGGTTGGGATCTTGCAAGTCATCATTTGCCCGCGTTTCTTCTCGGCTCTGCAATTTGCTCGAGTAATCTCACTGGACGATGATATTTATGAAGAGGAAGCAATCCTCGTTTTCAATCATGATCATTGACTCGGTCATGGTCTATATAGTTTTTTTTAAAGCAAGGTTAGGGGAATGCATCAAATACTAATTAATGGTTTAATTATTAAAGCAAGGTGGAGGATGAGAAATATAATCATTTACCAGTGTCAATTACTGAGTCCATGCAAAATTCGTGAGATCATATATATGATGATTGAATTTATAAGGAAGTGCTGGTGGCATAATTTGTTCTACATGACTATATCTGTAAGAGGGATATAGACATCCCTATGGACACCAGCCAGTCATGCACAGATTTGTAAAATTTATCATGCAACTGTTTATCTATTTCTTAATTAGATTATTTATTAGGCATTACATTTCTTATAAATGAAATCAAATGCATGCTTTTACAACTACAGGATTTGGATACTTTCCATACATATACCATCTCTCAATATCTCTCTCTATACTCAGTCATATCTGTTATTCAATTAATTTTTTTAAATAAGAGCACAAAATGGTTTTTCTGAGTAGTCATTAAATGAATAATATATTTATTTTAATTTTATAATTGACATTCTTATACTATTAAATTAAATGAATAATTATATAGCAAAAGTACGAAGAACATTCATCAGATCCGTGAAATATGAGATGGACATGTGCTGCAAAACACACGGCTTCCAGCAGAAGCGATTTTACTTCTTATTAGAAGAAGGGAAATATATTTATTTTAATATTTAATTAAATAAAAGTAAAATTGAGCATTGTACAATCCATGTTACTAACTTCAGTTAGTGACATAAGGCTTGTTGTCTTTGTAAAAGTAAAATTGAAAATGCCAAAATAGATTAAGAAAAACTGAGCATTGCGCAAGTAGCATTATCTAGATAACTGAAACGGACTCTCTAAGCAATTATATCAACAATTAAGGGCTAAAATGTAAAAATGGTTATAAAACATTGAAGAACACGCTAAAATTTATGCAAAATAAGAATAATACCTCTTCTTTGTATTATTAATTTATGGGTAAAAGAGCAAATTGACTGTTAAATTATATATTCAGAAGCGTTTGGGACCTTAAACTTATTTTTGCTATAATGTTTGTCTTCCACTTTTAAAAATAATGTAATCTAGACTAGAAAATGATGAAAAAATATTAAAAAAAAGGGAAGATTACATCCAAATCCCACACAAGAAAATTAATTACTATAAGGTTTATTGACAACTAAATTAAGAAGATTCACAATACAATCAGTTGTCACTGAACTTTGTAATAATTAATTTCTTTGTATGAGACTTTAATGTAATTTTTTCAAAAATATTGGTCCTTGAATGCAATTTTTTGGCCTTTTTCTAAAACTGTTGAAATCTTTTCCTGTCATTTTCTTATTAAGTTAACTTTTGTTAATGGTAAAAGTCAAATATAATGATTCTAAATTGAAATTTAAAATTAAAGTGGAAAGTAGTAAATTAATAAAAAGATTAATGCATATTAATATTATTAATTAATAAAAAATAGAATCAAATATTAAGTAATAAGTAAAATGAATTTAATTTTAATAAAATAAAATAGATATCAATTAAGTAAAAGTCTAAGCAAACTTTGCACAAACCAACCATTGAGAACCCTTTAAATCAAGTAATGTATTACATGGTTTTCAAAAGTTATTTTTGAGATATTTATTTTATTTTTTTTTGGCCGTGAAATGTTTTTTTTTTCTTTCGCTCTAGCATCCTAAAAATATTTGACCTTGACTAATTCAGTTAGTAGCTTGCAGATACTTTTTTAGACCTGAGCTTGAATTTGAGACCTTTAATTAAACTGAACCAACCCTCTAATCAGTTGATGAACCTATGTAGATTGCATCATATATGTATAGTTCTTCAACGATGATTATGGAATTTGTAAATTAAAATTAATCAATTCGGCATCGATAAAGGAGAAGGCGTACATGTTTTTTTTTCCCTCCGTGTTGGTATTAAATGTGGGAATGGCAAGTTAAGAATTGGTGATTTGTACGACGTTTACCATTTTGAGTAGAAGAGAATAGGCTGAAAAAAAGTTACATCCTTCATCCCAAATTATAAAATAATTTTAAAAAGATTTTTTATTCTAAAATATGATATATTTTTTTTAATATTACCTTTCAAGTAGAGAGAAAATTAAAATAATATTGTAGTGTAATGATTAAGTGTGTAAGAGTATTTTTTAAAATTTTATAGTTTTATTATGAAAAATAAATTTGTAAAGCATCATTATTGTTTGTATTGATATGCTTAATCTTGTTTTTAATTGTCTTATAATTTGGAGCAGAAGAGTAGAAGAGAAAAGTTTCATGTTCAATTAAAAAAATCATAAAACATTGTGGAAAAATAAGAAAAGAAACTTCACATAAATTCATGAATTTCGACTTTAGAAAATTTGTTTTCTTAAAATACATATTAATTATATATAATTCATTTAGAAAATCAGCCATGGAAAAATAAAATCTTAAGAGTTATATATGAAAATTGAACACTTCTAATTTCTTAATATTTGAAACTCGCGGGCTACACAACAACAGCAGCAAATGCATGTGTTACAAACTCAAAATACGTGAATAGTACAGTCATTATGAATTAACACAACTTTGCAAAGAAGAAAGAAGTTACAGAACATGCGATGACAATAATCTAAGTAACAGCTCTGATATGTTCGTTTGCTCCATATTACTTAAAGAACAAATTAATACATTATTTGATGAAACGTTATCTGACGTCAGAACATGTTCTTCACTTTTGTCACTAGCCGAAAGAGGAAGCGCGACGTGAAGAACACAGCAACAGCCGCTAGAAATCCAATCCAACTCCAAACTGACGCTATGAACATTTTCCTGGCTGAGGAAAAAATTTTACCCTCTGGAATCACCATGTAGAGGCCTTGAAGATATGTGAGTGATAAAAATGTGAGGGTGATGCACATGCCAATGGATAACATCCATATCACAGCTTTATGCTTCAGAGAAACTCCACTTACGAGCAAGAGAACGACACTGAGAGATCCAATAAAACAGATAGTATTGTACTTTATGTAGGGGTGAAATATACAATGGCTGATACTGATTCTCCAGGGCATGCATAGTAACCATCGATTGACGTCACGCATTGGAAGGTTTCGTTATCTGAAAGTATACCTTGTTGAACGAAACCACCTAGAGGGTTAATCATTGCTTGAAAGCTTATGGTTGAGATCATTGTAGCCACGAGACTCAAATTCCCCCTCATCTCTTCCAACCAATTAGAATTATGTGGTTCCTTAATCCCTGAAATCTTTCTCCAAACCTTCTCCAAAGTAGTTTCTAATGGTGGTGGCTGAGGAGGTCTTCCCATTTGGCTCCTTTCAGCAATTTGGATCCCAGTGTTCGTCAACATGAGTTGGATTTGAAGGCTTTTGAAGTCTTTGAAATGATGATCTGCAAAGTCCATCTCTTCTTCAAGCATGCAGCTTCTCTTATGTTACGAATTGAAAGGAGGTACCTCACGATCTAATGTTGAACGCAACATGTCAGTGAATCGTTTTCTGTCAATACAAGAAAATATTAATTGAATAATTGATTGGCAGAAAAATTTACCCCAACCTGCTTCAACATGATAGCCAAATCAAGAACAGTCTTTTCATCCCGGTCATTCAAATGGGGAAGCTCATTGGAGCCAATATTCGATTCCACCTACGCTTTTAGGATCGCCAAGTGGTTGTATGTAACACAGAAGTGGAACATAGTTTTCCCTTCGTCAAGAATCCCCATAATTTCAGGCTTCAGTCTGATAAGCTCTGTCACAACCTCTAGTCTTCTTCATATACCGCATCGTGCAATGGAATTGTTCCTTCTTCATCACGAACCAAGAATGCCTAGTCATAAGCTAGCTAGAAGCAGCTCCTTCACAATATCGATATGACCCCCTGCAGAAGCAAAGTGGAGAGCAGTGCTTCAGAAGGAGTCAAATTCACGGGCAAGTGTGGGTTTCAGAGTAAGAAGGGTTTTGATGAATTCAAGGTGACCAAGTAAAGACGATATGTGAAAAGGAGTTTCAACAAAGGTTGTTCGCGAGCAAATTTTGTGCAAGATTAGTGGGTCCTGCTCTATCAGTGAGTTAAAGATTAGAACACTCCCTTCGTATGCTGCATCGTAGAGGTTTCTCACTTCCTCATCTTCATCATGGTAAGCAGTTTCCATTTTCAAGAGTTCCATCTCTTGTGGGAGAGGATGGCTCATTTGATGAATGTGCAATTCAAGTTTATATGATATATAACTTTAGTTGAAACCTCTCACCCACGGAATCTTTCATGTAGTTGTCTTTTCTTTTTTGCCCGTTGTTCCATGTATTATATTTTTAATTTCTAGTTTGTTTACATTTTGATGTAACTACGCAAATTTTTCCCAATATTTAACCACACAGTTTTTCCACATCAAGGTACCTGATAAGTGCATATTTTATATTTAAATAGACATATATTTTGAATTATACTTGATCAAATTTATTAGTAGTTTATATATAGTTAATTATTTTTTATATATTTTTCTCTTATCATTCAATTACAAAATAAAAAAGAAATTTTGATGTAAAATCTATTGAGCAGAAAAATTATAAAAGAAGTAGGAAAGAAGAGACGGCAAATGTATACACCCGCATACACACATATGAGAAGAAGGAAGAGGTAGAAGTGAAAGCAACTGGAGCTCAAAATAAGGAAAACAGGAATTAAAAAAAAGAAGAAAGATTAGTCATTAAGGATTGATATGATTTGGGAAGAGAGAAAGACTTAGGACTTGCTTAAAATTAATTTTATTTTATTGTTATGAGAACTGATGTTTTCAAAACATGTTCTAAGAAAAAAAAATAAAAATAAGTGTTTATCTCATTCTCCTTTACTCTTCAAAACAATAATTTTAAAATAATTTAAAAATGTTTTCATTTTTTTATTCTCTAAAAAATTTTATTTTTTTTCTATAAAATACTTTTTAAAAACATATTATCAAATAAATTTTTTTATTCTTTTTTTGTTTTGGAGAATAAAAAATTATTCTCAAAACAGATTACCAAACATGCTCTATTATATTTTTTGGTGGGGGTGGGGAAACAGAGAAGGATGAGATTTTAAATCAAATCAAATCAAGAAGAAAGACAATACTATACTATATTTAAAGGATTAAAAACTACAAAATATTGAATATTCTAAATAAAGGTTGTTAAGGTTATTTTAAAACGTCCAATTTTTATACCTGGACAGCCAAAAATCAATTTTGAATGTCTTTAGAGTCTTTTGAGAACAAACTGAAATGGAGGAGCAATAATTTTAGTTGTTTTTAATTTTAATTTAATTTATACATGTCTTCATGATTAATTATTTATATTTGCATGTCTTTTAAATTATATTTATTTCTCGTGCCATGATATTGGTCTTTCAATAATAAAAAGCCCAATTTTACAAGTCTAACAGGAAACTCTTTTTCAAAAAATTAGTTTATTGATTAAAATAGCTCCTTAAATTTGTAAGTTATATTTTTTTTAGGCTTCCCGACGTTCAGATTCATAATAATAATCACTGTATATAAAGTTTTCTCCCCTTGAGGCGGGGACTATTATAACTAACTACCCTCCATATATATATACATATATATTTACATCAAATTTATAATGATGCAACTTTCTTTAATTAAAATAGGCATTAATATCCTGAAATTACAAGTGAGATAAAACCCATGACCTCCCACTTACACAGGAGAGCTTGCATGCCTGCAAGGTCATTGGCAATGATGCAACTTAAGTATTGTAAATGTCGTTAGAACATTTGATTAATATATTAGTTAATTTATAACTATTCCTGCGCCATGCTATATAAAAGAATTCAAACATGGAGGACAACCTTTAAAAAAATAAAACTTAAATGAAACCCTAGTTGGGGCCTTGCAAGTCATCACACTATTACAAAATAAAAAAATATAAAACACCATTTATGCAACGGTTACTTGTTGAATTGTTACATAAATATAGGTGAGATTTTAAAAAGTATTATTTAATTTTAACAACCAACAATAGCAATAGTAAAAAAAGAATTATATATATTTAAAGTTTACATAAATTGTCACGCCCCAAAAATAAGGTGTGACCGATATGGATTATAGGAACAATATATATATCCCAAAAGCATTAACTAAAAAAAAAAAACTCTAATTTCTAATACTTGAATATGTAATTACTATAATTAGACAATCTTATAATACTTTTTATATAAACTACAAATCACCAATCTTTTGTAGAAATGTTTGCAAAACTTCTCCCAAAAACAGAATCTTCCAAAATTTCTAGAATATCAATTAAACAAAAAGGAGCCCTACTTCTCAACAATAGACAAACAACACTATAAGAAGATTAGGATCCTATCCGTAGTTTATGTTGAGCGTCTAAAATTAAATTTACAAATTATAATACATGAATTTTAAATTTACATTTTAAGAAGTTTGATCTACAATTTTTTACTTCAACTGAATACTACAGCCTCTCAATGATTAGCAGGAAGTACACTACTAGCTAATGTATATGAAATTAAAATAATAATTTTCAGTGAATAACATCCCAATAATGATAAAATTTAAAAGAATAACTTGAATAAACTTAAACAATTGTATAAATAATTGGAAAGAAAATAATTCAATATAATATGCTCACTAAATCTTAAAATCAAAAATCATAAACCATTAAATAAGAGTAAACTAAAACACTCTATCTTTAGTTTTTAAGGAATCAAATAATTTATATGTGAATAGAAGAGATAGCATACTTATTAATTGAAACCAATAAAATTTAAATGCATATATCAATTAAAAGTTCAAAACTTTAAGGACTAAACAGAACAAGTAACAAATGTAGACACACAATCCATAAGGGTAAATAACCAAACAGAGCTTAATTATGCCACGAAGACCAATGTAAACATATAATCCACAAGGGTAAGTAAACAAACAGAGCTTAATTATGCCATGAAGACCAATGTAAACATATAATCCACAAGGGTAAGTAAACAAACACGACTTATGCCACGAAAACAAACGTAAACACACAATTCACAAGGATAATGCTAGCTAAATGAGGCTCGAAGTTATGAAATCAAATGCAAGTATAAGACTCACGAATATCAAATGTGAGAGCAAAGCCCACAAAAGCGAACTAGCCAGTCATTCACCTTAGCGCTCTAAGGACCAATAGAACTGCTGCTAGCAACTAGTGTTCTGCATATAGTTCTCTTAGAAATCTCCAAACATGCATGAAAATATATAACCAACATTTCATAATTTCTTTACCCAATTTCATGCATGGCTTCATCAAGTAAAATTATTTAAACACGTACAAACATTTTATCAATCCAACATAATTAAGGAATGAGCCATTTTACCAAAATATATGATAAAAGAGATATATTTTGAAGATAATCCATCTTACTAAAGTATCCAATAAAAGAGGTATCTATTCATATATATGTGGTTTGCTAATGATAAAAACAAAATAAAATATAAATAATAATTTTATAAAAGAGAATTTTAATCAATAAATTAATTGGAATGTTATCCACTCATTTGAGGAAATTCCAACATTGCAATTTACTCCTTAACACTCTCACAACATGATTTATTCATGAAACATTTCAATATAAAGATAATTGAACTTCTAAAATTTTATAAAACTTGTCATTGTTCACTCACTCAATTATTGCAGTATATTCCTCCCTTGTTCTCGAATACTAATCTTTTAGCTTTCATTCTATTCCACACTTCTCTTTAATCTATGAGGTTATGATAATTCACTAACACATAATACACTTTAATTGTTACTTTAACCAAACAATGTCCTTGCTAAACTGTTTGTTTACATATGCACTCTTTCCACAACATTATAACTTGAAGCTATGGTATTTAATTTTAATATCTTTAAATATTTAAATAAATAAAATAAGCTACAGGTCAAAAATAAAGAATTAAATAAAAACAATCTTCCTACATTCCATATGACTTTCCAACACCCACACGTGAGCAACGTCCTTAATGTCAAGTTGCAACATAAAATTGAATAACTTCTATACTAAAATTTAGTCAGTGATTCATTATCCATGCTTAGTTATTCATTAAATCAAACATCTTATATGAGTTCTCAAATCAAATCATACACAAGTACCAAAATTTGTGAATTATCAACCATACAACTTTCAAGCATCTACATTTCTTAGATTAAATTTCACAACAATATCTGACTTCGTATAAGATAAAAACATGGTCCCAAATTTAAATTTTAATCCTTAATACATTGAATATATTCAATTATTGCATTCCAACTCTTCTACACATTTTAACAAACACTTTGTGGGCATCAAATTTCAGACTATACCATCAAGTCTCATGCTCCTCAAATCTCTTGCTCAACAATTTCTAAACATCAATATAAATTTACTATGCTTCCCAAACTTAATTATTTACCAATAATCGATTTAAACCTAAGGAAAGAAAAACAAAACCTCAATTCATCTTATTTGTCTTGTAGTTTTTCACGGAATGGCCATAGATTAGCTATTCAAGCAAGTCTTTTATCTTTAAAACATAGCTAAGCCCCATATTTTCCCCTCTGTTTGACATCCAACTACAAAAATGAAAAAAGTTTCAGCTCCTCACATCCAAACACCCCATTAGATAAAGAAAGGAAAGGGAACAAAAATGAAATGGAGGGCCAATGTCCCCCTGAAATCATATGCACACAAGCACAGCTTAGAGGAAGAGAAGATTTTTAAGTTTACACAATCAGCACCGCAAAAGAGAAGAGGAAAAATGAAGCTCTATCACCCTCACCCTGAATAACAGCATCGAATGAAACAGGGAAAGAAGAACTCGCATACCAAGGAGCAACCGATAGCAACGATGAACGGCGTTCCTTCACGCTCACTCACTAACATCAGAATGAAGAACAATAAAATATTGAAGCCACCAACTCCAACATGCAGCAGCGTCGAACAAAACAGAGGAAGAAGATCTTTGGTGATGTAATACTGAACAGAGAAATAGGAATCTAACAGCCTTGACAGCAGCGACGGATGGACGATTCACACCCACACCGGCTATGAATCAAAAAGATGGAGGAAGAGAAAGAACAGGGAAGCGAGACGTCTCCCGAACCCCTCTCTGTTTTTCCACCGGGTGAAGGAGAAGGATCGGGGAAAAACTCTTATGGGTGTTTTATTTATTATTTTTTTAAAAAGGAGCATTTTGGTAATTTCACCAAATTAAAATAAAATAAAATGTCTCCCCAAACACTGCAAAGGTTCCAACTGGGAACCAAAGGTAACTACAAGAGAAACATAATTTCCAATGATCCACGGATTTATTTTTTTATTTATTTAGTCAGTTACCAAATTAATAATTCTAATTTTATTAATATATTTTGGATCATGACATAAATGATATAGATAGGTATATACCTAGTCAGGTTTTAAGATTTTAAGCTTTATATTTTAGCCACTAACTGATTTAATGTAAGCAACTTCAAGTTGTATATAGCTTGTATAAGAATTTATTGTGTATTCATGTATATATGTGATTAACTATTAGCTGGAATTTGTTTTTGGGTGTTAGAATATAGTTCTATAATTTATAACACTTGAGGTTGCAAGAAATGCAGTTTCATATTTTTTGAAATGTAGTCATAATATTCAATAGTTAAAAAAAACTGTTGAATATTTTCTCTTCCAAATATCCACCTCAAAAATGCAAACATTTATTCAATGGGTTTGGTTAAAAAACTGTTGAATAAATGAAGAATATTCAACAGTTAAAAATTGTTAAATAAAAGGTTCTAGAATATTAAATGCCATATTATTCAATGATTTAAAACTGTTAAATGTCGACAAAAATATTTTTTTTTGATAGTATTATCTGCAATTTGCTTCGGTAATCTCACTGCACGATGATATATATGAAGAGGAAGTAAGCGTCGTTAATTTTCGATTATGATCGTTGACTTGGTTATGGTCTATAAAGGTTTTATTTTTTTAGGGTATAATCTTGCGATTAGGATAATGCATCAAATGCTAATTAATTAATGTTTTAATTATTAACGCAAGGTGGAGGATGAGAAATATAATCATTTACTAATGTTAATTACTGAGCCAATGCAAAATTTGTGAGATCATATGTTGATTGTATTTAAGAGGAAGTGCTGGCGGCACAATTTGTTCCATAAAACTGCTGTCTTGTGAGTGTGGAAATACTTTAACTGGGAAAACATTTTTAGAATATATATGCTCTGATTATATGTAGTGATATTCACATGCATTAAATGCATTTAAATGATTAAATGCATTCTTATAATTCAAATTCGTGATTGAATTTATTATTTGGTTTATTCAATTGATAATCTATGATAGTAATAAATATATAAATACCATAATATGATGATCAACGGTCAAAGAGAGTAGTTTTATGTTTACCATCTATTTCTTTGGGTATAAAACATTATTCTCTTTTCAAATATCTTTCTATGTTCAATAACTAGGTAAAGTTAAATTTTTCTAGTACCAAATATAGACAAATATATCATGGGAGATTGAAAATATGTAACCCTTTCTTTACAAGGTGAAAAAAAAAAGGGTTAAGGAGAGCTTGGTCAGTTATTTTCACCACTATTCACATGCATGCGTTCTTTATGACTAACAAAACATAACTAACTTCTTCCTTTTTTTTAATTAAAAATGGGGCATCCAGTCGAAAAAATTACACAAAAATCAGTATCCTCTAGGAGGACAATTAAGTAATTGTAAGCTATATTCCTAAGTTAAGACTTCAGTTTGCTACCAAGTCAGCACAAAAATTACCTTTTCTATAAGTATGAAAAATCTGTATATCTCAATTATCATCTATAAGTTTCTGTACAACTCTAATAAATTTGTTATTTACATCAAAATCAATCATCATATTTTGCATCATAGTCACTATGGCAATGGAATATATTCAACAATTACTTTCTTGAGACCCAATCTCTTCAAAATACGAAATCCTAACCAAATGTCACATACTCAGCAAAATAAGCAAAACAAGAACTCAAGAACGTCATTGATAAACTCTAGGTATTCTTAATCAAGAGTTAATCACAGGGAATTACATAAGTTGCAAAAAAGAATTATAAGGAGAGGTACAGATCAGAAGAGAGATACAAGGGAAGGCTTAGAGATAAAGAAGCAACAAAGAGGAGAAGCATAATCACAAATTCCACACACCCTTACAAACAATCTTGCCTCATATGTATCCTTGGCTTCAAATTGTTCAGGCGTCTTTCCCATTCAGTTACTAGTAACATTATACAAAAGCACCATATTTTGCATAAGTCTCTGTACAACTCTAATAAATTTGTTATTTACATCAAAATCAATCATCATATTTTGCATCATGGTCGTTACAACAATGGAATCAGATTCAACAATTACTTTCTTGAGACCCAATCTCTTCAAAATACGAAATCCTAACCAAATGTCACATACTCAACAAAATAAGCAAAACAAGAACTCAAGAACGTCATTGATAAACTCAAGGTATTCTTAATCAAGAGTTAATCAGAGGGAATTACATAAGTTGCAAATAGGGAATTATAAGAAGGAGAGGTACAGATCAGAAGAGAGATACAGGGGAAGGCTTAGAGATAAAGAAGCAACAAAGAGAAGAAGCATAATCACAAATTCCACACACTCTTACAAACAATCTTGCCTCATATGTATCCTTGGCTTCAAATTGTTCAAGCATCTTTCCCATTCAGTTACTAGTAACAACATTATACAGAAGCACCACCTCCCAAGCCATGTGTTCATCTTGGGCCCCACAAGTGCTATTCGGCCAACTCATGACATTACCCTCCCCATAGAGATTGACCTTGCCCTCAAGGTCAAAGGGTAAAGAAGAAGCATTTAAAGCAGTCAAGGTGTACCTTGCATGAGAACCCAAACCATTCCAAGAAATTAAAATATAATTAACCCAAAAGTTTTGGAATTGAATGCATAAGTACTCTGCATCCGTGCCAAGTCCAATAAGCACAATTATCATCAACCTGAAAACTTGAAGGAGGAGGTCTGAATTAGTATTTTCATCTTTATGTGTGTTCCACTCTAGTCTGAAGCACAGATAAGGGAGAGTAGAAGGGGCATCTAGAAGACAACTAAGCCTGGAACTCCAATCAATTAGGTTGAATTTGAGACATATATTAAACGCTTGAGTATTTAGTGGTGCTCAGGGAGTTTGTGTTCACAATGACCCAATCATAATGAGCAACACAAGTGTATGGGGTATGAAGATGGCGAATTTTGTTTGATGATACAGCATAAGGAATGCTTTCAGCTCTTAACTCCATTAACATGTAGAAATTGGATGGCGCATGAAACATCCAAGAAGGTATCATATTGCTAAGCTTCGTCAAAGCCCATATGACCAGTAACATGTAAAAATGGGCTAATGCAAGGACTAGGATTATTAAATGCGAATTTCTAACTCCCTCAATAATTCCAGGATCGAAAATTATTGAAGAAAGTAGAGATAATGTTGAACCTACTTCGAGCCAAGATAAAGTGATTCCAGAAACCACACTGTATCTCAACTTGAGTTTTAATAACAGTAATACAAACATCATTTTACCCATCAAAATCCAGTAGAAAAATCCAAGACCAGTATGTTCGTGATAAAGGTGAAAATTCAACATCGAGGTCAAATCACAATGTTCTTTACTCTAATAATCCACAAGAAGAAAAACTCTAAAAAGAGGACCAATACTGCCTATCCTCTTACAGAAAGCATGCAAGAGATATGCATAACAAGCTCGGAGTTATATCATGAAGGTGAGGGTATAAATTGCATAACCAGAGATTGTCATTGGTGAACTAACTTTATATGCAATCCTGTTTGGCAAACTTAAACAGGACATTCCATGGAGACTGGTGAACAAGCAAGAATCAACCATACGTAAAAGCAACTCGGTGATAACATAGCCACTGAATGGAATATGCTGCCGTGCTTTAAACATATGCATTTCTTTATCATTTCCACAATTATTCCTGTACTTGAAAATTAATGAATTCCAATAAAAATGATCTGCTCCAAGAATCCCAATAAAATTGCAGCAGTGAAGGTTATTAGTGGGACTAGGATAAAATATTTGACAGGTAATTAGACAAGAGCAAGACCCTCACAGCCGGACAAGAATTTCACTTAAATTGATTCTACACCATGTGAATTCTCTAGAGTCTGTAGAAAAAATTGAAATGATTGTAGGTTGTAATTCACAAGAAAAAGAGAGACGGGAATACCTGGATCAAATATTAAGCCATTAATAATTCCCTTCCATTGTACTAAACTTGAACGGCCAAAGAGGATCGAGACACTAGAAGTGTGAAATGGCTTTGGAGGCCAAAGTCTTCAATCGTGTGGCTAGTGATGACAAATATTGAATGAATTCATTGAGCCAACCTGTTACTATAAGAGCAACATTGCAAGGATCAAGTAATGCATCTCTATCGTACTCTCCAGACTCGTGGCTGTTGGCTCTCTTTTATCCTTGACTGAAGATGGAAGAGAAGTTGCTAGGGTAGTTGAATGAGGGTTGAAGACCCCTAACTTGGGCTCCAAACGTAGTTTTGAAAAAATAAACACCATGCATTAAAGGTCCATTCTCCGGCAAACTAGCCAGACTCTGTGACTCACTGATCACCGATGGAACACCCTCTTCATTTCCTAAGCTAATGGTTGCATCACCCTTATCATCTTCTGTAACAGTCCCTTCAGCGGTAGAGGACACTCTAATAGTAGAAGGAAAACATATATATTCTATCTCTCCATTTGATTTAAATTTTGCCAACGGTAGGACATAGTTCACGAAGACAATGTCTTCTATCTCGTCACTCGATTCAAGATCAGATTGCAGCACAATAGGGTCAAAATAGAGAGAAGAATGTAGAGAAGCGATCACTTCAACGGACGAAATATTACTAGCAGGTGGAGGTTCAACTGATATTCCCAGATGATTTGTTATCTCTTCATTAACGACTGATGCCAGAGCAGGATGACTTTGCGAAAACTTAATATCTCCTTTGATTAATAATGTTAAGTGCTCATCATCAAACCTCGAGCTATGTTTAATCACATTTATCATAGCCTCAATTCGGTCAAAGTGCTGCTCACGTTGCTTTCAGGAAGCCTCCAAGAAAGCCACTAAGCTTTTGGTCTCCTTAGCCACTTGTTTAATTGCCTGATGTAGCTCTTTAAGTTCAGTCTCATCAATGTCATTAGCCATTGAAGCAGGATTGACTCTCTCAATGAAAGCACCTTTATCACGTACGTACTCAACAAAATAAGCAGAACAAGAACTCAAGAACGTCACTGATAAACTCAAGGTATTCTTAATGAAGAATTAATTACAGGGAATTACATAAGTTGCAAAAGGGAATTATAAGAAGAAGGAGAGGTACAGATCAGAAGAGAGATACAGGGGAAGGCTTAGAGATAAAGAAGCAACAGAAAGGAGAAGCATCATCACAAATTTCACACACCCTTGCAAACAATCTCGCCTCATATATATCCTTAGCTTCACATTGTTCAAGCGTCTTTCCCATTCAGTTACTAGTAACAACATCATACAGAAGCACCACCTCCCAAGCCATGTGATCATCTTGGGCCCCACAAGTGCTATTTGACCAATTCATGACACCAAAATCCCCACCAGCATCAATAGCTGTACAACACCCAATCCTATATTCACAAAGCCTCCTAACTATCCTCCATTATTATTTCTTATTGAACCACCACATCCAGCCTCTCCTAGCTGTCCTTTCACAGCCACATTTAGATTCAACTTTATCCACCCCACATCAGGTGATTTCCACTTTATATTTTCCTATTTCTTCAAAATACCAACCTCCCCTTCCCTATACGCGCATTTTACATTTTCAGCATGCCAGTATATATTATGGATAAGAATAGCCATAAGGCTCTATCCAGGCAGATTATTGAAAAATTGAAGATAAATGGAAGTAAGCTGACACTTGGAATTACAAAACTATCTTGGGTTACATCATTCACACATAGACCAGGAGTCTATGAGAAAGGAGAACAAAAACAATGTACAGTTTTTCCATATTAAAATAAGATTCACGTGATAATGAAATTTTTAGTCTACAATATTTATCTTGTCAATTTAATTTTTTAAGTTTAATTTTTATTGATTTGGTTACTTATGTTTTATTAAATTCTCATGTTAGTCCTTTATGTTTTAAAAAACAAATTTAATCTCAAATTAATTTAATATGTAAATTATTTTGATAACTTGATATGCATATGTAACTAAATCAGAACTAATTTACTCTTAAATCAATTTAAATTTTATTAATCTAGTCCCTTACCCATCATTTTGATATTTGGGAGAATGACAGATAAATTCTCTTGAAATAGGAAAATAAAAATTTAGTCCCGCACGTGAAATATAATGATAATGAGGTCTCAAGTGACTTCTTTGATATTTAATTTATTGTGTAAAATTACTTTATTATCCCTTTTGTAACTAATTTTATATGGTTTATAAGTTTAATATAAGTATTCGCAAGTTTGGTTTTACCAATGACTAAAAAGATTTAGAAAATTACAATTTTTTATTAGCAATTTTCTTTTATTAGCAAAATCTAACTAATTTTATATGGCTAACAAGTTTGGTGTAAGTATTTTCAAATATGGTTCCACTAATGACTCAAACAATTTAAAAGATCACAATTTTCTATCAATAAAGTTTAACTAATTTTATATCATTTACAAGTTTGGTATAAATATTCAAAAATTTGGTTCCATGAATGACCAAAACAATTTAGAAAATCATAATTTTCTAAATCACAAAGTGGTATTAAAGTAATTTTGCATAGAAATTTAATCTCAAAGAAGTTTCTTGGACCTCAATGTCAATATCATATTTTGCAAGATTAAATTATCATTTTGCTATTTCAAAGAGATTCATGTTTCATTCTCCCTTGTTATTTTTTTTTAAATTTTTGAGTTTATTCCTTTTACCTGGATAATTATACTTCTTTTCATTAATTTACATGGGTGTCGTCAATATTTCATTATTCTTTTCAACACGCATGTTTTAACATTGTCATCTCCTATTTAGACAATAAGAACCAGATTAACGAATGAGAAAAACTTAAGAAACCAAATTGATAAAAAGTAAATTTAGGAGGTCAAATTAATAATTGAGACAAATTTAAAAGATTAAAAATTTTATATTATTCCTAAATTTTATAATTCCATGGTCCCTTAGCTTATGATGTCACTAAAATTAATTAAATTACATACTCCTTGCAATTGTTCTTCAGGAGAATGACGTCTAAGGCCCTTTCACGAGAATTTATTGCAATAAGGACTTATCAATTTTGCATTAAATATTGTTTTATAAAAATATGCATATCTTGTTGTTGAAGCTGAACCATAGCTTGTATTTTTTATTAGGGTTTCTTTAGAAATTTAACAAATTAATGTTTAGTTTTTAACAATAATATATTCATATTTTCATAAGACAATATCCAATGCAAAACCAGTGAGTCCTTATTACAATAAATTCTCCTAGGTCTAAAAATTTAGATGAATCTTACGGTTATTTAAGTTTTTGATAAACTGGGTTGTTTTAAATGGGGTAGCGGGTTAATTAATTTATCACCAACTAGTGATGACTGCATATGATTCTCATTCAAAATCCCCCTGCTCAGCCTTGGACTAAATTGAAGCTTAGGATCCAGCAAAACTTTTTCAAAACCTTTAATACTTCGCCCAAATTATGATTTCAACCATAATAAAACTAACAAAAATGCAATTCGAGTTTCCTTCTTTGGTAAGTTAAAAAAAATCTATATTTCCTATGAGCAATTTAGGGAAAACAAAACTATTAGTCCTTATAGTTTTATTATGTTTTGTTATTGGTCCCAATATTATTTTTTTTTTTTGGTTCATGTCCTTGTAATTTTTCTTATCTATAACGTTAGTCCTTCTATCTTTAAATATGCATAAAGGAATGATGATGTGGCATTAATGGTGTTAAATTGTCTGACATGTTAAAGTAAAAAAGAAGCAGAGCACTCACAGAATACAGAGTAATGAACATCAACTTGAAGAAACTAAAGACTGTGCTCAGCTACATGAAAACAAAATAAATTTCAACGTCAACCTTTACAAAATAATAATAACAATAACAACAACAACAACAACCAATGGCTTCAAAATTAGAAAAAAAATAAAATAAAATAAAACAGAATATCTTGGTGTGATGAACGAAACTGAAGAGATGAAAAGATGAGTTTGAAGTCTATAAAAATGAATAAAATAAAACCTAAATTCTGTTTGATGAGTAGTTAAATGTACGTTAGTTACATGCGAAATAATTTAATACAATTAGTGCTATATCTTCATCCCTCTTGGTATATTTAAAATAGATGGACTAACATTATAATCGAGAAAAACTATAGAGATATAGAACATTGAAAAAAATACAGGAACTAATAATAAAACACACTAACACTAGTGACCAATAGTGTGTATAGTGTGTTTACCTAGAAATTTATTACAAGCTCAAAACACAATAATATTGCAACAAATGAAGCATAGTACTCTAGTATAACAATAACTATAATCCTAAAAACATCACATGCCGCTTGTCGCTCGCCAAACAGCATCAGTTGAGATAATTAAAGCAGCATCATTCATATTGTGCATCTCAATGCCTTTTTTGTTGCTCGGAAACATTTCTTCACAATCCAAACAAAAAAGCGCAAGGTGAGTAAAGCTACAATCAGCCGAAGCAATCCAGCCCAGGCCAACATTGAGGCTCTAATGGTGATCCAAGCAGCTTTATCATCCCAAAGATGGTCTGGCATTACAATTTTAAGAGCACTCAAGTAGGCAAGAGCTAGTGTTGTGAGAGCGACACACATGCCTATAGATAGCAGCCATGTCAAAGCTTTGTTCTTCACAGGAATCCCACTTATAAGCAAGAGTGTGACGCTGAGCGATGAAATGAAAGAGATGGTATTGCAAATCACATACGACAGAAACACGCTTTGGGAAGGAAAAGACAAGACTGCTTCCCCAGGACAATAGGACTCGTTATTATAAAGGACTGTGCAGTTTAGGGCATCATTATTATTTGATGAACCTTGAGATAAACCTTGTTGAATGAAGCCACCAGGTGGGTTAATTAAAGATTGAAATGTAATGGTGGCTATAACAGTAGACACTAAACTCAGATTTCCTCTCATCTCTTCTATCCAGTCACCTTTGTCTGAACCAACATCCAATCCATTTCAGAATCCTTATCAAACAATTTCTTCTTCAGAGTTCGAGGTCTCGCTGCTGCTGGTGGTGACCAGTGTGAATGAGCGTAGATTCTGTTACTTTCAGTTATGATTCCAGAATATTCCATCAGCATGAGTTGTATTTCCAGGGTTTTTAGGTCTTTCGGACTATGTTTAAGGATGTCAAAGGCAGTGAGACCCATGTTGTTCTTCAAGTTTGCCATTTCTCTTATTGTTGGGACTGATAGGAGGTACCTTATAGTCTGAAATAATATACATGCTTGTCAGTATATTGAGGTGTCATATATATATATATATATATGATTGTCAGGTAAAATATTTTTATTTTTATAATTTAGCTCTAGTTTTCTTACTTTGCCCAATAAACTCACTCACTCACCAGCTGGATGGAGGCGGCTTATTTTCCTTGTATTTTCTTTCATTCCATGACAAGAAAAATTAGTCGACGAAGCACAAAAATCTCTTCATAATTCATATTTTTCTGAAAAAGAAGGAAGGAAGGAAAGAAAAAAAGGTGTAGTTGGGTGAAAATAAAGGACCCAAGAATGACGTTCATCCCATGACTGAAAAAAATGTTTGACATTGTCAATGTCAAAGCCGTGAAGGAACAGCAACAAACAATCATAATAATCAGAAGCAGAAATAGTTTTAATTTCTACCACATTCAACTTTAGAAAATGACAAGAAGAAAGGAAAAGAAAAGGCATAGTCAAAATCCAAACCCCTCAACCAATCACAACGTAAGTCAAAGCATTCCGTTTCAATTTCATCTTTTCCTCCTATTTAATTAAATATTTTAAACTTGATATTATATAGGTTCATAAATTCTCTGTAATAAATATTTGAATTATTGTGGTATTATTGTAATCGGTTGTCGTTCAGTAGAAGATGGGGATCAATTTCCTTCATTCTGACTAACTGTCCCGAAATTTCTTTGATCTTTGTTCCCAGCGACGGCCTTATCGATCTGATCTTCCCGTAATGGCTTTGCCAGTGATTGAGCATTTGAGCTACAAGGCGAAATGAGAAAACTAGCGAAAGGGACTAAATGATAGACTTAAAATTCTAATAATTTTTTTGATTCAGAAATTCGGGCTGATGCTCGCTATTGAGGAAAAATTGGATTTTTTATTCACTTTGTTCTCCCCACCTGTAAAAATTGGCCATGTGAGCTGCGATCATGTTCTAAAAACTTATGATCTTAACACCACGAAATTACTCCAATACCCCTATATTTATAGTTTCAACCACAGTATTAAAGATTATAACCCAGTCGATTGACTGATTAAACTATTAAATTGATGTGGTGGCCGGTTCAATAAAATGTTTCATTCATGATTGATCTAACCACGATTTGATTATACAGTTTTGATCATTAACTCTTGACCTTAACCAGTTCAACAATGAAATCTGGTTTTAAATGTCTTGGTTTCAACCAATAATTGAGCAAAAATATAATCCAAACATGCAAAAAGGAAGAAGCTATAGAAGGAAGGATAATATCGCACCTCAACTTGCTTCGACATGACTGCTAAATGGAAAACGGTGTTCCCCGTTCCATCAGAACTTGTAAAGTTGAGAAACTTCCCAGAAATGGCAATTTCCAATTCCACCAAAGCTTTGAGAGTCTCCAGATGATTGCACATCGCACACAAGTGAAAAACAGTGTTTCCATTGTCAAGAAAGCTCAGAGACTCAGGCTTCGCATTGACCAGCTCTTTCACAACATCTGTTCTTCTTCTGATAACTGCATAGTGCCAAGGAATCTTGTCTTCTTCATTAGGAAACAAGCATGGCTTGTTATTAACTTCAAGCATTCCCTTCACGACCTCGTTGTGACCTTCTGCAGAAGCCAAGTGCAGGGCCGTGCTTTGAGAATAGTCAACCTCAATAGCCAGTTTGGGTTTGCACATGAGAAGTGCTTTTGTGAACTCAAGGTGGCCGAGAAGAGCTGATACGTGTAAAGGAGTTTCGGTGAAGCCACTTTGTGAAATTTTGTGAAGGATTAATGGTTCTACCTGCAAAAGTGAGTTCAAAGTTGACACAGACCCTGCGCGTGATGCTTTATAAAGAACGCTCAATCTATCCTCTTCACGATGATAAGTTCCCATTTTGATTATAGTCTCCATCGCTTGTATGAATGCGAAAGGTGTACATATGCTTCATTATATGTACACATCATTTTGAAAGGATCTGTCAAAGTATATTGCCTATGATTGTTTAATGTTCTATATACTATATTCTGAATTTTGATCCATTACTTTGATGATTATACTAGTAATATTCTCAGAGCGTGAATTCTATTTGCTAGCACCCAACCATATCCAATCCAAATACATTCCTGGGATTGTATTCCTTTGGGCCGTTTCTGACCAATTCAATCCTTTATTTAAAGAAAAAAAAATTGTAGAAGATGGAAAACATTTAAAGCGGTGAAGTTTCACTTTTTAAAAAAAAAACCAGCAAAGATGGGAATCCCATTAGCTAAAGAAGTATCCAGAGTACAAAATAGAATCCAAAGCATTAAATTAAAATAAAAAGGAAAATGGAAATAACAAAGCAGAACAAAACAGGGGCATCCAAGCCAATGCCTTCCCTATTGGCTATTATCAATTACACCCTGCGCATATTGATAAATTAATGCATAAGTTAGCAATGTTGTTCAATACAATATATCATTTTTAAAATTCTTAGAGAGATTATTTTCATGCTTATACTAATAATGTTGATTGTCCTTAGAGCATGAGAATTCTGTTGAGTTCCATTTACACCTGACACAATGGATTTTATAATTCAAAAGTTCTCACCTTTTGGATATATGTATGTCTGTATGTGTTAAGCAATAGAACGTATTTCACTTTTTGCAACTGATTTTTAAAAAATGATTATTTGAAAATTTTAGTTGGTTGAAGCTACTTTGCAGATAATTGAAAAATTCACAAGCTGACTTGTAAGTTTAATGAAAGTAAAGTATAATTATAGTTAGAAAGAAGTAACTTAATTAGCAAATATAATTTTGACATGAATAATTAGTAGATATATTTTTTTACCTGAATTTATTCGATATTTTTACTGTAAGATATTTAGCGAATTGTAAGTTGATTAAAATTAGATATAAATTACAAAAATAAAAGTCTTATTTTTTTAGACTTTTGTAGATATAACTCATGTCATGAGACCAAATCAAATAAACAGCCTAACATTTATTACATTTTGTATTTTGGCTGGTTTATTATATTTGTCAATGATATATTGTTGTATATCAATAAAAAACTCCTTGTAAATTTTTAAATATTCAATGATAAATCTTTTATATATCAATGATAAACTTCTCGTATGTTAATATAAACTGACTATACTTTTAAATTTTTAAAAATTTAATCCATATTTTTTGGATTTAAGATTTGCTGGTGGGCCAATTTATCCTCTCTTTTTTTTTTTTTAATATTCAACGCAGTTCGATATCATTTGATCGATGTGTTGCTTGTTATTGCCCAAATGAAATGTGTTCACACACACCACACACACACACACACAGACAGTTTAGCCAAAAACTTAATTATATACATAGTTTATGATTAATATAAATCTATGGATAGAGCTCATAGTTTTTTTCTTTCTTGATAATTTGGTGATTATTTATAAGTAATTTAGTATTGCTTGATGGCTAAAAGTCAAAACCATACAACATGCCATTTTTTATTTTTGGTCTGCCTTTGACTAAGTCAAATGCATAGCATTGAACATTCCCCCCGGAAAGCGAACATTCAATATTAAAGTACCGGACTTACTAAAATATCACTTACGCTTATAAAACAAATCACGTGCATTACAGCGCACTAGTATCCATAAATTAATGCATAAATTACCTGATTGACGAAAATATAATGACGTTCTTGTTTGAATTAAAAAAATGTACAGTTCGAAAATTGGAGTAATTTAATAGATATATCTATTGTAAGAAAATTATTAAATTTATATTCATATGCATGTAACAATATAACGAAGCCTGGCCTATAATTTTAACAGATCAAGTAGTTAGATTTGATAATATTCCAAATTTTACTACTAATTGTATAATAATTTGTAATTGATCTCACTTTATAACAGGAAACATTTTAGAGAAATAAGTAAATGCATGTAACTGTTGAGAACCTTTAGTTGTAAACTGCAATAAATGATGGGAAAATTATGAATAAGTGTTGTATAAAAAATTTATTTACAAATAAGTCTCGTAAAATTCAAAAACTATAGCTAAATCGATTAAAAAACTCAAGAGTAATTTGAAATTAGAAAGTAAAGACAATACTATCTCTATTAATTTGGCTTTTACTTTCAATTACAACTTCATAATATACAAGTAAAAATTTATAATTTGCAAGTCAAATTTTTTATTTAACACTTGATATAACATGGAGTCTTGATAAAGTTAATTATACCTACTTTATGCTGTAATTACAAAGTAAATTACAAATTTTACATCCCACTTGAACTAATTATAGCCTTAAGTAGGCATAATTAACACCATGTAAACATGTTACACCAAGCTTTAAACAAGAAATACTGTAGAAACCAAATTGGACCTAAGTAGTTGAAATGAAATGTCATAAAAAGAAGCAGCATCAAGTTCACCCAACTGCCCATGTCAAAAGCTTTTTTATTGCTCTGAAACATTTCTTTACGATCCAAATAAAAAGACGCAGTGTGATTAACACCACAATCAGAAAAAGCATTGCAGCCCACGCCAAAACTGACGCTTCAATTGTGATCGACGCGGCATGGTTATCCCAAAGATGGTCTGGCAACACCATTTTAAGGGCAATCAAGTATGCAAGAGCCAGGGTTGTGAGAGTGATACACATGCCTATTGATAACAGCCATATCAAAGCTTTGTTCTTCACAGGAACCCCACTTACGAGCAAGAGTGTGACGCTGAGCGATGAAATGAAAGAGATGGTATTGCAAATCACATATCTCAGAAACAAAGTTTGGAGACGAAAAGATGATATTGCTTCTCCAGGACAGTAAGACTCGTTGTTATTAAGGATGGTGCAGTTTAGGGCATCATTTGGTGACGAAGAGTCACGAGATAAACCTTGCTGAATGAAGCCACCAGGTGGGTTGATTAAAGATTGAAATGTTATGGTGGCTATAACAGTGGACACTAAACTCAGATTTCCTCTCATTTCTTCTAGCCAGTCACCCTTGTGTCTGAACCAACCACCAATCCATTTCAAAATTCTCATGAAACAATTCCTTTTCTTCTTCTTCTTTCGGATTCGAGATCTTGCAACTGGTGGTGATGAGGAGTGTGAATGAACGTGGATTCCGTTTTCTTCAGTTCTGATTCCAGAACATTCCATCAGCATCAGTTGGATTTCTAGGGTTTTGAAATCTTTGGGATTCCGTTTAAGGATATCAAATGCAGCAAGACCCATGTCGTTCTTTAAGCTTGCCACTTCTCTAGCGTTTGGGATTGATAGGAGGTACTTTATAGTCTGAAATAATAAACACGCATGTTATTATATATATATATATATATATTGTGGTGTATCATATATGATTTCCGGTTGAAGAAAGAAAGTAACAAGAAAGGATTGTTGGGGTAAGGAAAAAAGGAAAAAACAAAAAACAAAAGGACCCCAGATAAGGTTCATTCCATGGATTGAAAAGAATGGTTGACATTGTCGACGTCAAAGCCGTGAAGGCCCAGCAAGCAAACAATCATAATCAAAAGCAAAAATTATTTTCCATCATATTCAACGTTGGAAGATGGGAAGACAAAAATTTAAGTCAAATTTTAAAACTCAAAATTATAAAATCATTTTATTTTATTTATCATATATTTGTTATTAAACCAATTTTATTCTATAGGCGACTTTTCACGTTGCTTTGACACACTCACAAAAATCCAAACCCCTCAATCAATTACGAAGTAATTCAAAGCTTTCTATTTCAATTTTATCTTTTCCTGATCCTCCTACTTAATTAAATATTACAAACTCAAGATTAAATTCAAATTCTCGGTAATAAATTAAATAAATTATTGTGCAAGATTATAATGGAGGTGGGGTTCATCATCAGAAGATAGGCCCCCTTTCTTCCTTCTAACTCATTAACCCGAAAATTCTACAATCTTTCCTCCGCCGCCGCTATCATCGATCTGACAGTGATCGAGCTATTGCCCAAAATAAGCAAACTAGATAAAGGGACTAAATATAAACTTAATATTGTGATGAATTCTTAAATTCGGGAATTCAAATTCATACTAGCGCAGCTACGGGTAATAAATAAACAACTTAGGTATTGGGCGAAATTTGGTTTCTCATCCGAGTGTGTAGAAATTCGCCCTGGGAACTGGATCAGTCATGTTCTAAATTTATGATAGTAACATAACAAAATTACAACAATACGCCCAGATTTATAGTCTTAACCAATAATTCACTGAAAAAACAACGCAAGAATGTAAAAACAAGGCGATATATCGAGACATAAAAGGATGAATATCGCACCTCAACTTGCTTCGACATGACTGCTAAATGGAAAATGGTGTTCCCTGATCCATCAGAACTCGTGGAGTTGAGAAGCTTCCCAGAAATAGCGAGTTCTAATTCCACCAAAGCTTTGAGAGTCTCCAAATGATTGTAGATCACACATAGGTGAAAAACAGTGTTTCCATTATCGAGAAAGCTCAGAGACTCAGGCTTCGCTTTGACCAGCTCTTTCACAACTTCGGTTCTTCCTCTGGTAACTGCATAGTGCAATGGAATCTTGCCTTCTCCATTAGGAAACAGGCATGGCTTGTTATTAACTTTAAGCAGTTCCTTAACGACGTCGTTGTGACCTTCTGCAGAAGCCAAGTGCAGGGCCGTGCTTTGAGAAGAGTCAACCTCAATGGCCAGCTTGGGTTTGCACGTGAGAAGTGCCTTCGTGAACTCAAGGTGGCCGAGCAAAGCTGATATGTGTAAAGGAGTTTCTGTGAAGCCACTCAGTGAAATTTTGTGAAGGATTAATGGTTCTTTCTGCAAAACTGAGTTCAAAGTTGATACAGATCCTGTGCGTGATGCTTCATATAGAATGCTCAATCCATCCTCTTCACGATGACAAGTTCCCATTTTGATTATAGTCTCGATCTCTTGCGTGAATGCGAAACGTGTACATATGCTTCATTATATATATACACATCATTTTGAAAGAATCTGTCAAAGTATATATTGCGTATGGTTGTCTAATGTTCTAATCAATGATTATTCCAAGCAAATTTTTGGTGGAATAGTATTTATATTTCTTCAGCTTGTTTTTCTTATTTTGTCTCTCATGACAACGTCTTCAAACTTTTTCACTATTGAATTCAATTCACAAAGTTCGTATTTGATGTGAAAGATGGAAATGTATATGGCAGCTGATAAATTAAACCAAAATTGGGATAGTATTTCTTTGGGCCGTTTCTGACCAATTCAACCCTTTAAAAAAAATGTAGAAGATGGAAAACATTTAAAGTGGTAAAGTTTCACTTACATCACGCGCATATTGAAAAATTAATACACAAGTCAGCAACGTTATTCAATACAATAAATCATTTTTAAAATTCTTCGCGATTATTTTCATGCTTATACTAATAATATTGAGAATTCTGGTGGGTTCCAGTACTCCTGCACAATGGATTTTTCAATTCAAAAGTTCTCCCCATTTGGATAGAAAGATATGTATGTCTGTATGTATGTTAAGCTATAGAATGTATTTCAAAATTTAGTTGGTTGAAGGTATCTTGCAGATATTTGAAAATTCACAAGTTGACTTGTAAGTTTAATAAAAGTAAAGTATAATTACAGTTAGAAAGAAAAATGAAAGAAGTAACTTAATTAGCAGATATAATTTTGACCTTAATAATTAGTAGATATATTTTTTACCTGAATTTAATCGATATGTTTTTACTGGAAGATATTTCTCAAATTTTAATTTGATTAAAATTAAATATAAGTTTTCGAAATGAAAGCCTTATTTTTTTAATATACAGTGCGGTTAGATATCATGTGATCTTTTTTTATCAAAAATATCATGTGATCGATGTGTTGCTTGTAGTTAGCCAAATGAGGGGGGTGCCTGTATAGTTTAGCCAAAAACTTAATTATATATAGAGTTTATGATTAATTAATACGGATCTATGGATAGAGTTCATAGGTTTTTTCGTTCTTTATAATTTGGCGATTATTTACAAGTAATTTATTATTGCTCGATGGCTCAAAACCATACAATATATAGATCAATGGTCTATTTATTATGGGCCGATTTTTTTATCTTCCTCTGACTAAGTCAAATGCATAACATTGAACATTCCCCCCGGAAAGCGAACATTCAATATTAAATTACCTGTTGGCCAAGAAAAAATAAATAAATTACCTGACTGACTAAAATATCGCTTATTAAAAAAAAAAAATCACTTACATTACATCACACTTTTACATTGATATGCATGTAACATGAAATATTTTACTATATAACGAAACCCTACGATTTTAAATTTTTTTATATCAAGTAGTTAGTTTTGATCATCCAAATTTTACTACTAAATATATAATTATTTTAGACAAAATTTTAAGTAAATGAATGTAATTATTAAGAACATTTAGTTCAATAATTTGCAATTTATCTCCCTGTATAACATGAAACATTTTAGAGAAAATGATGATGAAGTAAATGCATTTAATTACTAAGAACCTCTAGTTCTTTATTGCAAATTTGAAAATAGGTCTAATGCAAGAAATTTATTTACAAATAAGTCTCATAAAATTCAAAAACTATAGTCAGTTCATTAGAAAACCTGAGTGCAATTTTAAGTTGGGAAGCAAAGATAATACTGCCCCTATTGATTTAACTTTCACTTATAATTACAACTGCACAATTTTCAAATAAAATGTGTAATTCACAAGTCAAAATGTCATGTTTAACACTTGATATGTATAGAGTAAATTATGAATTTTGCATCCTAATAAGACAATCATAGCCTTAATTGTCATACCAGGCTTTTTTTTTTGGCAACAAGATAATCATGTTATACCAAGTGTTAAACAAGAAATTTTTGGCTAGTGAATTATGAAGTTTTAGTTATAAAATGTGAAGTTGCTTTTGTAAGTGAAAACAAAATTAATTGTCAATAGCTTTATTAATTAAATCTAACATCAAACAACTTGTAGACCAATTGTAGCCTTAAGTAGGTATAATTAATTTCATGAACACTCCATATTATATCAAGTGTAAGTTAAATAAAATTTATTTGTAAATTTTGAAGTCGCTATTGTAAGTGAAAGCTAAATTAATAAGAGTATTATTATCTTTACACCTCAACTACAAATTACACTACAATCTCAAGAGAATGGAATAATGAGTGTAATTCATCAATAAATGGAAGATAACAACAGAAAATGTGCTGGAAACATGAATTTCTTGGGCTCAAATGTAACACCCTAATTTTTTTTTTCAAAAACAATTTAACTCAATTATGGTAGAAAAGTATCTACTATGGTAAACAGAAGTCAACTTATCCTTTTTTTTTTGAAACAATTCTATAATTTAAAACACTATCATGGTAGAAAAAATTAAACCCCTTTTTAAATAATACAAAATAATTTTATACAACTAACATACATTTACAATCACAGTTGGATTACAACCACCTAACACATTTTATATCAATAAATTCAATATAAAACATTTTATAATTGGCTTAAGCTTGTACAATACAACATCTCAGATAAATTTTTACTTCCCACATGCCATTAGGCTAAAAATATATTTTTCATCCTTATACTCCCAACAAGTGCAAACCACAAACCAATAACTAACAATTTAATTAATTCCCAAAACAAGCCAATTATTTGGCCTCATAATCATGCCATTTCAAACCATCCAAAATAAATCAGAGATCAAAGTTACAGTCATTCAAAGTGTACCAAAAGTAGAAATAGTTTGAAGGGCATGATTACATTATTACATTTATATAATTGTCAATAAATAAAAGCCCTAGTATTGACAATATAACACATTAAAAATCATAAATTAAATACCCAAAAGAGACAATGAATCTATGCCACTAAGCCTCAGGGACTCCTCTACGCACCACTCGTGACTCTTCTCTTGAAAATTGTTCACCACATAATGAGACTCAAAAGTTTCATTAACTAATGCCAATTTATGATAGTATATACAAACATTTAAATGTGTGCTTGCTATAACAGCCCTCCTGGGTCACCACTGCCTCTCCAGGGTTTTTTTCCAGGCGCTGGACAACACACATGTCACCACATGATTGCCGGCTTTAGCCCAGGTGGTACTGAGCATATTCCTCACCCCACCCTCACGGGGGTCTTTTGGAACCTCCCCAGACTCGAACCTCCAACCTCTACCACCTTAACGAAGTTGAGGCGAAGTCTGGTACCATTGAGTCACGACTCAATGGTACCAGACTTCGCCTCAACTTCGTTAAGGTGGTAGAGGTTGGAGGTTCGAGTCTGGGGAGGTTCCAAAAGACCCCCGTGAGGGTGGGGTGAGGAATATGCTCAGTACCACCTGGGCTAAAGCCGGCAATCATGTGGTGACATGTGTGTTGTCCAGCGCCTGGAAAAAGACCCTGGAGAGGCAGTGGTGACCCAGGAGGGCTGTTACATAAAAGGCGCCTTTTATGTAACAGCCCTCCTGGGTCACCACTGCCTCTCCAGGGTCTTTTCCCAGGCGCTGGACACTTCCCTCTCACAAGGTAATGCCGGCTTTACCACAGGTGGTACTGTGGCTATTCCTCACCACTGCCTAACCAGGGTCTTTTTGGAACCTCCCCAGACTCGAACCTCCAACCTCTACCACCTTAACGAAGTTGAGGCTAAGTCTGGTACCATTGAGTCAAGTGACCCAATGGTACCAGACTTAGCCTCAACTTTGTTAAGGTGGTAGAGGTTGGAGGTTCGAGTCTGGGGAGGTTCCAAAAGACCCTGGAGAGGCAGTGGTGAGGAATAACCACAGTACCACCTGTGGGAAAGTCGGCTTTGGTCCAGTGATGGGCCAGAGTCCAGTACCGAGTTGAGGCCCAAGGGGTGGCTCCGTGCTGTTACACTTGCTAAGTGGAAAAACAACAGTCATATAATTCTAACAAAAATACAAGAAATATTACAATGTATAACAAACAACCATCCTTATCTCCTTCCATTAATCTCGAGCCGTAGCCCTTACTTGGTGCTAAATTACCCGACTAAAAGTAGATTAGCTCGAGCCTTTACAAGCCACCTATTGGGCTTTAATAGAAGCATACCACGTGGCACATAAATACAACAATAAAAACAAGTCTCCCAACACCTCTCATACTAATCAAATAAATTCATAATAATATTGTACAATTATACAATATTACAATCTTCACAATTTTCTCATTTTCAACAATATTACAATATGACATCCCACTTGGCAAAAATACTTCAAAATGTAAATCTACACTTTCACAATTTTTCCATAAACATAACAACATAATTTCTCAACAACAATTCATAATTTTCTCAATAATCACCCAATTAATATAAAGCAACACTAAGCACAAATTAAAAGCATAGTTACCTTATAGCTTTTTCAATAAATTATTCCTTACAATTTCTCTCCCACCACAATCTTCACCAACAACACAATCTACAAATAACATATTATTTATAAATATTAGTTTCAATTATTGAAACTAATAAAATAACTCTAATAATAGGATTAGAGAATATAACATAATTTTTAATCTCAATCTTAATACAAATCTAGAGTTAGTACTATTAAGTAAAATTTTTAACTCCTCTTTTAGTCATCAATAAATATTAATAAGCTAAAATCAACCTCTAAACCAATTTCTATTATCAAAATTTTTCTTTTTATTTCATAAACTCGCACCTAAAATACCCAAAAATTAAAAATTGAGTCTCAAGCGTAGAATCATCATCCTATAGCCATAATAATCCATTTCTCATCCCAAATAATCATCTAAACCTCAATAAATTAACATATATTTTTAAATTTAATAAAAATCTAGCCTAGAGTTTGATCCATAAGCCTCAAATTTAAAGCTCACTAACAAATTTATACTCCAGAATATTTACTATACTACTAACAACCTTAACAACTACATTTATTCAATATAAATTTATCCCTCTTTCAAACCCTAAATTTTCTACCACCACAAAATCAGAAACTAAAGAGGAAGGATGGCTAAAAAAAATTTTTAAAATACTTACTTAGTCTTGAAAAGCTTGAAATTTCACCTTAAATATTCTATTAAGAAGTCTCACTTTAAAAAAATGTAGCCCCCCAGCACCGACGAAATTGTGCTCGCAGACACACCCCATGTTCGCACACAAAAGAGAAAGGAAATGAAGGGAAAATGAGAAAAGAGGGGTGTGCGTGGGTTTATAAAAAAGGTATGGGTCCCACCCCCTTTTGCTTTCCTTTCCCTTTTTTTTAATGTATATATATATATGTAATCACAGCACGCGGAAACGTCCGCCCCTTCCATTCTTTTTTTTTCACTTTTTATTTCTACACACACACACATGTATATTTATATCCCATTTCTCATTCTCTCTCTTTATTATATTTCTCTTTCTTCTTTCCTAATAATAATAATAGTAATAATAATTTTTAAAATCTTAACTTAGAATTATATTTTAAGTTAGATCTAATAATCATCTCTTACTCATTTACTTACCTCTAAATATTCTTCAAAATTTCTATTAACTCAAATTAACTATTACAAATTTAAATTGGGATGTTACATCAAACACATTAATCATTGTAATATTACTTGACCATTCCAAATTTATAGTTTGCCTTCCATTATTCATGTCGCTGGCCCCCTTTTCCTTCATAATCAGCTAGATGCTTTTTCCATTGCTACTATATATATATATATATATAAAATATATATAACCATATATAAAATTCCCACAATTACACTCTTCACACATAGAATGCAAATATAGACCACTAACAGTATTTTTAAAGAAATCAAGTAATTAACATTTGTCATCAACATAGCCTAAGCAGGCAAGAACACAAACATTGAGTAAGATCATATCAAACATCAGCCTCTTCCGTTTCTACTCCTTGATTTGAATGCTTAATTTTTTTTACTAACCAGATAACAAAAAGGGTTATGATGTATATACCAACTAGCACAAGCAATCCAATCCAAGTCCACATGGCTTTGCAAAACAATAAATCAATTGACATATTCGGAGAATTGCTCGGGGAGATCAAGAAGAGGGTAACAAAATAGGCAAGTGCTAGGAATGTGAGAGCAGTGCACATGGCTATTAATAACATCCACATGATAACTATTAGGTTATCTAAGTGTAAATAGACATAAAATGATGTGGGAAGCCCCACATCAGATAAAGTTGGGCTTAATAATTAATATATAATAAAGAGAAAAGAACCATAAACTTGATCCTTGAGGTTTTGAGTTAGGATGTGACATCCTTCTGCTACTCTTGCCCATCTCTCCTCTTCCTTAGCTCCCCAACGATTGCTTCACATTCGTAACAAATGGTATCAGAGTCAAGTTTTGCCCGAGACCTATAAGCCTATTATTTCTCACATATTTAAAGTCCAAAATGGGACTAGCCCTACTTCAGTAGGGATTTATACGTGCCATACTGTTTGAAGCTCGAAAACTGAGTTGGCCCTAAAAAATAGGGACTTAGTGTTTATAACGTCTTTGATATGGGGAGCTTGTAGACTCATATTTAAGGGAAAGATTGTTAAGTTACCCAAATGTGAGTGGATATAAGATGATATGGAAAGTCCTATATTGAATAAAGTTGGGCTTAATAATTAACATATAATAAAGAGAACAGATCCATAAACTTAAACTTTGAGGTTTTAAGTTAGGATGTGATGTCCTTCCATTACTCTTGCCTGTCTTTTCTCTCCCCTTGTTCTTGGGCAGTCGCTCCCCATTCTTAACGATAACTTTTTTTTTAGAGGAACTCTACTTATTAGCAAGAGGACAATGCTAAGAGAAGTAATGAAAGATATAGTATTACAAACTATGAAGTTGCAATAGTCATTTAGAAAAAGCAAAGCAAGTATAGCTTCCTCAGGACATGCATATCAAACAACGTTATCGTTCCCATCATAATTGTTGAATCACAAGCAGCCAAGAGGTCTTAATTCCTTATTAAAATAAATAAAATTATGGTCGTGATTGACAGTATTGTTGGAACTAACAAAGATACCTTGTTGAATGATGCTTCCTGGAGGGTTATATACTACTTGAAATGTGATGGTTGAGATGACAGTAGCCACAAGACTTAAATTCTCGCTTATATCTTCTAATCAATAATCATTATACTTAAACCATCTCCCCATACGCTTTAGAGCAAAAATTTTCTAACACTTCTTTCAAGGTTTCATCATTTCTAGGCCTACAACATTAGTAACCATTGGCACTTTAAAAGTTTTCATCTCTTTCTTCTCACTACTTTCAATTCTATAGTTCATCAATATGATTTGTAGTGCAAGGCTCTTGGAGTCTTGTGAAATAAGATGAACAATATCAAGGGCAGTATAACCCATGTTGTTCTTCAAGTTTGATACTTCTCTTATTTTAAGAATTGACATGAGGTACCTTACAATCTAAACAATAAACAAAATATGTTAATGTTTTCAATGCTTTTGATGTATAACCATATAGATAAAGGATTGAAATATAAACATTAATACTAGAATAATTGATCGTGGGTCCTTGAAAATATATCATGATCCTTTTTTTATTAAATCACGACATTTGTATCCTTTCACTACAAATAATCCTATCATTATGATAATAAATGCATCTACTTTCCATAATGCAGACTTTGTTTCAGTCTAGTTAGATATTTTAAACTCAAGCTAATTAATATAATGCAAAATCATAAAAATAACTCATCAGAAGTACCTCAACTTGCTTCAACATGACAGCTAAATGGAGAATAGTGTTCTTTCCCTCCAAGTCTCTCTCATTAAGAATTCATAGATGTCATCAAGAACAAATTGTTCTATTAAAGATTTTAGGATCTCCAAGTAGTTATACATCACACATAAGTGAAAAATAGTCTTCCCTATCAAGGATCCTCATAGACTCTGGCTTTATTCTAATAAGCTGTATCACAACCTCTAATCTACCTCTCATAATAGCATAGTGCAAGGGAATTCTGCCTTCTTAGTCACAAACTAAGCATGCCTCTTCACAACATAGCAATAATTGCTTCATAATGTCAATGTGGCCTTAGTGGAGAGGCTTGCTTCGAAAGGAGTTCAACTCAAGAGCAAGTTTTCGTTTGTGTGAAAGAAGGGTTTTGTTAAATTCAAGGTGGCTATGGCAAGCTGATATATGCAAAGGAGTTTCAACAATAATAGTTTGCGAACTAATTTTGTGTAACATTCTTAGTTCATCCTGTAGCAATGATTTCAACATAAATTCAAAGCCTTCGTATGATGCCTCATACAGAATTCTCATTTTATCTTCTTCATGATGATAAGAAATTTCTATGTTTATCAACTATGTCTTTTATAGGAAATTAGAAACTCTCATTTGCTTTACACCAAGTGATGGGGACAAACGGTGTCTACTGCCTTACCTAATATGCCTAATCTCATCCCTTCAATTGATCCATTAGGTAGAAACATTTCATTAATTAAAACAACATCGTTTTGATGGAGCTAATCCTGATCGCTTATCCACAGAATAAATCCTAGTCATTGATATTTATTAATGTTAAATTCATTGATTAAGCTAGTCATTCTTTATTTCTAGGGTACCTTTTGTAACGGCTTCTTCCCCAATTTTTTGACTTTAAATGGCGGAGTATAAGTTCAATGAAGATGCAAATCTTTTCATCGACTGTTAGAGCTTCCTCATGTATTCTTCCGCTACGCCCACTAGCTTTTATGATCAGATTCCTATTTAAGATTAGACAAGTTGCTTTCTACTGGCCCTGCAATTACCCAAGTTAAAGCCTCAATCGCTTCTCTGTAACATTCACCAATGATGACTCATGTGAGACAGGGATGTGAATTTTGTTAACTGATCTTCTTTGTACACTGTCTAACTTCTTCCTATATTTCTCCTTCTTCTTCCTAAAATTCTAAATTTCTTTTCCTTTTAGGTTTTGTGTTCACTGATATTCAGTTGTGCATGACATTTGTCTATACTTCAACAGAAAGCACTGCTAAAGTTAGGATAGTACTCAAGTGAGGAAAATATAGAATATTTCATCTTTTCAAGTAGGACTAAATGTGCTGTGAAGACTTGGCAAGTTAATCTTATTTTGCATAGTTTATAAATTGTCATTGAAGAGAAGAAAAAGATTTTCCTTTCCTTTCTGCGCAGACTTGTATAATCATCATAGTAATGTTATACATGCAGTTTCACTACATGAATTTCTTGGTTCTAATTAGTATTATTTTCCTATAGGCAGCATCTAGAGTCCTTGAAGATGTCATCATGACAGCTGAACTTCTTGAGAAACTATATATGGAGATAAGGATTAAAGATCCTAGGGTGTGAAGGAGAAAGAACATTATAATACTGTTTTATCCAAGGTATGCTAACTTTGACTCCAAAGCTATAATGTTTTAAATATACATAAATTAGTGCAGAAAATTGACCCAAGACTCCTCTATATTAAACATTACCTGCTTATGATCAAATTTCCTTATTCTCTTGTAAATATGCATCTAATTAGTCAACAGAAACACCTAGATGGTTCCTTTTTTAATAAAATTGCAAGAGAAAATTAACAAAATAATAGGAGTGATCAGCAACCCAAATCATCTCAATTCATATTAGCATATCATATGGTTCCTTTTTCATCAACTGTTTAATAAGTAAGATAAATGAAATCTACGATTAAATAAATAAATGAAGTCTTCCCTGGTTATATTGAATTGGTGCAAGTCATGTGAACTTGCCTAATTAGTTTTTTTTTATAACATGCTCGTGCCTAATTAAATTTTACAATATGAATAAGATTAATTGAAGTTCTGTGACTAAGTCTTATTTCTTTAATTTTTGTTTGTTTTCAAAAATAAATTTGATTGGTGTTACTCTGATAATATATATATTTTTAATAAATTATAAAAAAGATACCTCAAACAGGTTTTTGAGATAAAATTATATGCAAGTCTTGCATGCTACACACAATTTATTAATAGAATTTGTTAAAAGGCATCACCATTGATTGCAAATGAACATAGATATTATGAATTTTATATTTGTATCACTATTAATTTTATAATAGGCATAACTAAATAGATTTTCTTGGTTGGAAAAAAAAGCTAAATAGATCTATAATCTATTTTTAATATTATGTGGTCCTATTATATTTGGAAATTTCTATGAAGATTTTAAAGTGGTCCTGGCACTAGTGCTCCTAAACACATCTATAATCTATTTTATGACTTTAACTTCCATTTGATATTGAGCATTTATAAATTAAATCATACGTGGTTAAAATTTTACTACAAAGCAATAACTTTTGGTAGAATTGTTGCCCCTATTATGTTAAGAACTATCTAGTAAGATATATTAGAGTGTTGTTCTATTATACAAAATTATGATCATTCTCCATTAACTATTTGCTTCAACTTATACATTGCCATTTTCTACAAAATGTAGTGCTTCCCTGTACATTTGACTTTAGCATATTTTGTCTTGTTAATATGTACTCCCTCCGTTTAAAAATATAAGGAATTTTTAATCAAATCTCACCATCCAATAAAGTAGTTATTTACTTTTAAACTAACCCTATTTTTCTATATTTATCCCTATTAAACACCCTATAATAAATATAAAGTCACTATCAATAGGGGCATTTTTGAAACAAAAACAATGATTACATCTCGAAAGACTAAAAATGCCTTACATTTTTTAACATTCAACTCCTCAAAAAATGCCTTACATTTTTTAATAGAGGAAGTATATGTCTTCTTTACTGATTGTATGAAAAATAAGTTAGTTCTACTATTTTATTTATGTAGGCTATGCTGGTTATTATAACAGAGATTTAACAAATGAAAATTTAAAATTTTCATTCAATGAACAAACTCCATTGAATATGTGTCTGAATTGTAGAGTGAAAACCACATCCATTGGCAAAATATACAATTGCTAGTAATGTTATGTTGTTGCTGAATGATTTGCTGAACCAAAATGAATCAAAAATACTGAAGGAGCTGCCTTATAGTGCCAAAATGACTGGACCAAAATGAATCAAAAATATTGAAGGAGCTACTTTGACCTATCTCAATGACTGGACCAAAATGTCTTCTTAGACCAAAATGATGCCAAATCTGGAGTAGTGGCCAAGATCATGGGATATATCTTCACATGTAACTGATAGTGCTAGATTGAGAACCTGTGTTAAAAGGGACAGCATTGTTAAAGTTTTACAAATGTACTGCTTGTAAATAATTGAATTGAAAGTTCTAGTGTACTAGAACACATGTATTGTACCAAATTTTGAATAAAATTATACCATGTTCTAATGTACCCAATGATCCAAAAGATTCAAATTTTTTTTATTTTTTTGCTTTTGTGAAGCTAAGTTAGAGGCATCTTGTGGCACTTGAACATCCTACAATGAAAGCAAATAAAGATTAGTAATAATCAAAGTTAAAAAGAAGACAATAGGAAATGATAAAAATTATGTTTTACTTCAAGTTTTTGTGAGAATTTGATTTTTTTTTTCTTTCTTTGCTTCTCAATGATTGAGTAGGATTTTCCTCGTGACATTTTAGCACCCTACAATAAAAAATAACTAATATTGATCAAATTTAAAATAAAAATGACATATATGGTAAAATGATATTTTTACCTTAGATTTATGTTTATATTTCAATTTTCTTTTTTTTTTTGCTAGGTTTATTATCAACCCAAGTCATATATTGCCTTTTATGCTTCTTCCCCTCTCTCTTTTCAAAACCATAGTTATAACACATTTAATACACATTTTGGAGGATATTTCATTTTCAGAAGATTCAAATATGGCAACAATGTCACTAACTTTCTTATTAAGTTCTATGATCCCTTATTGCACAATATCAAAAGTCTCTTGACATTTTGAAGCCTCAAATTCTAATCTTACAAACATAGGACATAATTGCTTATAACATATTGAACTTTCTATCTTAGGATCAACTTGAATAACATTACCCATAATATCTTGAACAACTCCACATCTTGCTTCCCTTGTCCACCTTCTCATTATATATTGTTTTGGAAGTTCATAAACTTCTAGATGTGTATATATCCTCAATGCATGAAAACAAATTATTCGATTCAATATTGTTGAAAGTTCATGCAACTACAATTAGTTGAACCATTAGTAGTATCATAAGTAACTCTCCACTCTCCTGTTTTAGTAACCATTCTAAACACATATTACTTTACATCACCTACCTCATCTCTTTCTTTTATACGGCATGCACATTTATAATCCCACTCAAATTGGAATATAGCAAGTATAGTAGGAGTGTAGATTTAAAAAACTTATTGGAGCTTTGATGTACTTAACACAATTAATCTAGGCAGCTTTTCACGTGTATTAAAGTCAGATTGCAACTCAATATGTCGCTTATCATTAACTATCAATTCAAAGAGCTTGAAGGATGTATTGATATCAAGTTAAGGCTTCATGCAATCCTTTAAAGATGAATTGATGCTCTCACTTATTTGAGTGCATTGCATGCCAATTGTGAAAGCATATTTCATATAACAAGCTACCCATTTTTCTTTTACCTTGTATATGGAGCATACCAAGAGTTTTCTTCCAAATTGTAAGTCAACGATAGCTTCCTTCAAGCATCCTCAAACTCAAATTCCTCATGATAGTAATACAAGCACTTGTTAAGATCAATCAAGAAAATGTGAGCCATCTTTCATTAAGTTCCCCAAATGTTTCACACTATTTTTATGTAAATGGAAGATGCACAAGCCATATTTAACCTCAGGCATTACATCTTCTAATGCCCTAGCCATTACTTGATCTTGATCAATAAAGAAAGTGTGTAGTCACTTTTGTTTGTGAGCCTACAAGAATGTTTCAAAAAGCCATTTAAATGACTCTATTGTCTCATCATACAATAATGCAGTACTAAACATTACCCCTGTTCTGTAATAGTTGAAGCCTAAAAAATAGCAAGGGGTCTGTTTTGATGATTGGTGCAATAAGTTGTATCAAATGAAATAACATCACCAAAATAAGCATAATCTATTAGCATTTGAGGATCAACCCAAAATACATTTGTTACTTGCTCATCAAAACCTATCTGATAAACATGAAAAAAAGATGGATTCTCTGCCAACTGTAGTTGAAAATATTTAAATAAAGATCTAGCTTTTTCATACTTCATTTCTTATTACCTCTTAGACCTTAAATAACTTTTGACATCCTTCCTTACAAACCACAAATTAGCTCTACCTCCAACCTGCTTACTCATCAAATTAAATGTAGCTTTTTATTGAAGCCCAACATCATTTGCAGTTTCTATTTCATTTCCTTAAGCTTTACCTATTTTACATTGAGATCATAAAAGATGCATTGAATTTGGAGGATGCAAAGAGTGATTATGCTCACTAACAAATTCAATAACTCTCCATATTCCATCCACAAGTTTTACAATCATTTTTGCTTTGCAATCCATTCTAGTCTCTACACAAAGATGCTTTGTTTTATAATCTTGTTCGTCTAGCCTTCTCACTCCTTCCTTACTACAAACATATCTATAACAAATACTGATAGACTTGCCCCTCTTATTGTAGGTGAAATTATGCTTTTTAACATTGAAGCCCATTTTACCTCCATAGTTGGTCTAAAATTGATGTGTATCATCTAAACTTTCAAACTCAAGGCCTATTCTGGGTGTAAATTCAATATTAATCCAATTAAATCTACATAAAAAATCAAAATTCATGGTTAAAAAATAAGCATAAAGTTCAAAAAATATATTGTCATAAAGTTACATATCTGAAACACTTAGCTAGAACATCCATCCAATTAAGTAGGAAAAAATTCAACAAGAACATAGTAGTAGAGAATGAGAAGAAAAATGACTTTTAAATTGTAAAGACAATGTGTCTTCCATACATAAACCACTTTTGAAAATTAACTAAAGTGTGAGTTTGATTATGATTTTTTTTAACATGCTTTAAGAAAGCTAGATGTTGTTTCCTTGTTAAAAACCTTGGTGTAGCACATAGGAGTCATACATAAAATTATTTTTCATCTAACTTCCACATGAAGCAATGACCAATCTCAAACCACAAGCGTATAGAATAGCCTAGTTCTTCATATCATGCCCTGTAAGCTATAGTTGAAGAAACGCAGACAAAGGAGGCATGAAAAATGTAGGCTTGAGAAACTTAAGTAAATAAAGAACACCAACATGATCAATATAACCCAGAGTAAATATTTGAAATGACAATATACTCAGCATCATATTTTTAGTTCTAATAATGAACATAATAGTCCCAAACACCTTGTAAAGTTTTTCCCCTTTTTAAAGTCTCAATAAAAACTTTAAATTATAGGTTTTTTTTATCATATTATAGCCTATTTACACCATATTCACACTAATAATCATAAAAAAGTGTCAAAAATCATGCTTGATGAGGTCTACATGATGGTGCAAAAGTTTCCCGTGCTTGTGACTCTATTTCAGTTTCTCATGCTTGTGACTCTATTTCAGTTTCTCGTGCTTGTGACTCTATTTCTGTGATCGTCTTCTCTATCAATGTGATGAGGAAGATGGTGGTTTTAAGTTAAAAACCATGAATGGCTAGGATTAAGTGTTAGAATGAACCGTATAAATTTAACATGCTAAACAATGTAGTTTTGATTAATGAATTGTTTATGAACTCAAGATGAAATCAACAGCTAAGATGAGAAGCATCATAAGGCACATTAGACACCCCCGTCCCAAGTAATGGAGACTATTTTTGTGTGTATTGCAACTTTAAGATAACTCATTCTCTAATGTATAGTCGCAATCGATCTCTGGCCTCTCGTTGGTTTTTTTCCAACATGTATTTTTCTCTATGAGAGAGAGAGAGCTAACTCCTGCATGGTTTCAATCAGATGATGAAAATATGTGGAAATTGTCTACTCCTGGAAAGTAATTTTTTATGGAAATAAATTTATTCAACATTCTTTTTTTGTCATTGTTCGTGAAAAAAAAACAATTAAGGTATGATGTTGCGAGGCATGCCAGAGACGTGGGGTCTCAAAAGGATAGAAGAACCTGACTTCTAAGCAAATGCAGGGAACCCTGGGATCTCTTATCACAATTCATCCATATGCGAGAATGCGAAGTGAAGAACACTAATATAGATGCAGAAAAGCAAATATGCATTAATTAAAGAAAAAGGGTGGCGGGCTATGTTGGTCGTACAATGAAAAATAAAGAGTAAAGCTACATGACAAAAAGAAAAATAAAGTAACAGACGCAAAGTCTGAGATTGATAGTTTGTTGATGCTGATGATGATTGTTGAGAGAGAGCTTATCTATTTATAGATGATCCTTGCTTGGTGCCCAAGTCCTATGACTGCTACTTTTCTTGAATTTAGGAAGTACTTTTTCCATCATGTTCACTCATCATGGGTGATAGTCTTGACTTAATGGTTAGGACTTCATAAATATTCTTTTTTTATATAATTATTTAAAGAATAAAAATAAGAGGCTGTAATCTCCATATCTGGTATGATGATGACTTTTTGGTGGTATGAGATTTTGAGTTTCATCTACTTGATCCCTACGTAAAGTAGTTTAGATGAGTTGGTCCCAAGAGCTCATTAGAGGGCCAAGATATATTTTTAGATTCTAAGAGTGCTTATTAAAATATTATAGTCCACCAACAAGGTCATTGCATCAACGATATAAATTATGAATTAACTTTTTATCAATTGGATTAATCTTTGTTAGTTTTTAGATGAATTAATTCCAAATGAAAGTAAACAAAAGGTCCTGGGACAATTTTTTTGTGTCTGAACCAGAAACAAGCAATTCGCTCGCAAGTGGGAGCACTGAAGTTTAGTTGACAAGCATGCCATTTCAGGCAAGCTCCAATCCCACCCATGATTTGAGGTTTTCGATTGCACAATGAAAAGCCTAAGGACATAAGTTCCGTTTGGTTATAGTACTATTACACAATGGAATGGAATGTATTTTTTTTAATTGTACTTCGATGGAATTAAAAATTATCAATTTCCGTGAATTTGACCGGTTAAGGGCATTTTGCAGAAAGAAAAACGACCAGTTATTTTAAAACAGGAGTAATATATATATATATATATATAGTAGGTAGATATGATATGTAGGAATTATTTTTAATTTTATATCGATTATGATTAAATGTAATTTACGGATTTTTTTCCATACATGCCACACAGTATCAGAATGAAACCCAAATTTTAATATAGGCACCCTGCTCTCTCTATTAGTGTGACTATTTCAAGGTAATTTAACATTGTTTGGTATTGCTCAAAGCCATACACTGCAATAAGAGCGATGACCTTTTTCTTATGGGCCTATTTCTTGTGTCTGCAGTTGACCAATTCAAATGCAAATTAAACATCCCAGAAAGCGAGGACTCGTCATTATACTACCCTATTGGCCAAAAAAATTTATATATATAACCTAATTAACATTTGTTTTTGGTAATCGATGTACTATTTATTATTAATATCAAATCGTTCCCTTATAGATAGCTTAAAATGCATGACAATAATCAACTTTGATTTATTATAAATTTATAATTCTAAAGACCAAAAAAGATAATAAAATACTAAACATGTTTAGCACTTGACGTAATACTCACACTTATACCTTTGGTAATTTGCACTTAGCATCTTGATGCAATTCCTTCAGCTTTGATCATAACGCATTTAATTTGGAAAAAGAAATAAAAAATAAAAATATTTTCATCAATGAAATATGGTGGGAAAAATAGAGAGAAATACATGTGAATACAATAATAAAAATAATGTACCCATGAATTGATGATCGAAACTTTCAAAAGTTCGGATAAATTTGGAAAACAAATATTATCAAAATGTTAAAAATGCGATTCCTTTGACAAGGCATGTTTATTATATTTTCTTTTCACTTACATGCAGAAACATGCTTTGTGATTTTTTTGTCAAAATAATTATTTTTATAACAAAGAAGTAAAACGTGTGATCGAATATACAACTGTAGAATCAACTTTTTAATTTTTAATCTTTATTTAAATTAATTAAATTATAATATTAGCTTTATTAGCATAATTATATTGTGCTAAGGATATACTATTTATTTATGAGTGTCTAATTTAATCACAAAATTTAACATAATTAAGTTACACTGTCATTAATTTTCTTCAGATAAATAAAAATAGTATCATTGATTTCCATTCAAATTTCATCTCCAAAAACTGATACATACTTCATCCATTAAAAAATGTAAAAAAAAATTGAAAAATTAAATGTTTAAAAATATAAAGCATTTTTAATCTTTTGAGGTATAATTATTGCTTTTTTTTCAAAAATACCCCTATTTATAAATGAATTTATATTTATTGTAGGGTATTTAATAGGGATAAATAAAAAATGATAGAGTTGGTTAAAAGTAAATAATTACTTTATTAAAAAATAAAATTAAATTAAAAATATCTCATATTTTTGGATGAAAAAAGTATGTATTCCCTGAAATTGAATGAAGAATTCGACAGCAACATGTGTCACGGACCCACATAGCCAGCCCACAATCACATTGACCCAAGAAGAATTACCGGACTCAAAGTATAGGAGCTCAGAAGAGTATTGGGCTAGGGCTAAGATAATTTCGACACTCCTTGTGTGTGCGCTTCACAGTAATATCGCAAACAAAATCGTAAGTATAAATGCTGATGTTCAAGTTTGGGTTGAGTATTGTTAGTGGATATCAAAGAAAAGTAACATTGGAAAGAAAGGTGGAACCTAACTCGGTACCAATTGATGTGAAATAGTAGAGGAAAAGGGAGAAGAGAGAGAAAGAAAGAGGAAGGAGAGGGAAGAAAGGAGAGGGGAAAGACTGCAATTCTCAAAAGTCAAACCTATATATTCAACAATAATCAATAATTAAATATAAATAAAAAATCTAGCTTTATTTATGAAGCTTAAAAAATATAAAATAATAAATATAAATTTAATTCAAACTCAAATCATAATCGTTTTAAAATCAAAAAATAACATAACTAACTAATCTAGATTTTTATTTTATTTGAAATAATAAATAAATATAAGATAATAATAAAATAAAGAGAGTCTACAAGCTAATTTTCGACAACATTCCTGGGTCTTCCTGACAGGGAATTCAAGGTTGGAACACACCTTTTGTATGATGCTTCGTAGAGAACTCCCATTTTAGAAGTCTCTATGATGATCATCAGCTCCGTCTCTTGCCGAGAAGGATAACTCATTTGCTTAACAATTATGCTCCGAGTGAAGAAGTATGGGGTTGTTTAGTTAAAGCATGATTGAAGTTTAGGATAACTGTTGTTTCAATTTATAATTTCAAGTATTCTTCACTACATGAAGTAAACTTCTGCGTCGTTTCGGTAAGATGTGACAATTTCTTTGAAGTGTGCCTGGAAAAGCAGCAACAATATGAGGTTGATGTGGCAATAAATTAGCTTTTATAGATCGCAAAAGCATAACTTTAAATTTTTATATTTTATTTAAGTTTTGTTATAAATTTTTATATTTTTTTAATATTTTAATTCTTTACACTTTTATTTTTTAATGTTTTAAATCCTTTCAATCAAAAAATAAAAATATAAGAATTTAAAATAAAAAATCTATAAAAACTTATAGTAAAATTTGAATAAGGTGCAGAGAATTAAAATTATATATATATTTTTAAAGTTTGGACCAATTAATGCGCGCTTGTAAGGACTTGAAGGCCATGTTCACTTACATTTTAAATTGGATGGGCAACAAAAAAAATCATGATTTCTTTCTTTTATTTCTTCTAATGTAAAACAAGGGATGACACGGTTATCATTGGTGATAATTTTGGCTTCCCCCCCCCCCCTGGTGTACTAGTTTGGGTGATTATGAAACAACCGCTAATGCCACAGAAAGACGGGTCCCATCAAAGATTTAGTTGTAGAGAATTGAAAGATTTGATCGCAGAAAGGGCTGTGTTCCTGAGCAGTCTAACTCAAGGCGAGTTTGGGTTTGCGACAAGAACTGAAGAGGGTTATCGTGGATAAAAGTTGGCCAAGTGTGATTACAGATTGGATGCTTGTCCCAAATTCTCTCTCTCTCTCTCTCTCTCTCTCTCTCTCTCTCTCTCTCTGTGGCCAAGAACAAAGAACTATATCATATTAACAAAACAGAGTGCACAGTACAAGCAAAAAATTGAAACAAGGACTAAACAGCAAAACACAGGTGTTAAAAAACAAAAACATCCCAAACTCAATGAAGTCACAGTCCAAAAAAAGATCCAATGGAGGTGGGGGCCAAGTAGCCCAATCCAAAGAGCACACTTTCTTTCCTACTGCATGAGAGATCCAATCAACAGCACAATTCAAGCTTCGTGGGATCCACTAAAAGCTACAAGAACTTAGTGTTTGCCCATGATTCAAAATATTATCCACTACGACCAAGCTTTCCTAGTCAGTAAAAGCTACAAGAATTTAATGTTTGCCCATGATTCAAAATATTATCCACTAAAGCCAAGCTTTCCTAGTCAGGGCAATAAGAATGACATTGCACAGCTTTAATCAAAGGAAGACAGTCAGAAAGAAATAACACTTGAGAAAGTCCAGCAATAGCGCACTAGCATACACATTGAAAAAGAGCTTTTTTTATAACTTAGTTCTTAAAATTCTTTATTGAGAACGATACCTTATATATATATATATATGAAATACACCTAATTGAAAACTACAAATTAATCACAATTTAATTACATTTAGTAAAATAACAGCCTTCCTCAATCTCAAGTTAGTCCACTACCATGTGGAAATGACAGGGATTACTTGATATGATGTGGTGAACAAGTTAGCTTTTGCTGAAAGTGCATGCGCCCAAGGAGTGAAAGTAATTTCCCGAGAAAAGAATCATTAAACATTGAAACTACTTCCTACTCCACACAAAGAAAGATCACATTAAAACAACTTCATATTCCACACAAAGAAAGATATAGATATAGGACACAGGAAAAACTATCAATTCGTCTTTGAGAACGCTTGGGCCATTTTTTTTTTCTTTGGGTTAAATATTCTTGAGTTATTATCACATTCTCGTTTCTCTTTAGTATTTCCATTCCTTTGTAAAAAATAATCAGCAATTTGACCTCGATAATATACAAAAAAAAATTATTTACCCAAATGCTATACATTCAAAAATATTTTTCCAAATACTATAAACATGAAACTTGATTTGTATGAAACTGATATCTAATTTTTTTTTTTTTCAAAACTACAAAACTCGGTTTCTATGAATCCAAGTTCCACTTAAATTGGAAAAAAAAAACAAGGACAAAAACGGGATGTGACAGGCATAATGGGTAAGCCTGCCACCCATTTCTCCTATCTTTTCTCTTCATCTATCCTTCCACCCTCTTTCCTTAAGTTGCATGTACTGAGTGTAAAGTGAAATGTGAGTGTATATTCATTTAAAAAAAAATTGTTTCTATTTTGTGTGCAGGATAAACTATATAATTATAATTATAAAAATTATAAAATAACTGTTTCATATTATAATATAAGAGTTTATAAGTTTCAATAAATTTGAATTCATATTTACTAGTTTTATATTACTTAAAAAATCGTTATTTTATTTTAAAAATTTCCAGTAATAGCATGAAACTTTAAAAGATAAGCATATTATTTTAAAAAAAATATTTTAAATAATTATAAATAAGGAATAAAAAGACTTCATGCCAACAGCGGCCTCTATTCAAAAACTTTAAAAACTAAAATAATAATTATCAATTTATTGTAAATGAATAATCTGAACAAATTTTAAATATTATTTAATTTATCTATTTTCTTAGCATGTACAATTTTTAATTTTCAGGATTTCTGCTTACGTTTTTTTTTATTAAAATTTTAAATAAAAATATATTTTTAGTTCTTTAACCTTACATAAAATTTCATTTTAATCCCTTAAAATAATTGATATGACACAAATCTTTATAAACATTAACTCATTTGTTCCTAATCATAAAAAATTGTCAAATTAATACATGTACAAATCTTTAACTATTTGGCATGAACAAATTTCATAATTTTTTAAGATACAACTGAAGTTGTAAGATATCAAAAAATGTCATGCCAAGAAAATAGTTATTTATTCATGCCATAAATTAATAATTATTATTTTAGTTTTTAAATTTGTGAGAAAAAACCATTGTTGGCATTAAGTCTTTTTATTCCTTTTTTGTAATTATTTAAATATTTTTTATAAATAATATGTTTATCTTTTAAAGTTTTATGCAATTTTTGAAAATTTTTAAAATAAAAAAATGTTTATTTAAATAATATAAAAGTAGTAAATATCAATTCATATTTTTTAGAATTTATAAAATCTTAAATTATAATATAAAAAAGTTATTTTATAATTATAATTATATAATTTATTATATGTACAAAATACAAATGTATTTTTTAAGTGTGCGTTTGATTTTCAATTTGTCAAAAGTTTATTTGGTGAAAGTCAATTTAGTGAAAATCAATTATTGTAATAAAATTTTTAGTTGGATATATTTTTTAAAAAGTCAGTTTGATGCATTGAAAGTTATTTGGTTTGTGATAGTGAAATGTGTTTTTAAATGTACAATTACCAAAAAGGATATTGATTTATAATGATTTATAATTTTTGTTATACAAATGTAATATATTTAAAATATTTAAAAAATATAATAAAGATTATAAATAACATAAATTTTAATCTATAATGCTAAAAATTTGATCTCTAGTTATTTGTATTTTTTAATTTGTAATTTTAAAAGATGTAATAAAGATTTATAATTTTTATTATACATTAATGCTAAAAATTAACATGATCAATTACTCAATTTATAATACTAAAAAAATTGATACCTATTTATTATTATTAAAATAATAATTTTATTTTAATGAATTAACTATTTTTTGAATAAAAGAATAAGAGATTAAACTTAAGGTAGTATGGTCAAATAACATCCTACTTTTCAAATCCACTTTTCAAAAGTTTCAAATAGTTACGTTTCAGAAATTCACTTTTCAGCTACTGTTTGAATGTACTTTCAGGATGTACTTTCCTGTAAAATATTCTACCCAAATAATTTTCAAATTTTTAAAAATAAAATTTTATTTTCTGAACGTGAAACGAAAAAAAACCAAACGGAACATAAATGAATATACACCATGGTATTGAAAACCAAACCGGTCGGGTCAACTCGAAAACCGATGACTCGGTCCTTTGTCCGGTTTGGGTTTACTCTTAACTCGGTGAGAGAGTGAACTAGTGTAACCCGATCAACCCGGGTTCAACCCGGTATAACCCGGATAACCCAGTGGGTTGACTGGGTTAACCGGATTATTATTTTTTTAGATTTTTACCCCCAAAACAACGTCATTTTTATTTTTTTTATTTTTAATTTTTCAGAGCTCTGAGTTCGAAAATAAGATAACAAAAAAAAGTAAAATTAAAGTCAAAAAATAAAAAATTAGAAGCAGAGCATGCTAAGTCTAAAAATATAGTATTCTATTATTATTAGACTTTTGAGTGGTTGGATTTGATTGAATATTTTTATAATTAATGTCTTTTTATTTAAATTGTATTATTTTAATCATGATCGATTTGCCACCAGTTTAACTCCGATTGAACCACTAACCCTTAATCTAATAGCTTGATCAATTTAATGACCAATCTGATTTTATATATATACTCACATTTCACTCTTCACTTATACACCCGACTCAAGGAAGGAGGGTGGAAGGAAAAAGATGGGGCAAATGGGTCACAGGCCTACTCATTATACCTGCCACATCTCGCGTCTAATTTTTTTTTTTTTCAATTTAAGTGAAACTTAGGCTCATGGAAGCTGAGTTTTGCATTGGCAGATTTGAAAAAAAAATAATAAATATCAATTTGACACAAATCGAGTTCCATACTCATGGTATCTGGAAAAAATATTTTTAAATGTATAACATTTGGATAAATAATTTTTTTTTGATAGTGTTGGGGTCAAATTGTCATAATATTCCTATGCGACAACCATACGGTAACGGATGGCCACGGCACATGGCGGACACATGGGATGAGGGTGAAAGTAAATAATACTATAGAGTGTGCGAAAAGGTGTATGGTCGATGCCGTCAACTATGTCACCCACTAGGCAAACACATCAGCACACCCACGTGCACAGACAAGATACTTTTTGAGAGGTCGAGACGGGCTCTTGCTGTCTTATCCTGAAGAATTCTCGCTTTGTCATCTTTTCTCTGTTTTGTTGGAAAGGAAAGTGAATATCGTGTTCACATGTCCATCCGAAACAAAAGACCTAATTGTAAGGAAAAATAACTAGATCTGTGTATAAAATTTATATTAATTAAAAATTAATTATTATTAAAATTTAAATAAATATTTATTGATTTAATCTTTTATTAATAAGTATTCATTTGAGTTTTAATAATTCATTATAAATTAATAATAGTCCATTCAAATTTATTTTTCATTTGAATTTTGACAATAACTAATCCTTGATTGATATAAATTTTACATAGAAGTTTTTAATTATTATTTTTCCCAATTTGTAACCTTGCTTGGTCTTATTTATAATATTTTAATTTTCTATTTTATTATAAGGAGTAGATCTGTTAAAAGCAAAGATTATCTTCTTTCAAATCTTGCTCTTTTTTTATGTATTATTTCATTAATTTTTTACACATTATATTTATTTATTACACTATTTTTCACTGCAGTAAAATATCAGAGGAAAATATTACAATAATGTTTTTATTCCATCTCTGCTTGACTTATACTATGCAAAGTAACAAATTGGCTTCCAGGTTGATTTCACTTCCTGGACCACTTGACTGAGCCTCTGTTTGTGACGAAGAATAATCTATAGATGCCAACCGTCATAATATATACTCTCTTTATTTAAAAATATAAAATATTTTTAATTAAATTGTACTCTCTAATAAAATATTTACTTAATTTTTAATTAATCTTATTTTTTTATATTTACTGCTATTAAATACTCTACAATAAATATAAAGTCATTATCAATAAGGACACTTTTGAAAAAAAAGATAATGATTACATCTCAAAAAACTAAAAATACCTTATATTTTTGAATATCCAACTCCTCAAAAAATATCTTACATTTTTAAACGGAGGGAGTAAATAATTTGATGATCAAAACTTTCAAAAGTTCGTATAAATCTGGAAAACAAATATTATTGAAGTGTTAAAAATGAAATATCTTTGACAAGGTATGTTTATTGTGTTTTCTTTTGACTTACATGCGGAAACATGCGCTTTGTGATTTTTTGTCAAAATAATATTGAAAGAATTATATTGAAATCTCACACAAAAAATTAATTATTACAAGATCTATTGACAACCGAACTAAACTGCATTGACAACACAATCAGTTGTTAATATAGTTTAGTTTAATTATCAATAGACCTTACAATAATTAATTTTTCTATATAAGATTTTATTGTAATTCTCTCAATAATATTTCATTGCAGCATTTTTTATTTAGTTTTGAGGAAGATATTGTTAGTTATTTTTATAATAAAGAAGTAAAACGTGTAATCGAATATACCTGTAGAATCTACTTTCCAAATACTTAAATTAATTAAATTACAATATTATCTTTATTAGCATAGTTATTCTTTATGCTCAGGATATACAATCTATTTATGTATGTTTAATTTTAATCATAAAATTAAACATGAGTTGCATTGTCCTTAATTTAATTTCAGCTAAATAAAAATAATATCATTGATTTTCAAATTTGATCTCCACGAAATGAATACGTGTCCCCTCAAATTCAACGAAGAATTTGACAGCAACACGGACATGGAAGATTGATATTTCGAATGGCACTAACTCAAAGTACAGCAACAAGGTCTTTTAGTAGTTAATGATCACGATGGAGATTTAATTACTAGTAAATTTAAAATAAAAAATAAAATTTCAGTTCACTTTAAATGACAAAAGTTAAATCAATTCTAACAATGAAAAAATTAAAATACCCTTCACTCACTATGCGAAATCATTGACTGTTAATTTTTTTACTTCACTTATTAATTTACTATATATTATTAGTTGTAAATTATAAAACCTATCAATAATTTACAATTAATGTTAGTAAATGACAAGATTTATCAGTAATTTACAACTGATATTAATAAATTAACAAGTAAAGTTAGTAATTTAACAATTGATATTGATGCTTATGATAAACAACTAATGTCATATCAAGTTTTATATAATTATTAGCATGCGATCAACTCATATAATTTGCAACTCATATTAGTTAATTAACAGGTAGAGTAAGAAAATTAATAACTAATGATTCTATATAATAAGTGAAGGGTAATTTGATCTTTTCACTGTTGAAATTGATTTGACTTTTTTCCCTTGAATTGAATTAAAATTTTTTAAAAAAATTTGAACTCACCAATAATTAAGTTTTTACTGTATTCCTTAACTGAAATTTTCTTAATAATGTAACGTAAGAAACAGAGGGGGGAATGAAAGGGGAAGGGAAGTGCTCTCTCGGCAAGGGGGGAAAAAATGACAACTTCATATAGAGAAAGCCAGAAACTCTCCACATATTCCACATCCATTTCTGTTGATCAGCATCATCTCCTAAATTAAATTTTGTTTCTCTCTCACACCTTTACAAGGCTTGGACAACCTTTTTGGGCCCTCTCCATTACTTGGCGCATCCTCTATTCATTACTGAAAGCATGTTATTATGAAATTTAATGTTAAGAATTATATGCATATCAATAAGGCAAAAAGTCAAGCCGTTGCCAGGCATCTTAAGTGGTGTTTTTAATCGAGGGAATGGTGTTTTTATTTTTGAAATCAAACTAGCACAATCTTTCTAAATTGAAGTTACACAAATAGTTTATTTATATATCTTTAACATTTCTCCGGTTAGTAGAATGAAGTGTATAAATCTTTCTTAAATTTCATTGAAATAACATCTCTATTTTTTTGTTGAAAAAATTTATAAAAATGGCTTATTCATATCAATCTTTTTTTTTTTTTTGTGGTCGAAGGTTTATACATATCAATCAAATGAAGAGATATTTTGATAGGGAAAAGAAGGTTTCTCATATACTCGGCAATTAAGTAGGACGACCTTGAGTGATGAAGAGGAATATTGTCCTGAAAACATCTAAAACACAAGCCGACCATTAAATATTTAAGTGCATGCAGACACCATGAAAATTAATACATTATATTTTGTAGGTAGAAAAATATTTTTTAAGAAATAAATGAGAAATATATCTATATCATTTTTTTCTGGATATATTTTTCATTTTCTTTCTAGAAAATATTTTTGGTGCATCAAACAAGCAGTAACAGTAGTATTAATCAACCCTGAAAAGAAGTTGTGCAACCCAAACGCGCATTAATATCATATCAAGCAACAGCTGTTTCTGACCCTGTTCCTTCGTCACTTGGACTTTCGACGATTAATTATCTTTTCCTTCAATGTCCCCACTACCCATTTAACAAATATCACTGCCCTATATATGCCAACCAGCACATACAATCCACTAAAAATCCAAGCGGCTACGATCACCGCATTCCCAGTATGCAGATTACATGGGATGATAAGGTTGAGGCCGGCAAAATAGGCATTTAGCAAGCATGTGAGTGCTATACACATGCCTATAGATAGCATCCCCATCACAAATCTGCGTTTGAGAGGAACTCCACCAACAAGCAAGAGAGCAACACAAAGAGATGCCACAAAGGAGATGGTGTTGTTAACTATGAACTGGCGAAACTCGTCAGGATACCGATAAGCATGCGTCGCTACCCCAGGACATGGTCCGTAACTGCGGTTACGCCCAAACTCATCTTTGTACGGCAAGCAGCCGAGGGGTCCTTCGTCAAGAGAAGTGTTGAAACTGGAAGTGAGGTTAAAATCGGGATTGCCAGGCCTTATACCTTGTTGAATTACGCTTCCAGGAGGGTTAAGTGCCGCTTGAAAGGTTATGGTTGAGATGACAGTAGCCACGAGACTTAGATTCCCCCTCATGTCTTCTAGCCAATCACCATTGTACTCAAGCCATCGGTCTATGCTCTTGAAAACATTGAAAACATTTCTCCACGACCACCTCTTCTTCCCAGGTCTGTCTTCTTCGCTGCCAACATCAAGCCTTTCTCTTCTTCCAAATTTGATGCCACACTCCATCAATATGACTTGTATCTCAAGGCTCTTAGAATCCTTGGGAATTCTCTCAACAATATCAGCGGCAGTATAACCCATGTCGTTCTTCAAGTTCAATGCTTCTGATCTTATTTTGCGAATTGAAAGGAGGTACCTAACGGTCTAAACAACAATGAACAAGTACACTATTTTTTAATGCTTATGAGATATAGCAGAACCAAACTCGAGCTAGTAATACAAGCAAGCGAAAATTAAGTACCTCAACTTGCTTCAACAAGATAGCCAAATGCAGAATTGTGTTGTTGCCATCCTTGTCACTCTTAATGAGGAGCTCGTGGGTGTCATCAATATTTAGTTCAATCAAATCTTTCAGTATGTCTAACTGGTTGTACGTCACACACAAGTGGAAAATAGTTTTCCCCTTGTCATCAAGGATCTTCAGAGACTCTGGTTTTTTTTTTTTTTTTTTGATGAGCTCCAACACAACGTCCCTTCTCCCTCGTATGATAGCATAGTGCAAGGGAATTCTACCTTCTTGATCAAGAACCAAGCATGCCTCCTCACAAGCTTTCAACAACTGCATCACAACTTCGATGTGGCCTTCTGCAGAAGCTAAGTGAAGAGGTGTGCTTCGTGAAGAGTTCCGCTCAAGGGCTAGTTCTGGTTTGTGAGAAAGGAGGGTTTTTGTGAATTCAAGGTGGCCATGGGAAGCTGATATGTGCAAAGGAGTTTCTATGAAGATAGTCTGCGAGCTAATTTTCTGCAGAATTCCTGGGTCTTCCTGTAGCAGGGAATTCAAGGTTGGAACACACCCTTTGTACGATGCTTCATAGAGAACTCTGATTTTATCTTCTTCGCGGTGATGAGCCGTCTCTATGTTCATCAGCTCCGTCTCTTGCCGAGAAGGATGACTCATTTGCTTAATAATTATGCTCCGAGTGAAGAAGAATATAAGGGGCTGTTGTTTAATAGCTGCGTGATGCAAGTCTAAGATGACTCGTGTTTCAATTTATAATTCTATGATTCTGAACTATTTGAAGTCAACTTCTGCGTTGTTTCGGTAAGATGTGAACAATTTCTTAGAAATATGCGTGGATGGAGGCAGTAATTATGTGAGGTTGACGTGGGAATATGGATTTAAATTATCCAAATTCGTAATTGGTGAATTTCACAAACAACAAACCCTGGGCAATAAACCGAAAAGATTAGTAAATCACAGGACTTATAGTTTATCTAATTAGAACATTAGTTGAATCAGTGATATAATAATTAAATAAAAAAATATTTATATACATATATGGGGTTAAAACGGTTTAACTATTCTAAGTTTTGGATTTTTTGCTTTGAATCTTCAAAAACTACACGAGTCAAAGTGAAATAACCCTGGTCAACTGTTAGAACAGACTAAATGATTGGATGAAATCTTTTTCTTCCCGAGGGATGGTTCGACCAATTTGATTGTCTGAATAGATCTGGGTTTGAAAATCGTGCAAATTCATTAATTGTAGCATAACTTCAGAGGGTTTGAATCATTAGTGACAGTCCATAGATCAGCTTGAAGATCTCTTAAAGCATACTTGAAGGGCATGTTCACTTACATTTTAAATTATTGGATGGGCAGCAAAAAAATTATAATTTAATTTCTTTCTTTTATATCTTCGAATCTAAAACAAACTAACCGATGACACAGTTATTATTGGTGATAATTTTTTTTTTTTTACCTTGGGTGAACTAGTTCGGGTGATTATGAAACAACCACGCCATACCCCACACGAAAAACGGGTCCCAACAAAAATTTGGCCGTTGAAAGTAGCGTGCTTCCGAAGGACTAGTCCAACTCAAAGGCCATTTTGGGTCGCGACAGGGAAGGGTTTTGGCGAAGTAACGGTGGCCATGTGCAATTTTACACACAAAGTTCAGAAACTACTGACAAAAGGGGGGAAAAAGTTAAAGTTGAGAATAAATTTTGCTATGTTTTTTCAAGGGGCAATGATGTATAATAAAATTCTAAAAAAAACAAATTAATAATAATTAGATTCCTAACAATTTTTTTAAAAAAATAAATAAATTATAAATATTAATTCATACAATTGTAAACAAAAATCTCAATTATATATTAAAAATTATATTTAAAACTTAAATATTTTATTTATGATTAGAATTCTTGCATTTCTAATTATTTAAATTAATATTTTTAGTTTATTTTTCAAAATTTTTTTTATTGAAAACCTAACTGTTATTCTCCTTTATTCAATTCAGCCAATGAAGCTTTATATATAGCAAGAATTATAGGTTAACACATACAGAATATGAAACTTCACCTAATTGAAATCTACAGATTAGTCATAATTTATTACATGCAATAAAAATAACACCTTTTCTCAAACTCAAGAAAGCCCACTAACATGTCGAAGAATGACTTGAATTGCTTGATATGATACATGGTGAACAAGTTAGCATGCTGAAAGTGCTAATGAGTTGGAGTGATTTTTAAAGAAATGAATTATTTAACATTAAAACAACCTCCATTCCACACATAGATAGGATATAGGAAAAACCATCTATTCTTCTCTAAAAACACTTGGGTCATTTATTCTTTTTTAGTTAAATATTCTTAAGTTATTATTCCCAATGTTGTTAAAACCAGATCGGACCGGACGGTCCGACTGGTCCAACCGTCACCCGCTGAAGAAAACGGTCCGGTTCAACCAATTGAACTAATCTGACATTTGGCCCAGGTTGAACTGGCCGATTTTGAGAGAACCGGCTTTGACCTAGGAACCGAACTCGAGTCAACCCGGTTCAAAGCTAAAAAAATTAAGAAAAAAAAGGCTAAGTTGCTTAGATTCACAATTTCTCTTCTCTAATCACTAATTCTCTCTTTTCTTTTCTTCTCTAATATCTAATCTCTCATTCATGGCCCAAACTCAATCTCTAACTTCTCATCCAACATCTGCCTCCAACTCTAAAGATCTAACCTTTAACATTGAGATCGAAAACTTGTGAGACATGACATGACAGTATGCCTCTAGCTCCAACATTTTCCTTTGAGATCACAAGCTTGTACTGACATGCCTCTACCTCTAGCTCCAATAATCTAAGTATCTAGCTTTTGGGGTTGAGGTCTTAAGCACCATTAATAAATTAATGTTTTATTTATATAATTACACATATAAATTTTATTTTTTATTTACTTTTTATGTCACCGGTTTGATTGCCGGTCTAACCGATTAGACCATAAAAACTGTAACTTGTTGTTTTTTTTGATTTGATGTTCGGTTTAAATTTTAAAACATTGGTTATTCCATTCTCATTTCTACTAGCTAGTCTTTCCATTCCTTTTTGTAAAGAATATTCCTATGCACCAACCATACAGTGACTGATGGCCAGGGCACTTGGGGGCCACGTGGGATAATCGTAAAAGTAATATATTTTGTGGAGTGGAAATGACAAGGTTATGGCCTGTTTAGTTGGTGCTGTCATCTCAACCTTTTTTATTTTTTCAGTCACCCCTAGACAAACACACCCACCGTCGACATATAGAGACAAGTTTCTTTTTGAAAGGTTGAGAGGGGCTCTTGTTTTTCAAAAGAATTCTGGCTTCGTTATTTTCTCTCTGTTTCTTCTTGGAAAGTATGAGGGAAGTACATCACATTTTAATTTAAAATTTTTAAATTTAAGTTCATGAGCTTTTTTTTAATTTATATTAATTATTAATATTAATTTTATTTAATATGGGACTTTTTACATCATTTTAAATACATATATACTTGAAGATTCTAGCAAAAAGAAGATGAATTATTATATTCACTTCTATCCTAAACGCAGTACTTAATTTGCAAGTTTGTTTGTTTCTATTTATTTATAATATCTTAATTTCTTTTTTTATTACAAGTAGTAGGTTCCCTAAAAATAGAGATTACCTCTTTCAAACATCTTGACCTCTCTTTTATTTATTTTATTAATTTTTTACACATTATCTTTATTTATTTCACTATTTTTCACTTAATAAAATATTACACTAATTTGCTTTCGTATTCTATCTCTTTAGGAGCATTTTAACAAACGTGGAATGCTATATAGTTTCACAACCAACAGGTAATGCAAATTTAGGACATACTCTCTTTATTTAAAAATATAAAATATTTTTAACAGAGTCTTATTCTTAATAAAGTAATTACTAATTGCTCTCACAAGTGTATGAGATTACAGTAATAAATTACTCTGAGTATTCCAAATGTCAAACTCATAGGAAAGTTATACTTTTACTAATTTGAATAATTAATAGTTTAAGAAAAATAGATAAAATGAATAATTTTGATAAAAATATAAATAATAAAAATAAATTAAAAATGATGATGATGAAAACACAACCACTTGAAGTATTGAGGATTAAGATTTATCATATAGGTTGCTAGTTTTTATCGTTTGAGTTGACTTTGATCAATTATAGTGACAATTGTTCATAAAGTGTCCTGATATTCTCTCGAATTATTAGTCACTTTTTAATTAGCATTGAATTCGTTCCTACAATAACGAAGCAACTAATTAAACCATGAAACTATAGTTTAAGTCATTATAAATTTCTAAAAATATCCCTAGCCTAGTTATTTATGTTTATTTCTCTAAATGTAAGTTCTCTCTTCACCTCACAGTCCATCAAAATTACCTATAGATTTGATTAAATAATGGCCAGTCATTAAATCAATATAAAGAACAAGAAAAACAAATATTATTGAAAAAAGAAAAAATATTCATAAATATAAATGCAAATAGTCAAAACAAAGAAGGTAGAAAACCAGCTCTTAAATTGGTCTACATCCCTATCCCAACTGGATAATTTAGAAACACATAATAAAATTAAATAATATCAATCTAAAATCCACAATCATGAAAAATAACCATAAAGAAAATTAAGGAGTAGAAAAGAAATAATTATGATTTATAAAACTCCTCAACAATCTTGCTTGCAGCCTATGGGCTTCAAATATATCAAAGAGAATTCCTAAAGCACTTAGATAAGTGATTGAATACCTTTACTCTTGTTGAATGGGAGTATTTATAGTTAAAGTAGAAGCTCCTGTTTTTATTCCTAATTGATATGAGATTTTAATATATATATATATATATATATATCATTTTATCTCTTGCATTGCCCTTTTTTCCTTCTTTGAAAATCGTTTCCTATGCATCGTCTCGCCATAATATTTGGTCTGTGTGTGTGTGTGTATTTATATGCTTGCGATAATTGCTTCCTACGTTCCCTTCCTTACATTCTTTTCCTTTCCTTATCTGCTTCGATCTTCTTATTCTTTCCTTCTTTATTGTTTTTTTCTAATCTTTTTGCACGATATAAAAAATAAAGATATGAGTAAATTTTATACTCCCTCTGTTTAAAAATATAAAGCATTTTTTGAGGAGTTGGATGTTCAAAAATATAAGACATTTTTACTCTTTCAAGGTATAATCATTGCTTTTTTTAAAAGTACACTTATTGATAAATGACTTTATATTTATTGTAGGGTGTTTAATAGAGGTAAATATAAAAATATAGGATTAGTTTGAAAGTATGTAACTACTTTATTGGGGGTGAGATTCGGTTTAAAATGCATTCCATTTTTGAACGGGGGGATTATCAAAATTTCTTTTTATTTTATAATTAAGTGATGAGGAAAAGATATATAAATATTAATTAAATAGATATGAAATCTGAATAAATATAATCAAATCTAAACCAAAATTTATACCTATTTAATTATAAAATAATCATTTATCATTTCATATTTTCTTTTATGAAATAACTTATAATAAATATAAAGTTCTTCATTAATAGGAGCATTTAAAAAACAATAATTATATTTAAAATAATTAAAAATATATTATATTTTTAAATATTTAACTCCCCAATAAATATTTTATATTGAGTATATATTTTACAAGTTGTTTCAAATCTGAGTGCATATCATAAATAAGTCTTCTAAAAAACATACAACTGCAGTGTCTTAGTATGACGCCATTTACATGACTTAGAGAGGATAATGCCACAATCATATTGAAAACATTGCAAAAAAAAAGACTTTCAGCGGTGACACTAAAAAGTCATCACTGATTCTCAACTTTCAACGACAACAGTAAAAGTCACCGCTGAAAGTGTGATTTTCTGTGGCAACAAGATATAGTCGCTGCTGATTGTCAAACTTTCAGCGGCGACAAGTGCATGTCGCCGCAGAAAGTCACACTTTCAGCAGCGACTTTCTAGTGTCACCGCTAATTGTCAGCATTTTTATAATTTTTTTTAAAAAATTATGTTGCAAGTTTTGTATGTCACCGCTGAAAGTCAAGAATCAGCGACGACTTTCTAGTGTCGCCGTTGATTGTCAACACTTTTATAATTTTTTTAAAAAAATTATGTTGTAAGTTTTAGCGGTGACATAGAATCAGCGACGACTTTCTAATGTCGTCGCTGATTGTCAGCATTTTTATAATTTTTTTAAAAAAATTATGTTGCAAGTTTCAGCGACGACATACAAGTAGTCGCTGAAAGTCAAGAATCAACGTTGACTTTTTAGTGTCGTCGCTGATTGTTAGCTTTCTTACGCTTTAGAAATTAAATTTTATGACAAGTTCAATTTTTGTGTTTTTAAAATTAGATTAAAGTATTTTTCATAGGAAAAAATATATTTTTGTTTTACCAATTTCATGATGTTCTTTTTATTTAAGTTTCAATTTATTTTCATTTTCATTTATTTAATCAAGTTGTATGTATGTATGTATGTATAGATACAGATACATATCTTGTAATATTACAAGTGGAGAGAGGTTTATATTAAGAGATAGAGAAAGGGCCCTTTAACTCAATGCCTGCAAAATCAAAAGTCTTCTGATTTTATAGAAATTTAAAAAAATCATGGTTAAATTAGCTCTTTTGATTTGCTTCACTTAATTACCGTTTTTTTTTGCTTAAATTATTTTTTGACAAGATTCAACTCTTATTTTTCTTTTGCTTTTTCTTTTTCTTCTTTTGTCATATTTGTTTTTCACCCGTGATTTCTTGTGTCTTTTTCTATTTCAAAAAGAATTTGGATATTCTGCACAAATATCTCTTTCAAATTTTTCTCTTATTTAATTTATTCTATTTTCTATTTTTGAGATTTCTATTTGTTCTTCAATTCTTTTATAATGTATTTACTTATTTCTACCTCTTCTACTTTTCCTTCAAGTTCACTATTCTTATTTAGCTATAGACTAAGACTCTTAAGACTTATCTTATTCTTCTTTTTTGACTTAGATCCTAATATCTTATCGAACGATTTCATATTTCTATTTCTACAAGTTTCATTTTCTATTGATATTATTCTTCCTAGGCTTAATAGAAACACCACTGCCTAACTTTCCTATTCTTTCATAGGATTTTTGAATATTATATTTCTTGAATATTCTCTGTTTGTTACTAAAATTACTTGGCAATATCATTTTTTATAAGTTATATGTGATATTATGTTCATGTATCTTTGTTGATTTATTTCAAAAGGGGTGTTATCTATTTCATTTTCTATTTCATTTTCTATATTTTCTTCTACTTTTATTTTACTAGTTATAATGAAGAACAATAAATTCTATTGTTTTAACATATGGACAAATAATTAATATTATAAAACTAGAGTTAGAAAAATACAAGCCCCTTCTAGGAAAATAAAAAAAGAAATTATATATAATATTATTATAAAAGATATATGAGACATAAAAAATATTTCTTGAAAAAACATAGAAAAACCTTTAGAAAAGATAATTTTAAAAAAGATAAAATAGAAATAGTTTGTTAAAAATGTGAAATATTTGGCCATTTTATAATTTTTTTTAAAAAATTATGTCGTAAGTTTCAGCGGCGACATACAAGTTGTCGCTGAAAGTCAAGAATTAGTGGCAAATTTTTAGTGTCGCCACTGATTGTCAACATTTTTATAATTTTTTTAAAAAAATTATATTGTAAGTTTCAGTAGCGACATTAAAAAGTCACCGCTGAAAGTCGAGAATCAGTGGCGACTTTTTAGTGTCGCCGCTGATTGTCAGTATTTTTTAATTTTTTTTAAAAAATTATGTTGTAAGTTTTAGTGGCGACATACAAGTCACTGTTGAAAGTCGAGAATCAGTAGCGACTTTCTAGTATCGTCGCTGATTGTCAGCATTTTTATAATTTTTTTTAAAAAATTATGTTGCAAGTTTTAGCGGCGACATACATGTCGCCGCTGAAAGTCGAGAATCAACGGTGACTTTCTAGTGTCACTGCTGATTATCAGTATTTTTATAATTTTTTTAAAATAATTATGTTGCAAGTTTCAGTGGTGATATACATGTTGCCGCTGAAAGTCGAGAATCAGTGGTGACTTTTTAGTATCGCCGCTGATTATCAGCATTTTTTAATTTTTTTTAAAAAATTATGTTGTAAGTTTCAGCGGCGACATAAAAAAGTCGCCGCTGAAAGTTGAGAATTAGCGACGACTTTTTAGTGTCGCCGCTGATTGTCTGTATTTTTATAATTTTTTACTAATGTATAATCATCAGTATTTTTACTATTTATTCTTAAATATTTTTTATATTATAATTATAAATATGAATATTAAAATAAATAATATAACAACCTCAAGAAGTAAAAAAAATTAAAATAAATAATACAAATTATATTGTATCAATGATATTTATAGTTTACTTTAAACAAAATAAATAATATAATTTGTAATTTTACAAATTAAAAGAATTAAATTAAAGTATTTAAGGATGGTAATGATATTTTATAATATTTAATATTTAATATATATGTGTGTTTGTATATTTTAATAATATGTGTATATTTATATATATTTAATTATGTAATAATAGATTACAGGTGTATTCCAACTTAGTGGTAGAATGGTTAGACATAAAAGGAGGAGGTCACTGGTTCAAACCTTGGAGGAGACAGCTTTTAAAATGAAAATATAAATTGATGACATGATGACATGTGGCATATGGTGAGAGCAACACATGGAAAGTGACATGGTGCCACGTGGCGTGAGGTGAGGGCGACACATGGAGGATGACATGGCGTCACGTGGTGCGAGGTGGGGCCCTATGTAGAGGGTGACATGGTGCCACGTGGCGTGTGGTGAGAGCGACACATGGAGAGTAACATGGTGCCACATGATGTGAGGTGAGGATGACATGGCGCCACGTGGCACGAGGTGGGGCGCCACGTGGACGGTGACGTGGTGCCATGTGTGTAAGTGAACCAACATTACTTTTCAGAGGTGACTTTTTGGTAGCTTCCACGGCGACAAATGTCGTCACTGATACTTAACATTCAGTGGCGATAGAAATAGTTGCCGCTGATATGTGATTTCTGAGGCAACATTTGTCGCCGCCGATTCTCAACTTTTAGTGGTGATTTTTATTGTCGCCACATATTGAATTAGCAACAAGAGCTCTTGTGGTGATATTGTGGTGACTTTTTATCATCGCTGAAAGTCAATTTTTTTGTAGTGAAATGACTTGCACTTGTGACACCAATTTAGAGGACTACACTGAACAAACAATTGATTTGAGGTTAAAGCTATCCATAGAGTTCAATTATCGTGTATCTCCCACCATCCCCTTCTCTCGTGTTGTGTAATTATATTACAAGTTGGACCTCTCGAAAAAGATTTTATTTGTGAGATATATATGAGGAATAAATTTTGCAAACAACATAATTTAATTTCCTTCGGAATGCTAAGGACAAATAGTACATTCACTGTAGCAAACTAGATTATTACATATACAATATTACTGTTTAAATAATAAAATTCCTATTACGTATTTAAGTTAACTAAGTTGGTCATTTAAAAATTTTTTTTGATATGATTTATTTTGGATTGGTCAAAGACACTAATTCTTATTTCGGCCAAGGAAGGTATTGCCGTGTGTGATCAATAAGTTCACAAAATCATGCTGAAGAAAATAAATGCATAAGTGTTACTTGGAAATTCATGAACTGGGCTGTGTTTATTATTAGAACCAGGTTCAATACTCATCATATATATGAGTACCGAGAACTTATTAGCTCTGAATTTTTTAGATCTAATTTGAAGGGTTCAGGATCTACAACCTTTTACTTTGATTTTTTTAAAAAAATTATTTTAATGGAAACAAATCTAAAATAAAGACAATTTTTTAATTATTATTTTTTTTAAAAAAATCAAAAACGTCAGTTGAAAATCTGTAAATCTTAAATCATTCAAATTAAATATAAACAGTTCAGCAATGGTGAATTCCTAGTACTCAGCGCTGAAACTTGTGCGCGAACAAGACCACCGCCTTATCTGATATTTCACGCGTCGATCATTCCAGAGTAAAGGAATCACTACCATCGAAATGCACAGGCCAGCATTAATTTGCGGTCAACCAATGGAGAATGATCTTAAATTTTTTTTTTTTGAAATGTGATTTAGCAAAATGAATACAGCTTTACTGTAACTAAATCATCGATCATTTTTAGAATCGGAAAAACGGACTGAACCCGTTGAGCCAACCCGTTTAAGCCTGTATAACAATAGGATCGGGTTTGTAAATATGACTTCAAAATGATAAATCGAGCTTAAACGTGCTGACCCATTTAAGTCCATTTAATCTATGCCCGCATATGTATATTTTTTTTAATTAATTCTCATGATTTTTACTCTTTTTAGATTTAAAAAAAATTAAACTAAATCTTACTCCATATCACATATCAGCTTATATTTATTGAGGATGTAAGGCAAAAAAAAAGAAGGAAAAATAGCAATGAAGAATCACTGATTAAAAATTATATCAGTCAAGGATCACATGTTGTCAAAATTTGAGTGGATACTTGTGGATTCGGGTTAGCCTTTATCAATAAGTATTCATTTAGGTTTTAATAATAACTTATTTTAAATTAATAATAGTTCATTGTATCTTATTTTTCATTCAGATTTTGACAACAACTGATTCTTAATTGATATAAATTTCATACAGAAATCCTTGGTTGCTATTTTCTAAAAAAAATACAACCTTAAATCCCCTAATTCATTTAGATCTACGATAATGATTCATTCAGTTCAACATTTACTCTTCTTTCTTCAATATGCTTCTCTCCTTTTTGCCGCTATAAGTTGTCCTTGCTCTTTAACAAGTCATCACATCACCATCCACGTTCCTGTCATCGTAACTCACAAGTAATCCTTACTCTTGTTTTTGCTCACTCTTTAGTCGTCCTTGTTGCTCACTTCGATAATGCTCCATCCCAAGAACCAAATCTCAACAATGCTTGACTAGTTGACGCTCATCGTCATCGATTTTCCAAGTCCTCCTATCACTTATCATGCTCGTGCATTCATGACTCATGGGCTAAGTTCTATTTGATGCACATATTGTGCTCGTGCTCTTTGTTTTCCTCAGTCTCCCAATCCCAATCTTAGTCCTTCAAGGCTCAATCTTGTTTAATTTCGATTGGGTGTTTGTTGGCTTAGCCAATCTATTGCTTATTGCATTGCTATTATTTTATTTGTGTTGTTAGCTTATTTAGATGTTATTTAGTTAGTTTTTTTGTACCTTTTTTGATTGGGTATTATATTGAAATAAAATAATTTTTTGTTTGATTAAAAAATTTTAAAAAATAAAAATAATTAAAAGGGCCTAAAGCCAGCAGGGCTGACCCTGAGCCTGTTATATCAAGAGCCGGGCTTTATATATCAGGGTCTTAAAGGGAACTTGAGCTTAAAAGAGTTGGTCCTTTTAGGCTCGAGCCCTTCAAGGGCCGGCCCTATAAGGCCGGGCTAGTCTTTTTTTTAAGGTCTAATCATTTTCCCATAAGATTAACGTTAACTAGACATGCTTGACCTTCTTAACTTTGCTTTAATCTACTCGTGCAACCACTGTCTTTTTAACTTTAAAAAAATTCTCCACATGTCTCTCATTTGATGAAAAGGAATAATTAAACTCTTTCAGCTTTCTAGCTTGAAAATTAGTAGTCTACGCCCGCCTAATATGACTTTACAAAAAGAATATATAAAGCAATGTGTCTCAATTCATCCTTTTCTTTTGGAGAATTCATCTACTTTAAAAAGACATTTGTTTATTCAGGCATGGACAACTATATAGATCATTTCAAGTATTAGGTAGCTCATTTCAGAAGCTAAAAGAACTATTCATCAAAATGAAAATGGTAGAGAGTATTGTATCTGATTTTAGATATAGAAGTAGTTGAAGAACTTGCTTGACATTAAATTTAAGACCTCAATCAAGTTTGTCTCCAAAATTTATAATTATTCCCCAAAATTATCCCTATATGATGGCCACATTAAAAGGGGGTTTTCCAACTCTCCATTAATGGGTTTGCTTTCCATGCAAATGATTTCAAGGGGTATTTTAAGAAAACTAATTCACATTTTTTTATGTTGGTTTTGCAATTGTAGAAAAGACTTTTTTACGTTGATTATGATTAAAAAATGACATAGATAACAAAACCAACGTATTTCTATGTCAATTTTCATATAACCAACGCAAAAAATATTTTTTTGATATTTTTTTTATTAATAGCTTGAACTTAAACTTGCAAGTCAAAACAAAAAAAAAGTGTTTATTTGCAAAATGAACTAACTAAAATTAACAATAAAAATAAATGTAACTAACATTATATTCTACCAATCTATAATTATTTCTTATTCCTATGGTCTTATTTATAGGGTAGAAAGAGAGAAGAAAAAAATTTGGTCCCTTTTAAATGATACTTACCAATTTTTAATGTGTCTATAAAATGCTTTAAATAAAAATACTAGTAATAAGATTTAAAAATATTTATTAAGAGTAAGGATAAAAACTTATTAAATTTTAAGATAAAATTAATGAAGTGTAAGATTTTTTTTAATTCTAATAAAATATGTTAAAAATAATTTATAAATAAGATCAGAGAGAGTATCAAAACCCCACTTGCAAGCAACTTCTTTAATTTGAAGATATTAATTAGCAGCCCTCAATGTCCTTTCTCTGTAGCGCTTTAATGATTATGCCTCTGAACCCGTAGCTAATTTAATATGGAGGTGGTTAGTTTATTTATTTAAGATATAAGCATTTGAAAATTAACTACGGAGTATTTAATACTATTGAGCCAGATTTTATTATTGTTAGGAAGTTAAATCTACTTTTAAACTTAAAAGCTAGTTGGCACCCAAAAATTCAACTGAATTGAGATGAGAAAAGAGAATGTAAATTAATTTTAGAGTTTAAAAATGTTTTTATGTTTTTAAATTGGAAAATAATGAACAAGGCATCGAGTAACATTAGTGATTGGTGTTATTGGGCCTGCTGGAGCCCAAACACCTTGGGCTTTCATAGCATTTGGGTTCACTTTTTTCCGATATATATATATATATATATATCCAATTGTCGCTGCAGATCAATTAACCAAAATAGAAAGCGGAATAACTTGAGAGCTGATGAACCGTGCCGGTTTGTGAGCGGATTCACTGTACAGAATGAATAGTGATAAATAGAATGGCTCAAATGAATAGTGATGGCTTGCATTTGCCACGTGCATCTTTATATCAATTCAATCTTCCTCCTAAATTTAAATTTGAAATTCAAATATGAAATTATCAATACATATCTACATATTGTTGACCGTGGCTGTCATCTATAGCATGGTCTCCCGCTCTGCAATCTCCAAGCACACGCTGATCTATCTCACTCCCAAAATGAGTTTTTCAAGTACTTATGCACTTATGAAAGCTTTTTATTGTAATTCAAAATGACTTCAAGAGTGGTTGGAAAAGTGAAAAAGGATTTTTGGTTGTTTGCTGCTTTTCAAGACCATCAATATATTGATTATATGCACTTATGCATGGGTGCCGTGTTTTCCTTTTGCCGGGGGCATTCTGAAAAAGATCCTGTTGACCATGAGCCTAGGTCTTTTGGAAAAGAGGTTCCTTCATCTTTGGCTAATTAATAAAATAAGAAGAATTGCATTTAAGAACTTTTCAAGAGAATTATTTACGCAACAAATTATTGGGTAAAAACAAGTATTTGTTACTATTTTAACAACCAACAATTCTATATTGGTTTTTGTTTTGAAATAATGGATGTGATTCTCCCAATACAATATAGAACCAATCATTATAGGTTTTATTAATTAGGTAATAAGTAAATCTATGCCACTTGGAAGCTGGAGCCAGAATGTATCAAGGCTGGAATGCTTATATATTGTTCATTAATTTCGCCCCAGGTTATTTTTTTGAGATGATGGAAAAATAAATAAAACGTTTCACTCGCATTTCATTTCCTTTCCTTAATAGAGTTAAAGACATCATTTAATGCCTTTCATAAAAAATACCATTTAGTGTTTTCAGCTATTATGCATTGCTAGTCTCTCAGATGAATTTGACCTACTGATTAATGTATATGCCATTAAATGTGAAAATTTTAGGTCATTTAGTGTCCATAAGTATTGTTTTTATAAGTTGGCAAGCCCATGTTAGAGATCATGTCTTTTACCCAAGCATAAGCTTTGATAGTGAAGACCCATACACAGCTTTTAGTGGTAAACGTTACCTCTGAATTAGGCGGGAGGATCAAACTCCTTGCCACTTGATCGTAGAGGTTCTAATACCATGTTAGACATTGTGTCTTTTACTGAAACATAAGCTTTGACAGTGAAAGCCCATGCGCTCTCTAATCTACATTTCAGATGTCTCTACAATGCTTTCATCTTTCTCTTCTCCATCAAGAAGGCTTTTAAGTTTTCAATTACCTGGTAGAGGCTCTATCCACAAATAGTCAACACCATTGTACCATATTAGTTTCTTCATCTTCATGTTCTTAATAGTTAACATAGTTAACATTTGTAATTTTATCATCATCTTAACATTAATTATCATTGTTTTTCATTATTTAGTAACAAGATAATTTAATTCTTATAAATAAAATAAAAAAACTTATGAAACTGATTAAATGATTTTTATTGAATATTAATTTCAAATATGCAAACTAAATATTAAAAATGATTGAAATAAAAATTATTTATTGAATATTAACTTAATATTTGGAAAAAATTTAAAAATGAAATTAAAAAACGTTTTGAATTGGGTTATTTATAAATAGGGGGTGTTTTTTCGAAATGGTTATCCGGCATTTTAGAAAAACACTGATAAAGTAGTGCCAGCACCAGTTTTGGCTGCGCTTTTAGAAAACGCCGAAATCACCCTTAGGGGTGTTTAAAAATGCTGTTAAAGCAGAAAAAAAGATGCCCAAAAAGCAACGCTTTTTTTGGTAGTGAAATAGATAAAAATTAAGCATAAAAACCAAATCAACAAATGAGATTAACTTAATTAAGATATTACAAGTTTCATTGTTCGTTTTATTTTTAAGGTGGTTGCATAACAATGTACTCTCATCCCAAACCGCTGGAACTATCCTATATGGTGTGTGAACAGTGTGAATTTGGGTTACTATTCATTAGGCATCATCTATAATTTTTGACAAAACTTTAAAAACTTATAATTAATTCTAAAAACATGCTTTTAAATTGGTTCTTGGCTATTCTAAAATATGAGTAGTTCTCTCTGCCTACCAAAAAGAGAAGATTTTATATTTCATAAAAATTAATAAAATGAGAAAAAATACTAAAAAGAAAAATTTTACGACAATTCATGAATACAAATTTTAGAAGATTTAAATCCTTACCAAAAAGTACATATTATTATTCTCATCTCTCAATCTATCACACTTTGAATGGTGACTCCATCAGCATATTTAGTCTTGACTAGGAATACAGGTATTCGCCTCACTTGGTTGATTTATTACTTTATAATAAAACTTCAACTTGATACGTTACATGTTAATTACTATATTCTTTTTGCATGGATTCTGTCTTTTTTCCTTCGTTTGGGAAAAGAAGGAAAATACGGAGCTTGTTAACGCATCTCTGGTAGACATAAATTTGAATGGTTCAAACTTGAAATATATATATATATACATATATATATATTTGTATATTTATAACACTTTGCAGTCTCTATATATATAAACATATACCCGTCTGCATACGATCAATGAAATTTCAAGAAAACGAGGTTGCAATTGTATTGGAATATTTTTGCCATCCAAGTCTCCTTCAATGAGCAGCTTATTGGTGTCGCGAGTATCCAAAGCGACCAAAGCTTTCAGGATGTCCTACTGATTGCACATAACACACAAGGGGAAAAAATTGCTGCTCTTGTCGTCATGGAACCTGAGAGACTCTGGCTATCTTCTACCCATCTATAACAAAATGACTTCAAATCTTAACCCAAATTAAATCTTAAGGCGGTTAATTTATAAGTCTTTTTCCACTTATATATCCTTTATTTAACCCAACTCTATCCAATATAAGACTTTTCATCATACCAAGTCAAGTCAACTGACACCCAATATCCATAAATTAGCAAGTGACGTAACTGATGACACTGTAAGACAAAGCACCTAGAACCCATTTTTGGTGCGTGAGAAATTGCAAACCCAGTCGCACTCCATCCAAGGTGTTTTAGTACCTTATCAGTAATACGGATCTACGGATAGAGTTCATAATTTTTTTATGACTATTTCAAATTAATTTAACATTGTTATATATTTATTTTTTATCAAAGAGGGGAAATTCCCATTCCATTAAACTAACGAAGTCAACAGCAATACAAGGGAAAGTGCAAAACAGAATGAAACAAATAGAATCAACAATTAACCAACCCTATTAATATTACGTGATCAGAAACAAAAGAAGACCACGTTGACGGATGACCCTCTTCCAAATCTGAGGTTAGAATGGCAGACAAAGAAAGTGATATGGCTCATAAACCCATCGTGTCGTGCACACTTCCTTAAAAAGCAACAGCTGTTAAGAATCAACTAGGTGTCAAAGTTTTTCATTAAACATTTTTTCATCAAATTGTTATCTCAAATTCTTGGCTTCTATTAGATTAGCAAACAAACATTGAAATCGTGATATTTTGGAAGATACCACATCACCTTTGTAAGAGACCCTTTTGTTATGATCTCATCACCATGATCAATATCATTTTCCTTCTTCACTTTGTACCTCAAAGTCCCACATTTTAGACACTTTTGTAGCTCTTCATACTCATTTTTATATAGCATGCAGTCATTAGGACAAGCATGTATCATTTTATAATCCATACCCATTGGATACAGAATTTTCTTTACCTCATACATACATTTTAGAAGCAAATTATGAGTTGAAAGCATTTTACTCAAAAATTCAAGTAATTTTGTGGAACTCAAATCAGCCCACCCACTTCTAAATTTTAAGTTAACCAATCCTGACACAACTGTCAAGAGCATAAAATTAGTACACCCCAAGTATAAGGATTTCTCTGCATCACTATGCAAGTTGTCATATACATGAGATTGTGCAAATGATGTCATCCCAATATCATGAATCATATCCTTTGTTCTATCATCCCAATCATTCACAATTGTCTCATATTGGGACATAAAGTTGTTCCTACTACCTCCTCATGCTATATCCATCTTGTATACTTTAAATTTATCCCATCATAAATTAAATGCTCTTTTATTTCATCAATACCCAATTCAATCTTATTCATGCAGTTAACACAAGGACAACAATACTTTTCATTTTTGCTAGAAATATTTTTTCTAGCAAATTCAAGAAACTAATCCATACCATTCTCATACTCCTTAGTCATTTTACTAGCATTCATCCAAGTATGATCCATTCTATTTTTACCTAACAAATCATCACAAAGTCTATCAAATTAATAATTCACTACCTTACTTGTGCTTCAATTAGATTGATTTCTATAAAAAATAAAAATCAGCAAAGTTTTCCCTTAAAAATTAAACATCCTAAAGTTACAATAATTATAAACCAATAGATACAGCAAGTAATTAAATAAATATTTCCTACCTAAGCTAATTCTCAAACTTAATTCTCAAATTAAATTCAATGCAAACAAGACCTAACCATGCATTATTACAAATTCTCAGGTGCAATATTATCTAAATTTTCATTAAACTATCTAATTAACTTAGAGCAAATAAATCACTTAAGTGGAGAGTGAAAAAAAGTACATAACCTAGGAAAATAGATTAAAAATTAATCAAAAAAATAAATTGGGCATTATCAGTGGTGAATCTAGGACCCGGAACTAGTAGGGGCAAGTTTTTTTTCCCCCTCCATGAATGGTTATGCATATATAACCATGTAAAGTTATATACATAGATATTAAAATTATATAAATGTTAATTTATTTGAATAACTATTCAAATTATTTGTAAGAATATATTTATAAAATTGAATAAATTGTATACTTTTTTTTATTTTTGATGAAAAATTCTATAAATTAATATCATAAAAAATTTGATTTATAAGCCTTAAATGATTATTATTACTTATTTAATGTTGAGCAAATCTTATGCATTTGCTTGAAGTTTAAAATAAGTATGTATCTTATATTTTATATTGGTATTGATATTAATTTTCTTTTATCAAGTTATTTTATTTTGTATTCAAATTCAAAATAAAAAAAATTATAAACCATGCATTGATCATAAATTATGTTTCATTCATTGGAAATATATAATACAACAATGTTAGGCAATTTTTTTACTTGAATGTCACATGCCTAAAACCATATCATAATAGAAAATATATACTCAAATAAAAATAACATATATTGACACACACAAGAACAATATAAGCTTCTTTAATTTCCTTTAAAAAATAAAATAGCAATAACATTTTTTTATATTTTTATTTTGTTTTTAGCGATGCAGCATAATATGTTTATTTTTTGGATTTCTAACCCAATCAAATAGCAGTATTCTAACCCAATCTCGACACCTCACACATTTTGCCACTCTATTTGTTTCTTAGATTTCTACTTGCATGCAATCAAATCTTAAAAACTGAGCTCTAGGGGGGCATCTACCCACATTCAGCTTTGAATCAGCGTAAGAAATAAAAGATATCATGCTAGCTTCATAAAATTTTAAGGGCTTCCAGATATTAGAAATCTATTAGGTTTTGTCTAGACAAGGAAAGAAATACCTGGAGACAAGAGAGGGCATGTCTAGGCTTCTTCTTCAATCATGAGTGGCTAGGCTTCTTCCTCCACAGAGCTGTCGAGAGAGACAAGGAGAAGAGAAGAGGGATAGAGGCAATGAGGAAGTTGGGAAACGAGAGACAGAGACCGAGATAGGGAGTTAAGACGAGAGAGAGAGAGCCGAGATGAGAGGGAGCTAATACGCAGACAAAGACAAGAGATGAGGGAGCTAAGACGAGAGAAGGAGCTGTGAGTTGGAGGCAGACAGCACAATGACAAGACATGAAGTTGACATTGATTTTGAAAATTGTAAAAGTAAGTGTGTGGAAATCAAAATCTCATATATTACACATCCCCCTCCTTCGAGGGGGATCTGACTAGAGGACGTGGATTGTAATGAATCTATGTCCCCCATAAGGGAGGAGGATGTGGATTTGAGAATCCATGTCCCCTTCACAAATGGGGGACATAGATTCTTTTACAGTCCATGTGGACTGTTGTAGCAGCCACGTCCCCCTCACTTATGGGGGACGTGGATCCTATAACAGACCACGTGGACATTTGCAGAAGCCACATCCTGTGAGGGGATATTAAAATATTAAAAAAATAATTTTTTTAATTCACATTCTTTTTTCATTTGGGTGACATAGATTATTTCTTTCTAAGTTCCATTTTCAAAATATGACGTGAATTAGAGTAGTAGAATTGCCTTTTTGTAGTAGTGTAAAAATGAGGTTTCTTCATGGAAGGTATAAGAAAGTGACCCTTTGATCCCACCTCATCTCATCTCTTGCAATTTGGATCGTTCACGCTCAAGTATTCATATGAAGTTTATCATCTGTGAGAAGTTCGGGGCCAGGAAACTAAGATATTTTAATGTACTGTTGTGACACAGAATTTGATTTTGCTGTATTATAAGGGGAGAAGAGGATAATATATTATGAATTTTTAATAAACGAATTTTTGTTGACTGATTTTTGCCTAATAAATACTTCTATTAAACTGATAACTAATAAACACATGCTGAAACTTGAGCGAGAGGTTTGCCAGCACATGAGATAGCTAATGTCTCTTCGCGCCTTCATAATCTCAGTGCATAAACGTTTTTCTATTGTTTATTAACCACCACAAATTATAATCCAAGGGTATAACATTTTATTGAATAATGACAAAAAAAAAAATCATCAATATGCAATGAGACCACGCAATTCTTATATGCGGCTATTTCATCTTGACAAATATTTTCATAAGAACCAGATAATCCTCCAATAAATTATACACATGCATAGGATGTTCCATTTGTACGTGTGCGTTCGTGGGCATATCATCATTTTTCACCGAATCATGAAATCACTTGTCTATTATTTATTTACTTTTAAAAAATGTTATAGGTTAAAAAATTATCATATGATTAGCAGTAGATTGTACGTATGTCAAATCCCTATATATAATTGTATTTATTAGACTATTAGCCGAAAAAAGTCCATTTAATAATTTATATGATACAAGTTGGAGTGTAAATTTTCATATATTGTAATATTTTTAACCAATTTTTCATGTTAAAAGCTGAAATACCAGCTGCAAAATTTTCACATATCATAGTGAGTAAATTTTAATAATAATTTAATCTTATAAGTTAAAAGTTGAAAAAGTAATAGCATACTTTTCAAATCTTGGAAAGGCTTGTTTAACTAAGATATAGATGGGATTTTACATTTGTTTCCTGCATTATATAATAATTTGTAATTGGTCTTCTAAGTTTTTAACTCAAAATGAGGTAATAAACTAATTCCATATAAGTACTATAATTAGTTTATTACCTCTGTTGATGTGAAGATTTTGTTAGTAGGTTATTTATAATTATTCCTTTAAGTGCTTATTGAACTTAGAGGTAGTAATTTATTAAGGATTTTTTATTAAAATTTTGAATATTTGTGCGCCAAACGCACACGCGAGAATATGTTCTTGTAAGAGATTCAAATCTTATTATTACACTTATTATCTAGATGATATAGAAACTCTAAATGGCAGCAGAAGGTTGGATTTTATTTTAAGCCTAAAATGTACATTTGGTTCTATAATTTTATACAAGATTTTATTTTGATATCTTAATTTTATAAAGTGTCTTTTCAGTCTTTTTAGTTAAACATGGTTAGTTTCATCAACAAAAAATTTTTACATAAAATTTTTAACTATTGACAAAATATTATCAAATATTGACATATTAAGCTTAATTTTTTAAAACAAAAATTTTTGACAAAATAATATTTAAAACTAACGGTATTAGGATTAAATAACTGAAAAAATACCTTATAAAATTATAAGACAAAACTGAAATATTATATAAAATTAGAGAATTAAAGGTACGCTTATTATTTTAATAAAAGTGAAGAACTTTAGTAGTTGATTAATAAAATTTAATTTCAATTTAATTTCTTCATCCTGCAATTGATTAAAGGCATACCATCCAAGGATGAAGGAACCTTCGTCACCAGTTTCATTCCCATCATGATAGGAGGGGATGGACCGACCGAGCTGGAGCTTTAATTTATTGTCTTGACTTGACTTGAGTTCATTTGAATGCAGTCGGAAATAACACGTTCCCTATGGTTGACGGGCACTAAACACATATCACCCAAAAAAGAGAGTAAAATACACCTAAACTGCTTCTATTTCATCTTAATTACGTACAGACACACCACTTTTAGATTTAAAGGATACGTATAATGATCCATTATCTAACACGAGATGCATCAAATTATGAGGGATCTCTGGGAGGCAGCATGCAGTGGAGGGGATGTATCAACATTGAACTCGTTGATACAGCGAGACCCGTCAATCCTTTCCAACATAACTGCCTTACACATATCAGCTCTGCTAAATCGTCATGATTTCACAGAGGTTCTTCTCAATCACAATCCCCAGCTTGCCACTCGAACGGATTCTTCTAGAAGAACAGCCCTTCACTTGGCTTCTGCAGAGGGTAACTCGGAAACTGTGCAGAAACTGCTAGAATTTAACCATGAGCCATGCTTGTCTCGCGATACAGAAAAAAGAATTCCTCTTCACTACGCAGCTATGAGAGGGAAAACAAAGGTTGTGAAATATTTGATCAAAAAGAAGCCAGAATCTCTGTGTCTCCCTGATGGAGCAGGAAGTACTGTTTTTCACTTGTGTGTGATACACAACCATTTACAGACTCTCGAAACTTTGGTGAAATTTGATCATGCCACTGCCAGTATTACTGATGGTGATCATCTGCGTGATCCCATATTTACACGCCCTGATCGTAATGGCAACACCATTCTCCATTTAGCTATCACGTTTAAGCGAGTTGAGGTACATATTAATACTTTATTTTTCTGTCCTTTTTCTCTCTCTCTAAATTGTCATAACAGTTTCTTTTTTTTTTCTAAAAAAGAAGTTTGCATGCATGCAATTTATTTTTGTTATATTAGGATACCAATTACTTTATTAGGTTGTTCGCGTAATTTGCTAGTTACTTTTAGAGCATATGACAACTGACTAGTTCTGAATCTCATATTGACAACAACTTGATTATTTATGAATACAACATAGAAAAAGTCACGACGAGTGAGCAGTGACCGAATACTTTACTAACTTGTCTGTATTTAGGCTGTAAGGTATCTGCTGTCAATTCAAAATATAAGAGAATTAGCAAACAAGAAAAACAGTAAAGGCTGTACAGCCCACGGTATCCTCGAGCACAGCCCAAAAGACTTCATGACCCTTGAAATGCAACACTTGTTGATAAATTCTGGCACAATCGAAGCTGAAACAAATGAAATGCAACCTTTCGAATGCTTAGACTTAGTTGAGGGTGGCAAAGCATGTCCTGGAGATGCAGTATCGGCTATTGGATACACAAGTTATTTTCACCCGTACCTGGCCATCTGTTTTATTGGATTTCTCTGTGTCCTCCTCTTACTCCTAAGTGGAGTTCCTCTGAAGCATAGATTTGTGATATGGTCGTTATCGCCTGGTATGCGGATTACACTCACGTTCTTAACACTTACATATCTTGAGGCCCTCTATGTGGTGACTCCAGATGTCCTTTTTGAGTCACCTTGGGAGATGGTTATAGTGTCTGTTAAGACTTGGATTATATATCTTGCGCTTGTTGCTGTGTTCATCACATTGCGCTTTGGTTTTTGGCTGGGCAAAAAACTGAAGGAGTTTATCAACCGTCTGGATATAACATTTCGTACGAGGAACAGAAACGAAAAGATATGATATGTTTTTAATTTGCTTTTCAAGCAATAAAGTTGCTTTCCTAGATTATCAGTATTCAGTGCCTACTGCCTTGTATCTTTTGTGTGAAATTATGTTACATGCTGTTATGTACTTCGAACTAATTGTTATCAATAAAATTGTTGTTCCTGTGGACTATTTTTTGTGCTTGAGTTTTGGTCAATGAAAACAATGTTCAACTCTCTGGTCTTTCCATAATTCTTCGGTTACTATTCATTAGGCATCATCTATAATTTGACAAAATTTTAAAAACTTATAATTAATTCTAAAAACATGCTTTTGAATTGGTTCTTGGCTATTCTGAAGCATGAGTAGTTCTCTCTGCCTACCAAAAAGAGAAGATTTTATATTTCATAAAAGTTAATAAAATGAGAAAAAAATACTAAAAAGAAAACTTTTACGACAATTCATGAATACAAATTTTAGAAGATTTAAATCCTTACCAAAAAGTACATATTATTATTCTCATCTCTCAATCTATCGCACTTTGAATGGTGAGTCCATCATATATATTTAGTTATGACTAGCAATAAAAATATTCGCCTCACTTGGTTGATTTGTTACTTTATAATAAAACTTCAACTTGATACGTTACATGTTAATTACTATATTTTTTTTCCATGGATTCTGTCCTTTTCCTTCACTTAGGAAAAGAAGGAAAATGGAGCTTGTTGATCCATCTCTGGTAAAGACAAATTTGAATGATTCAAATTTGAGATACATACATACACACACATATATATATATATGTATGTATATATATATATATATATATATTTATAACACTTTGTAGTCTATATATATATATATATCCGTCTGTATACGATGAAATTTTCAAGGAAACAGGTTACAATTATATTGGAATATTTTTGCCATCCAAGTCTCCTTCAATGAGCAGCTTATTGGTGTCGTGAGTATCCAAAGCGACCAAAGCTTTCAGTATGTCCTAATGATTGCACATCACACGCAAGGGGAAAAAATTTCTGCTCTTGTCATCATGGAACCTGAGAGACTCTGGCTTTCTTCTAACCATCTCTAACAGAATGACTTCAAATCTTAACCCAAATTAAATCTTAAGGCATTTAATTTATGAGTCTTTTTGTCACTTATATATCTCTTATCTAACCTAACTCTACTCCATGTAAGACTTTTCCTTATACCAAGCCAAGTCAACTGACACTTAATATCCAGACATTAATAGGTGACATAACTGATGACACTATAAGACAAAGCACCTAGCTAGAACCCATTGTTGGTGCGTGAAAAATTGCAAATCCAGTCGCACTCCATCCAAGGTGGCTACTTGCAACTAATTTGTCTATATATAAACGACTTGAGGTCTTGCAACCGACCTTTGTGCTTCGTTTTATTTTAATTAAATTATTCTGAATTTCAGATGTTGACCAGAGCTTGTTATGGTCCACACATATTTGTTTAAGAAAAGTTTGAATCATAAAAGAATGTAAAATTAAAACAATCTTGTAACGGCCTTTCTTTTTCCTTAAAAGTTTTTAAATTTTAAAAATCGAAATATAATTTGTTGAAGAATAATAAGCAGTAATGAAATTCAATCTAGCTAGATTATTGTTTAACTTTTTAATGAATGATCTGGATTTAAAATGAGCATCATGAAATGCAATCTCGAAACAGACCCACAAAACTTCCTAACAAGAACAAACGTGACAAATAGTCCGCTCGGGTGCTTTAGTACCTTATCATTAATATGGATCTCTGGATATAGAGTTCACAATTTTTTATGACTATTGCAAATTAATTTAAAATTTTTATTTATTTATTTTTATCAAAGAAGGGGAATTCCCATTCCATTAAACTAACGAAGTCAACAGCAATACAAGGGAAAGTGTAAAACAGAATGAAACAACTAGAATCAACAATTAACCAACCCTATTAATATTACGTGATCAGAAATAAAAGAAGACCACGTTGACGGATGATCCTCTTCCAAATCTGAGGTTAGAATGGCAGACAGAGAAAGTGATGGGTCATAAACCAACCGTATCGTGCACACTTCCTTAAAAGCAACATCTGCCAAGAAATCAGCTGCTTGGCAACCTTTGGCCAAGAGTAAAACTGAGAGAGAACCCAACCTTAGATGAAAGAGCTTCAAGACAATCATGTACAATACTTCTACTTTTCCAATCGCACAAATCCGGTTAATTGAGAGGAATACAGTTGACAATGAGTTTTACAATCAATTTCAAAAATAACCTTTGTCATTGGCCCAAATCCACAGTTAGCATTAAGGTGCGCTTCAGTCATAAAAGCAGATAGAGACGTTACTTTATCAACAAATCCCCATGTGAAAAACCTAGTAGGTGACCGGCATATTATACCAAAAGCCACGGTAGACGCTTTATCAGAGTAAACTATGATTTAACATTGTTAATTAGATGGCGCGCAAAATACAATAAAATATAGTCCATGGTCTTTTTTTTTTTTTTTAATGGTCATTTTCTTCTGGGTCGTTTAATTTCTTATGTCTGCATTTGACTAATTCAACTGCATAAAATTAAACCTCACGCTCGGAAAGCGAACATTCAATTTAGCATATACAAAAGTGGCTTGAAATATAGTTAAGTCCCTTAAATTATGAAATTTTCATTTAAGTCTCAATGAATTATAAATGAATTTAAACAATAAAAGTGTGTGTGTGTGTGTGTGTATGCACTTCTTCTTCTTCTTGTTTTTTTTTCTAAGTCATCCCTTCATTATGGTTACTTCGTTAATATGCTCTCATCTCCAGCCGCTGGAACTGGATATCCTATGCTGTGTCTGATCATTATGTTAAAGCATGATGTGCTTTGATTAAATATGTGATTCTTGCTTCTGGCCAAATAAAAATGTGATTTTTCTTGATCTCTATTGTCACGCCCCAAAAATAAGGGATGACCAACACGGATGCAAACTACATCGCATATTCTTGTAAGCCTTAAAATGAAAATTTATTTTAATTTTTTTAAAAAAATTAATCAAATTATATGAAAATTTTAAAACTTTTTTTTATTAATTGTCATAACAAAGTTTCAACATTTTTGTAGAAATTTCGACAGAACTTCCTTCATAAATAGGATCTCCTGAAAATTTTATAAAACAAAAATTTTTCTAAATATTGTATCAATCAAGAGCTCAGCTCCTTCCAGCCAACAGACAACATATATATATATATATATATATAAATACATATATATTAAAATAAAAATTTAACTATAACTTATGTGAAGCAACTAATTTTACTTCTAAGCTAAAATACATGAATCTTAAATATTTACATCAAGAGGTAACAATACCAAATAAAATTTCCATCCAATATAGCCATATGCCCTTCAGAGGTCGGCAGTAGAATCAGCATCAACTAATGAATCTGAGACCAAAATAATTTTTCAGTGAATAATATCCCAACAATAAATAATTGAATATGAATAAAAATAAAAATAAAGTTGAAATAATGTTTTTTACAATTTAAAGAGGCAACGATCTTCACAACAATTTAATAAACTTTTGAAATAAAAGAATTCTATAAAATTTTAAGTAAAAATCTCGAACCATTAAAATATCGTATCAAATAACATTATCACTTGATTGCAAGGAAGAAAATAAAAAAATAAATAAATATAAATAATTTATTACTTAAAACCAATGGAATGTGAAATTTCCAAACAATCGAATTCATATAATAGGGACTTATCAGAATAATAAACAAATTTGGATATACAGTTCACGAGGATAAATAACCAAACGCGATTTATGCCACGAAAACAAACGTGGACACACAATCCACGAGGGTAAGTAACCAAACGCGGCTGAAGCCATAAAATAAATGTGGACACACAATTCATGAGGGTAATGATAACCAAACGAGGCTCAAAGCCACGAAATCAAACGTGAATACGATACTCACGAGTAACCATCCCTCCGTTCTACGTGTATTGGCCATCACATGGGGCTAATACCTCCTATGATCACCCTCCTAGCTAGGTATACCATGGTGGATCAAGGGCTAACAGAACTGCCGTTAGCAACTAATGTTCTGTATAAAATCCCCTTTTTTTAAAAAAAAATTATTTTCAAATATGCGAGAAAATCACCACTTTCAAGATACAATTCTCCTTCTCAAAATCATACTCGCATGAATACTTTTAAGCATTAAAATTTGCCAGAATAACATTTCATATCCAATGCTCATGCTTGCATTTATCAAATGATCAAAAATTTTCAAAGTCGAACTCACAAGAACCATTCTTTGTATCAATTCAATATTTGATAAAATAAAAATCTCATAATCAAAGTCCAAACTTGATTTCATTGATCACATAACATTTCAAATTTGATAAAGCTAATTTCTCAAAATAAAGCAATATTAATCAACAAATATCCAATAATCGCATTAATGCTATTAAAATAATTTCCAGAAAAACGTAGTATTTTAGTAAAGAAAATTTTAATTAAAAAAAATTAGTTGGGACGCTATCCACTTACCTATAGTGCTTTCAAAGTTCGAAAATCACTTATTACCACTCCAATCGAGCTAACCTTATCACAATCACCCTATAATAAATAATAGGATCTTAATGAACTTACTTTTGAACTAACAAGTCTCTCTTTAGGAGAATTCACTCAACTAGAATTAGTAATAAACTTTAAGTTTTAGCAACAAAATCTACATATAGAGGTTTCTTCTTAGACTTTCTAATCTTCCAACCTTTACCTAACAATTCATCAATAACCATACTATCCTAGAAATTTAACTAGTTACATATGGATTCATAATCAATATATAAAATTTAAGTTTTCCTAAACACCATCATTTATATTGCAAATTTCCTCTAAATTACTTTAGCCATAGTAAAACATTTGACTGAGGTATGATCCTCTCTTAGACCTTTCAACAAACACTTATTGTGCATCAATTCCTAATTTAATCAATTGAGATTCCTAACCCTTGCCCAAAAATTTTCAATATCAACATTTAAATTTATCATATTTTCTCATCAAGAATTAATTTAAAATCATAAAATCCAAACCCACAACCGTCCTCCTCAAGCAATAGCCAACACAATAATGGAGTTATTTTTCAAAAATTATCCTCTTTAATCTTGAATTTCATTTTGCCTGAATCCAATTTGCTCTCCCATTTACGGGTCAAGTAAGAACAATGAGAGTACATCAGTTTTCTTTTCCCCTTTATCTAGGTAACCAATACATCACACTTAGTTGTTACCATAAACCAACATCTATTCATCACATTTCATTAAACACTTGATTAAATTTTCTATGCTTCCAAAGTTCATATTTTTATCCAAACTAAATTTAGATCTATAATATTAGTCCTTAGTGTACTAAATATGGTTAATAACTCCACTCCAACTCTTTTAAATATTTTATCAAACATCTGGAGTGAATTAAAAATTCAAAGCATATCATCAAGCTTCCTACTCTAAAAATTTCAAACCACTTACAGCTTCCAAACAACTTCATAAATTTAAATCCACTAAGATCAATACCCAAATCCTTCTTTCATCACAATAGATCATGGTTGAGTAGTCAAACGTGTTGCAAAACACAGCAGAAAAGGAAGGTTTCTTTGAGCTTACCCCTCACGCAAACAGCAAAAGGAAGGAAGAAGCAAAACAGAGACAGCACAGAACAGCACGAACATGGAAGGACATGGAAGAATCCAACAACCTCTGCTAGTAAAAGGTCTTCCGCTTCACACACACAGATGACATACAGATGAAGAGCCCAGAATCCAGCAAAACTGACACCCACAGCAAGACTGAACAAAAGAGGAATATTATTATTATTTTTTGAACGCAAAACGGAGAGAGAAGAGGAATCCGGTGACCTCTGACGACGCTGGCCAAAGATCGCTTACCCACTTACTCTCATCAGCGACAAAGGGGAGGAGAACAAAAATGAAGGTCTGGATGATTGAAGCTCTCCTCTCTCCCTCTCGGTTGTCACTCACACACACCACCGACGTTGAAGACGACGAAGGAGGCCGGCAACGGTGACCCCCGATACAGCTGCTCTCTGACTCTCTCTCCCTCTCTTTGTCGGTCTCCAGAAGAATCGAAGAAGGGGAAAATTTTTTATCAGATTGAAGAAGGGTAATTTGGTAATTTCTGAAGGCAAAAAAGAATAAAATAAAATCTCATTTTGCCTCACCCAGATTCGAACTTTAGACCTGTTGAAAGAATACTTGTTTACATGGAAATTCCAAAAACTCTTATAATTACTATTAAAACATAAACTTATACACTTAATTACTTTATTTTATTATTATTATTTTTGGGTTATTGCATCTATCTTTATCAAATTCATTATTGATACAAAATATTCATGAGAAACGAACGAATGAAGTCTGTGAAATTGTTAAAAGAAACCAACCCAACCGAACTGTTATAATTCGATCCAGTTTAATTAGTTGGGTTTGATTCAATTCTAAACATTGGCTGTAGTTCGGTTGATCAATTTGTGAAAATTTGTTGTGCTCCACACATCTCTTCAGGTCAAGACAAATTTGAATGAGTCAAAATTGATATATATATATATATATATATAACATTTTTTAGAGAGAGTGTGTGTGTGTATCCGTCTGTATACGATCAAATTTCCAAGAAAACGAGGTTACAATTGGATTATTTTGTATAAATGTAAATTTCCAAGACAATTTGTTGAAAAGAAACGTAATCCCAGTAGACACGCAAATTAGCATGAAAGTACGTCTTAAATTTTAAATAAAATTAATTTAATGTTTTCATTGGAAAAAAAAATGTAATTATAATTTCTTTCGCTTATGTCGTAATCACAAGACTTCCATCTCAGAACTTCACAGGATTTTCAATGTGTAAGTAAATTAATTGAAAACAATTTCAATTAAATTAATTCGAAGATTCCAACTTATTTTTCAGCATTATTTGTAGTTTGCAAGTGAATAGGGACATTTGGTTAATGATTTTTTCCTTAAATGTTAGTAAATAATTAAGACCCTTAATTAATATTCAGAAATTTTGGGATCCTAGAATATTATTATATTATCCATCTAGTTTGCAACGTGCCTTGGTTGACATGGTAGTAAAGACTAGTAATCACACTTGCATACAAGGACCACTACAAAAAAAAAAAAAAAATCCTTTTAGCAATGACTTTTAATGACGACAAAAAAAATCATCACCAAAGCTCTACTTTTGAAAGCATGACATTTAAAAGTCGCCACTAAAAATTTACTTTTGATGACATCGCCAAAAGTAAATTTTTAACTGTGACTTTTAAATGTCATAACAACAACCTTTAATTGTTGTCACTAAGAATCACTTTTAACAGTGATAAATTGTCGCCACCAAGAATATTTTAATTAAAAATAATTAAAAATTAAAAATAATTTACGTGATTACATTTAGTGACAACAAACCGTCTTTGCCAAAAGTATTTTTATAAAAAATAATTAAAAAATAAAAATAATTTATGTAATTACTTTTAGCTGTGACACTTTATCACTGTCAAAAGTATTTTCATAAAAAATTTAAAATTAAAAATAATTTATGTAATCACCAAAAGTATTTCTATAAAAAATAATTAAAAATTAAAAATAATTTATGTAATTACTTTTAGCTTTTTTCATAAAAAATAATTAAGAAATTAAAAATAATTTATTTACTTACTTTTTATGGCCACAATTTATCAACGCGAAAAGTATTTTCATAAAAAAATAATTAAAAGTTTAAAAAATTAAAAATTAAAAAAATATTTTTATAAAAATTAATTTACATAATTACTTTTAACAAAAAAAATTGTTTCCACTAAATATATTTATATATAAAATGAGAAATAAATAACATTGGAATGTTAAAGTTATACATAAATACTTACTTATATATATACATATACATAAATATCATTAGAATGTTAAATTTTTATAGATGTTGTATTATAAGATACAAATGGCATTGCAGACTATTTGACACATTGTACACTTGATACTTGGCTTGATATACACTTGGTGTCTATTTTGTTTGCTAATCTCTACTTTTCACTATCACAAGATTATTTAAATAAAGCGCTCTATATTTAAGGATTATTTAAAATTAAAATAAGAAACAAATAAAATAGGTGAAGAATACTTGACGGCTTTTTGAATTATGGATGAAATTATGTCTAACCTTATTAAAGTTTATTTATTTTAAATTGTAAAGTTATTGAGAAGTATTTTCTATTATATTTAGATTGACTCTGTTAAAGAGGCTTTAATAAAAGTCTAAACTAATTTAGATTGAGTCAAGACAAGATTTTTTTTATTTTGATTAGCATCCACTTACATTTTTAATTTGGATTTTTTTTGTTTAACATATACTTTTAGTTTATCACATATCCACCCATTTTTTATCCCAAAGATAATAAAGAATAATTATTCAAAATGAATATTAACAAAATTTATATGATTAAAATAAATTTTTTATCAAAATATTTTTTAAGATAATTGAAAAATTGTAGATAAAATTTATTTTTAATAAAAAAAGGGGAAGCATTTAACTTGGGAGAAGATAAAATTTTAATAATTTATTTATTAATTTTTGAAAAAAATATGGAAAAAAATAAAAGATATTGAACTTAAACTATTATAATACATACTTATAAGCAAATTATATACTTAATTATTTTCATTTAAAAAAATAAAAATGTTTATAAGATATTTAATTTTTAAAAATTATTTCATTTTAAGTTCATTTTCCTAAAAAATAATGTTTTATTAAAAAATATGATATATATACACTTAGATATTATTTAATTAATAAATAAAAATAAAATATTAGATATATGTATGTATTTTTAATAATATATTATTTGATATATGTGTATATAGTTAAATAATATATATTTAATTTTGTATATAATAATTGTAGGTATATTTTAATTCATCTATTAAAAAAAAGGACTTAAGGCTTGACAGGTGGAGGTTAAGGGCTCAAATCCTAGCTTAGACATATTTTACAATGAATATGTGGCATGGCATGTGGTGGCGATGTAGCGTGATGTGACACAAGTTGTCATGTCACACTTCCAAAGTGGAGGGTGACCGTACGGGTGTGAACTACTTCACACATTCCCGTAAACTTCAAAATGAAAATTCATTCCATTTTTTTAAAAAAATTTAATCAAATTATATGAAAATTTTAATAATTTTGATGCTAATAGTCATAATAAACTTTTAACATTTTTGTAGAAATTTCGGCAAAACCTTCACTATAAATAGTGTAATAACCTAAAATTTAATTATTATAGTGACGCAAGAATTTTTGAAAAAAAGAATTAAATATATGAAGACATATTTTAAGTATATTTTATATTAATTTTTGGAATAATTGTAAGGGGAAGAGATGTTGGTTTAGTGGGAGTGGCAGTAATATCCCTTGTATCAGGTCAAGGGTTTTGATTCCATTAGTGCAAAGGAAAGAGTTTTGTTTTTTTCTCGAATTTTAGCTTTTAGAATTTATCATTGTGCCCTCAGCTCCATCAATTTTATTTTATTCTTGCTTAGCCTTTTCTTTTGGGATGTTCTGAAGGCAGAGAGAGAGAGAGGAAGAGAAAATGAGATATCGAGAAGCTTTATCCTCTGTTTTTTTTTCTCATCGTTCTCCTTCCTTTCTCTATCATCTTCAACGTCACCGGTTTGGTTGTGGGTAAGCTCATCATTTGTCATCGCTAGGAAGTCCAGATTGCTGTTTCTTCCCCTCCCTTGCTTTGTGTTGCCTTCTGTTTAGTCTCCTTAACTACTGTTTAGTTCATCTGTTGTTAGAAATTATGGCAACCGAAGTCCTTCTCTTCCTTTTTCAACTGTCGCCACTTAAGGAGGGTGCTTTTTGCCAACTTGCTACATTTAGGTCCACCTCTGTTCTTTTCATCTTCGTCTGTCTTCACCACTCGCAATTCATGTTCATACCGTGGGTGGGTATGAAAGCTGAATCCTGGCACTGGGGTGCTACTAGTAAGTCCTTTGTTTTTTTTTTTGGTTGTGTTGGCTTTGCTCCTCTTTCTGATTCGTGCATCATATTGAGGGTTAAGGTGAGAAGCCTTGAGCTATCCTTCTTAATGAATCTACGCGTGAGTGTCTGAGTGGATAATTAAATTTGCTAAGTGTGTGTGTCTCTTTGCTAAATATATGTGCATGGGTAAGGACAAATTGTTATAACCAAAAAAAATAAATAAATAAAATTTAATGATCATTTTCTCTATTTTTATGGCTGTGACCGCGTGGATGAGCTGAATTTATTAGAGTCTTGGTGTTGTTGAATTGGTGGAAGAACTTTGGGATGGGATTTAAAGAGAAGGTTTGAGTATTAAAATTTGAAAATTCATGTATGTAAGATGTTTGATAAAATGTCCCTTAGAAAAGTCTTATTGATGATACATTTCTTGCTCAAATTTTATTAATTATGGTGAGAGGAATGATTGACTCAAACACTATTCAATTGAGTTTAAGTTGAAGGTGGCAAAGAAATTTGATTATGAAAATAATCTTTGGATATATATGGTTGTTGAGAAACTGTTGGTTAAGATTATAGATTTTTTTCCTTTCCTTTTTATCTACCTGAGTAATGTGAAGTTGGGAGATGATTTTCTTTGAGTATTAAAGTTGATTTATGTTGAAGAAGAACTTTGATTAATTTAAACATGCATTGACATTGAAAAAATTTATGAAAAATGATTGGGATAAGATTTGGATAAAAGAACCTAAATTTATTAGTTAAGGAGTTCATGTTTGCAAGATGCTGATACAATGTTTGAGAAAAGTAGGGATTGAGGTTTATTTGTGATACCTCTTTGGAATTTTGGATTGAAATCTTGAATAATAAAGTTTATAAATGAATAACAATAGTATTACTCGGGTACTAGGAATTTAAAGGTCAAGTATCGTACTAGAAGACCAGTTGAAAGTAAGTTATATACTTGGAGATTCTACAGGTAAGTGGATAATGTCTCAATCAAATTATTAGTAAATCTCTTTTTATCAAAATATTATTTTAAATAATTTTCATGTATCAAGATATATTTTTCTTATTATTGATTACTTTTGTTAATTATGTTATTTTAGCTATTGAAGACATAACATCTACTTTTTAGATTGATGAAAATGCTTTTATAACTTCTAGTAGTCCTTTATTTGATAAAACCAACTATAAAAATTAATGGACAGTTTATGAGAGATTAGTTATGGATTTTCATATTTAGAAAGATTGATGTTTTACATGTTTCATGTGAGTTTGATACTAAGAAGATAAATTATATTTTACCAATAATGATTTTCTCGCATGTTTGAAAGTAGATTTAAAAAGCGACTTTATATAGAACACTAGTTGCTAACGGCGGTTTCATTAGCCCTTAGCATACCATGGTGCACCTAGCTAGCAGGGTGTTTATAAGAGGTGCTAGCCTCGTGCAATGGCCAACACACATGGAACAGAGGGATAGTTATTCGTGAGCATCGTACTCACGTTTGTTTAATGGCTTCAAGCCGTGTTTGCTTAGTATTACCCTCGTAGGCTGTGTGTCCACATTTATTTTCGTGGCATAAGCCACGTTTGGTTATTTACCCTCATGGACTGTGTGTCCACATTTGTTAATTGTTTTGATATATCTCTATAATTATAAATTCAATTATTTGACAATTTATATTCCATTAGTTTTTTATCTGGTAATTTTTATATAAAAAGATTTATTTCATTTATATGCTTTCTTGAAATCAAGTGATATTATTATTTGCTATGATAGTTCAATGATTTAGGGTTTTATTTGAAATTTTATAGAGCCATTTTATTATGAAGTTTATTAAATTTTTATGAAAATTATCGTCTCTTTAACTTACATAACTATTTCAAGCTTTTCATTTTATTTATGTTTCATTATTTATTGTTGGGACGTTATTTATTGAAAAATTATTTTTGATTTCAGATACCTTAGTTGATACCAATCCTCTTTCTGACCCTTGAAAACTTATAGACATGTTGGGTGAAGGAGTGATTAAAATTTTTCTTTTGATGTAATTATAAGTACTTATGTATTTTATTCTTGGAAAGTCTGGTTAGGTGCTTTACATAGGTTATAATTTAGGAGATCTTATTTAGGGAGGAGGTTCTGCCGAGATTTCTACAAAAATGTTGAAACTTTGTTATAATGATTAATATCAAGAATGCTAAAATTTCAATATAAATCTGAAATTATTTTGGAAATGGAATGAACTTACATTTTAAGGCTTACGTGGATGTGTAATATGGGTTACATCCTGTGTCGGCCACCCTCAATTTTGGGACGTGACAAATAGGATCTCTTAAAAATTTTACAACAAAAAAGTTTTATAGAATAAAGTATTAGTCAGGAGTTTAGCTCCTTCCATCCAGCAGCGGTATATAAATTAAAATAAAGTCCTAACGACAATCTATGTAAAACAGTTGATCTTTCTTCTAAATTTAAAACACATGAGCCCCAAAATTTGTTTGCATAAAAAGATAACAATACTAGGAAAAAATTCCACCTAGTATAATTGTATTGCCCTTCAGAGATTGGTGATGGAATCAGCGTCAGCTAATAAATCTGAGATCAAAATATTTTTTTTAATGAATAGCATTCCCAAAGTAGAATTTAAAAGAATTAAGATAATAAACTCAAATAATAGTGTCAACTAATTGAAAAGATGATAAATCATCATAATAAACTTATAAGTCTATAAATCATAATCATAACCATAAAATGAGAGTAAATTAGAAGCAATTTATTTTGTTATGCTTAAAGAAAACAATTTATTCACACATAAACCAAAGTGATATACTTGCTAACTAAAACCATGAAAATTTTGAAAACACATTAATCAAAATTAGAATTTGTGAGAATTCAACAGAACAAGTAATAAATGTGGACACACAATCTATGAATGTAAATAACTAAATGCGGTTTATGCCATGAAAATAAACGTGGACACACAGTTCACAAAGGTGAGTAACCAAATACTCGAAGCTATAAAAACAAATGTGAACACACAGTCCATGAGAGTAATACTAACCAAACATGGCTCAAGGCCATGAAATCAAATACGGGTAAAAAGCTTATGAATAACAAACGTGAGAACAAGCTCATAAGGCAACTAGCTAGTTTTTAACCATGGTGTGCTACAGGCTAACGAACCTGCCATTAGTAGCAGTATACTGTTTAGAGTTCTCTTAAAAACCACACTACAAACATGCAAGAAGAATAATCACTTCTGAAATGCAATTTATATTTTTAATATCAAACTCGCATGAATCATTTCTGTCACACCCCAAAATAGAGGGTGACCGGCACGGGTGTGAACCACTTTCACATTCCCGTAAGCCTTCAAGTGAATATTTTTTTAATTTTTTCAAGAAAGGCAAAATTCAATCAAATCATATAAGAATTTAAATAACTTCTTTAAATTCATTATCATAAGAAAGTGTCAACATTTTTGTAGAAATTTCGGCAGAACCTCCCCTATAATTAGGATCTCTCAAAAATTCTATAACAAAATTTTTTACAAATAACAATATAATTCAGGAGCGTAGCTCCTTCCAGCCAGCTGTCAATATACAAACCAAAAATAAAGTTCATCAACAACCTATGTGGAGCATCTACTCTTTCTTTCAAATCAAAAAGACATACATATTATATATTTACATTAAAGCAATAATACCAATCAAAAAGGTCCACCCACTGTAGCTAGTTGCCCTTTAGAGGTCGATGGTGGGATCAACATCAGCTAACAAATCTGAGGCCAAAATAATTTTCCAGTGAATAGCATTCTCATAAAAAAATTCTTAAAATTTTAATCAATAATCTCTAATAATAGTATCAAATAGTTAAAACAATATCACCAAAATTTATAAACATGTAAGTCATGCCCATTTTTATAAAATAAAAGTAAATTGAAAACAATTTATGTTATCATGCTTAAGGAAAATAATCTACTCTCATGCAACTCAAGGTGATATAAATTACTAGTAAAAATCAAGGAAATTTTGAAAACACATATTAATCAACATTTAAAATTTTAAGAACTCAACAGAACAGGTTACAAATGTGGACACTCAGTCTACGAGGGTAAATAACCAAATGCGGCTTATGCCATGAAAACAAACGTGGACACACCAGTCCACGAGGGTAAGTAACCAAACGCAGCCGTAGCTATGAAACAAACGTGGACACACAGTCCATGAGGGTAAGTGACCAAACACAGCTCAATCCATGGAATCAAACGTAGGTACGAAGCCCACGAATACCAAACGTGAGAATAAAACTCACGAAACAAACTAGCTAGTGTTTAACCATAGCACACTACGGGCTAACGGAACTGCCGTTAGCAACAGTGTTCTGTTTTAAGTCCTCTTAAAAATCACGTTTCAAACATGCGAGAAGAATAATTACTGCTGTAATAAAATTACCATTCTCAATGCCAAACTCGCATGAACTGTTTCAATTCTCAAAATTTGCAAAAATCATATTTTTATGGCTAATATACCAAACTTGCAGTAATTGAATAGCCAATACATTCCAAAACTTAACAACCATACAAAAATACTTTCATCAATCTTGAAAATACACTTTTAAAAACAATAAATGCACGTATCATAACTCGTTTTTCCTTCATTGATATTTCATAATTTTTAAAATTAATATAATTCATAAGAATAAAATATTTCAAGAAAAAGACTATTAAAAATAAAAATAAAAATAAATTAAATTAAATGGAATGCTATTCACTTACTTGTTGAAGCTTTAAATTCTCAAAATTTTCCTTGTCTTTAATTCTGATCAGGGTCCCGTTCTTCCTTGCACCCTATCAGAATATATATATATATATATATATATAAATAAATGAAATTTGTTAACATAATCCCAAATCAATCACCATCATATTTAGAGTTGATCCCAGTGTTATCGTTAACATCACTACTCCCCACCAATTTGTTTTAGTCAGAACCACCCATTCATAATTCCATAGCTTCCATACTAACATATTTCCCCCATCAAACATTATCCTTCATACTTACAACCTTTCCTATTCTTGAGGTAAAAATTTGTATAAGTTTTGCACCAATTTCTTTAGGTGCATGAATTTTAATTATTTAAATTATATATCCAAACTACTCTCTTCCCATTCTTCCTTAATAATTTCTTTAACCATATTCAATTCAAATTAGATTTATTTAGTTTCAAGGATTATAACCCTCATATATAATTCTCTTTCTTTCTTCTTTTTTTTTTATCAAATTTTTAGAATAAACTTTCAACTCAATTTGAATCTTATCCCTCCTATAATAGCATGGCATAACAGCACAGAAGGCATGCATAATATATATATATATATTTTTTTTTTTCCAGCCATGTATAACTATAAACAGCCACAGGGAAGCCAATTTTTTTTTTCTTCTACCCCTTAAATCACCAGTTCACACATATATACAGACTAAAAGAAGCCTAAACGTGAAGCATTCTCACCTTGACTTACCACGACCAAAAACAAAGATGAAGGAATTGAAGCAGCCGGCAGAACAGGGGAGATATAATTCAAACACTATCACAATGCACAGCAATAAAAGGAGCTCGATTCCACAACATTGATACAAGCTTACAGCAACAGCTCCACTCTAGTTTTGATGCTTTGTGATTTCTCAGCTCAAAACACACGGACCGAACCACACACGAAAAGGACGCAGAAACAGGGAGCACATGACAGTGAAACAGAGCACAAGCTCACGGTTGAGCTGGGAAAGGAAAGACTTGTAAAAGAAAACCTTCTAGCCTCAACGATTTGTCTCTTTATTCCATCCACAACTTAAACGTGAATGACACAGGGAAAGCAACAGATCGAGAAGGAGAAAAAAAACAGAGTCCGCACGTATAAAAGAGCGTTTGAATGTCACTGAGCAGTGGGAGCCTTCTCTGTCGCCGGTGATTGCCAGGAATAAAAAGGGGAGAGATAGTCGGTTATGGTAGAAGGTTGGAGAGTAATATGACACACACACACACTCTCTCTCTCTCTATGTGCACCGACTGGATAAGGAAGAAGAGAGAATTTATCAAATGATGAAGAGGGCATTATGGTAATTTCATATAGGCTAAAACCAATCAGAAATAAAATTTCCTATTAGTATTATATTTATTTATTTATGTATTTATCTATATATTTTTTTATGATATATATATATATATATATTTGGGCTATAACAATTTTAAATTTTAATTTAGTGCTTGTTGAAAATAATATTTTATAAATAATGTACAAGCTTGCATTAATTAAATAACCAAGAATTTTTAGAGATTAATAAACAAATAATTTCATAATCTTTGAAATATATTTCTTGAGGAAATAAATACACATATCTTTATCTAATTATCCATCATCAATATTTCATAATTTTTAAAACTAATGTAATTCTTAAGAGTAAAGTGTTTCAATAAAAATATATTAAAAATAAAAATAAATTAAAAGTGTTTCTATTCACTTACATGTCAAATTTAAAATTCTCAAAGGTACTCTTCCTTTAATTATGGTCAAGGTCCTGTCCTTCCTCACACCCTATCAGAATATAAATAAATAAATAAATAAAATATTAATAGATTTTCAATCTTTAATACAATTCCAAATTAACCTTCATTATCTAAAAGTCAAAGCTAAATTTATGATTTAAAATTAGTCCAAACATTATCACTCATCCTTATATATGACTTCCTCCATAAAGCTTTAGTCATGACATTCCATTTCTTTGAGGTAAAACTTGCTATTAGGCATTTTATCAAACACTATATAGGGATAATTTATCAAGCTAATATTAATATTTTCCTCCTAAATTTCAACTTCCCTAAACCTTACAATATCACAAATGCAATCATTTTCAAACAGAACCCCAATCTGCAACATCATCTTCCTTTCTTGTACAACTACAATTATCCTTAAAATTAAATTTCTCCTTCATATGCATGCACATACAGCCACAAACAGCAACAGGGAAGCTAAATTTATGCCACTTCAATTCTCAAATCACATATATTCCTATCAAGAAGGAATTAAAACTTGAGGCTTCCACCTATGACCTTCACGGCAAAAAACAAAGAGGAGAGGATAAAATAAGCAACTAAACACACGCTACCCTTTGTAAATATCATGTACACGCGCACAACAGCCCCTACTCTCACATATAGCAATAGAAAATTACACTCACAAGCATAGCTAAATTGATAATAAAAAGGGATTGAAACTCCTCACTTAGCAGCCACAACACTCCAATGAGAAGAAGCTACAGCAGAGCAAGGAAGAAAGCTGATGATACTACACGTTACAGCGAGGAGAAGAATCAACTAAGCTTCCACAGTCTTCTCTCACTCCTCGGGTAGTCAGTAATGCATGTACAAAAGAAGAAAATGAAGCCCACAGCTGAACAGGGGATATACACCGAACACCACTCACCAGAAGGAAAAGGACCGAATCAGCTGAGACAACCCAGCCCTTGACAGCACCATCGACATCTCCAGCAACTTAGCTTCTCACTCCAGTAGCAGACCGAACGTGGACGACACAAACAGAATAGCAAACGGAGAAGGAGAAATAGAGACAGCAGATGTGAAAGTGGACCTCTTGGACGTTTCGGAGTTGTAACAACCTCCACTCTCATCAGTGGCTACTGAAAACGAGAAGAGGAACGGAGACATAGAAAAACAGAGAGACGAAGTGCACCAAACTTCCAGACTTCTCTACCTTTTTCTCATACTCCGTAAAACTAACTCGAATGAGAGAGAAGAAAGGAAAATATATCTGACGGAGGAAGGGTATTTTGGTAGTTTCAGAGAAGCTAAACAAAATAAAAATCCCCATTTCTTGTGGGATTCATACTTGGGACAATGACTTAGTATGCACACTTCCACTCTACCAATATTTCGAAGTGTTATAATTATCCCAAATATAAATAAACTATATTATTAACAAGTTATTGTATGTTAAATAAATATTTATTTATTTATCTGTTTATATATATATATATATATATGTATATATATTTTTAAGGTTATTACATGTTAGGTGACGTGGCGCGCACACGACGTGGTGACATGCACCACTATAAAAAAGCCATTTAGGAGCGCCCATTCTAAAGCGCCTAAAAAAAAGGATCTTAAAAATATATGCGGAACAAACCCCCAGGCCTTTTTTTTAAGACCTTGGAATATTTCATATTGTTATTCGATTTCAAGACCTTGGGTTTCTTTGCTATCAAACCCCCAAGCCTTCCAGATCCCTGTCTCGTGGTAAATATTTCTTAATTATGTCTTTCTTTGAGTTTCGTTTAAGTTGATATCAGAGGGTAAAATTGGTCGATTTTGTCTCTTCATGTTTGATTAGAGAGCCATGATTTTTTAGAAAACGGGGAAGAAAAAAACAGAAGAGTGGCAAGTGGCAACAATCTTGTGATTGAGGTCACGGAGCTGCAACAAGTGTATAAGCTGAGAGTCTTGAGACGCCTACTTTGCCTAGGCAATCTCTGTTATAGTTTCTCTTAAAGATTGTCTTTTTTTGGAGCATAGTGAATACATCCCATCACTATACTTATTATTGCCGTTGAGTTGAGAGTCCATTATAATATTCATTAATTTCCTTGTTTTTCTGGAGCAGCTTTTTAGTAAAGTAGAGTGAGAAATTAATTATTGTGAGTCCTGAAGTGATAATCACTTGTTTATACATTGCAAATACCTCATACGTAACTTTCAAGGATGCTATGCTCTGAAAATTGCCTTGGTACTAAATGTATGTTGATGCTCATCCATCTTGCCTCCTTGATTTATTTTTAGTGTTCTGTAATTTTATTTTTGGGATTAATGTATTTGTATTTTTCTTAGATTCGAAAGTTCTACTTCATTTGCTTATCAAGAGATTATATTCTCTATAATATATACATACATACATATATATATATATATATATATATTTGTTTTCAGCTTCTTAATAGTGGGGACACGTGACAAAAGAGCTTTTAAGGAGGGAGAAAAGAAGTTGGATTGAAATCTGAACTCTCCCATCTAGTGGAGGAGTTTATTTTATTAAATAAGCATTTAATTGTCATGTCATATCTTATTTTATTATAGCACCTAATTAAATAAGCTCATTATTCATATCTTATTTTTCATGTAATAATTTGTTACAAATGCAGTTAATTTATTTTGAATTAAGCTGCATAACATGACTTTTCAAGCCAAGACACAGGTTGCATTTTCAGAGGCTTCAAATGAGGCTCTTCCCCTTTGTTGCAAGCCTAATTTTGGTGATGCATTGTTGACCCAATACAAATTCAAGGTGCAGATTACAACTCTCAAACCATTTTTTGTTTTTGGGGTGAACTTTATTGAACGGACATGTTTGTCATGTTTATGCAATATATAATAATAGCCAGCAATTATTTGTAGTTTAGGTTTTCAATATTGGTATATACCTTTTATTTTCTCTTCCTCTTTTGTACAGTCAATGAGTCTTATGACTGTTGGTACACATCTGGCATTTCCAAAGTGCTCTTGGTATCAAAAATGCAGTTTCTGAAAAAAATAATAATAGTAAGATCTACTTGGTAAAGATGAAGCTGATTTTTTTTTCTTAAAGAAATAGAATTAATTCACATGGATTACATGAATACTTAAAATGTGGACTTGGATATCAACATAATCATGTCATTGAGTACTAGACTGTATATGTTTATATCTTTTTTCTTTCTTGGTAGAATGTATGTTTATAACTTCGGTTAGGACAATCGTTATATTCATGGTTTACTAAGAGAGTAAGGGTCAACTATCGCTGTAGCTAGGTTAGAAAAATGCATTGAAAAAGATGATGCTTGGCAAGTATTCCATTGTTTAATAATTCATATCCATTTGGTGTACATAACTTTCTTTCATTTGAAAAGAAAATAAGCTACATGCTGGGACTAGCAAATGTTCTGATTATATGCTTATGGAGCTCATAATTGTAGGGTGAGCTTGCCATGAAGGATGCATTTAGCATTATCCAAGAGGTAAATATTAGCTATTTGCTACTTCTGTTTGTTGTATTTCTAATATTAGAAATTACTATATATCTCCCACCTTCTCTAATTCTTCACCTCTGTTCATTCATGTTCCATTAATTTCAATATCATACTTGTTATAGATTTCAGTTGCAATCTCTCAATGCTATCAAGCCAAATTAAATGACGGTGACGTAGTAGCTGTTGAATTCATACAAGTCAATGATGTTAGAAGAATGGCAAGGAGTAATGTTGATTATAACAGTTTTAATTCAAAGTTAGAAGATTTTGTATATTGATATGTACAAGATCTAGCTACTTCCAAGTTTGAATTGTATTGTGATAACAATATTGAATGACAAGTTATTATATTGAATTTATTTGATAGTGATGATGTTATCAAAATTTGAGTCTTGTGAAATTTATTATTTTTAGATTTGAATTGTGAAAATTATGATCAGGGTGTAAAAGAGAAAATTTTTATTTTTTTTAAAATATACATGCAGTAGCGCTTTTATTAAAAAGCGCTCCTATAACCTCATTCTACTGAAGGACTTTAACATAGAAGCGCTCCTATAGGACTTCATAGATCTCAACTTTTAAAATGCCTACGAGAGCGCTTTCTTTCAAAACTCTTCCTTATGCTACCCTTACAGGAGCGCTTCAAAAGCACTCCTATATATTCTGAAGTGCTAGCTATAGAAGTGCTTCTTAAGCGCTTTTGTAGGCCAAAAATAAGCAGTTTGAATAGTGTTTTTTGTCATAGTGGTGGCACGTACCGTGGCATGAGAAGGTTCACACATGGCAGGTGATGTAGCATGAGATATCAGTTGACGTGGTACAATGAGGCACTGATATGGCGTGAAATGGCTCTTTTATTTTTTTTAAAAAAATGACTTTCAGCTGTGATTTTTTGCTGTCAAAGGATTGCTGCCAAAAGTTCACTACTAAAAATATGGTCGCTAATAGCCAAAAGTATATTTTTAGCAGTGACAATTGTTGTCACCAAAAATATACTTTTAAAGGCAAAAAACTTTTGGTGTATATTTTTGGCGGTAACTATGTTTGTCATCGTCAAAAACTATTAGTAACCAGACTTTTAATAGTGACCCTTTGGCGATGAAAAATTGCCACTAAAAACTTTTAGTGGCAACTTTTGGACTTTGACGGTGACAAAAGTCTTTTTTTTTTTTGGTAGTGGACTAAGGAGAGTTTTATTATTCATATACTTGATAAAAATATAAGTTTGGCACCACAATTTCTCAAAATATGTACTCTAGTCACAACCTAACGAATTGATTGTTCAATCAGAAAAGGCAGAGTTGATCGAGAATCACATGGATAGATAATTGTAGGAAATAAAGAGGATACGAAGCGTAGCTCACCATACGAGGGAATCTTCAAATAATTGATCACTTCATATACTAATAAATAGGCCAGCAATTTGGGTCAAACCATACATACCAACACAAAATTTTAGAGATGAGTTTAGTGAAATTATGCTTTTCTAATGTTCGGGGGGCCCGCAAAAATTTAGGTCAAGTCAAGTTAGATTCAGGTTTGGCCCGAATACCTAAATGCAAAAAAGATTTATTTTAAAAAAAGTTATATAAATATAGTGAATATTAATGAATTCTTTAACTTGTGAGTCATTTTGTACTAAAATGCCTTATATTTGAGTACACTATAATAGATATATAAAAAATAAAAATATTTATATAATCATATGTTTATATTTTTAATCTATAAAATATTTCAAAATAATATTTAAAATGCATTTTACTATTGATTTTTAAATTCTAAAATTCACATATTTTTTTAAAAAAGTTTGAGTCTTCCACATCATTTAAGTATTCCAAAAAATATATTTTATATTTTTATAAAATAAAAATAATTAATTTTAAAATAAAAATTTAATTTAATTTAATTTATAAGTGAAAAAATTGATCATCCAAACCCAGCTTAGCTTTTCAAGTTATTCAAAAAGTTTGGGGCTTATCTGGGCTAAACACAAATACGTCTGACCCATCCGAATTACTAGCTTTACTAATAAAATAAAAGATTATTCACGCATGAATGTTAAAATAATGAAAATTAACCTTCCATTCATCAATTCAACAATGACAATTAATCCTCTTAAAGGTGATTTATAAAGGAAAAAAAAAACCTTTGCAATATGTTCAAATGTTGTACAAGCAGATTGTTTTCTCTTAACCTGCACCCAAATGTCAAATTTATAGATTTTTTGCGAAGTAATATATTTAAAATTATAAAGCATTTATAGATTTTTAAGATTTAATTAATAATTTTTTTAAAATATCCTTAATAAGTATTATTAAAAATTTAAAACTAGAAGACAATCTATTAAATGAAGATAAATAAAAAACATATATTTTTAATTACATTAACTAATTTATTGAAAAGTACTTAGTTAAGTAAAAATTGCTTATAATTTTAAAAAGAGGGATATTAATTATTGATGCTTTTAATAACCTTTCTGATTTTTTTTAATACAAGAAGAAAATAAGAACAAATAGCTACAAAGTAAAAAAGGTAACGAACTAAGCTCCTCTAAATGAAGTGAAGACCAGGGGCAGCCTGAGAGCCCATACCACCAAAAGATCCACTTCAACATTATCCTCTTGGTAGATGAAACTAAGGTCCACAGTCCAATCACAACCAGTCATATTATGACAGTCAAGAATTAACTCCCAATTGTCATGCATATAATTATTCCCAACCCTGATTAGGTTCATAGCTTCTAATGAGTCATTTCTCAAGCTTACCTTCCTATGCCCTCTATCCCAAGTTCGACGAAGACCAATAAGACAAGCCCACAGTTCAGCTACAAGAGTCTCCGTCTGAGATTCCAAGCATGCTGAAAGCTTCCAGTTAAAGACTATATATGATTATCTTTAATAACATTCCCACAACTCGTACCTCCATTAAATAAAATGGAATAGACCTCATCTACTTGACATTAACCCAACCTTTCTGCATCATATGAGGATTTCCCACCTCCTTCATGACACCTCTAATATTAACTTGTTTTAGATTGAAGCATGCCTTATTGTAACCTACTACAATAGCCTTGGCTTTGGAATAAATTTGATGCCATACAGAATGAATATTTTCGAAGATTTTTTCATTTCTCTACTTCCACATAAGCCAACAAATTAATCACAACAAACAACTCCTTCCAATGTTGTTCTTCTCTCACCACTGCAGCATTAACATTCAAATAACACCAATCCACAAGTTGCAATTTAAAATCTCGGATGAAGACTTGGTTTGATTATAGGGGCCCACAGAGATTTAATTTCCTCACAATCCTGAAGGACATGCAGCAAATTTTCTACGTCATGATCACACCAAACACAAGAGGTCTCAATGCTCATACCTCTATTCATTCTAGCTTCATTCGTTAGAAGCTCATTATGAAAAGTTAACCAAAAGAAAGACTTACACCTTTGATGATTTTTAATTTTTAGACTCTATTAATTGGGTGAGAACAACCATTATCACCATTGTGCACATTATAAACAGATTTAAGCGAGAAATTACCATGCTTTTCTAGCTTTCATTGAACATATTCATTGCCATTAGTCCTAGCTAATAACTTCTCCATTCCTTGCATGATTTTCTCCCAACTATCTTGAATGCCCATCCATAAATGTGAACCAGGACAAGATCTATCGATATTAGGAATCAAGTTATCCCCATAGTTGTATTTACTTCAAACACCTCTCACCCGTAAAGAATCCTTATTGTTCATTAATCCTCATCCATCCTTCATCATAAAAACCCTGTTTTGGAGTCGTGCATGTCTAATGCCCAAGCCACCCCTCTTTTCTCTTTACACACCTCATTCCAAGCCATAAGATGAATTTTTTTTTTTCTCATTTGTTGATTCCCAAAGAAATCCTCTAGCACTTTTCTCAAGTTCATCACAAGTAATTAGAGGAATTGCACAAAGATTGCATAGGACAAAGAGAAATTTCCTGAACAACAAAAGTAACCAGTGCATGCCTACCAGTGAGAGAAAGAGCATTGGCCTTACAATTGTTCAACCTAGCTTTAGCCTTATCCACCACATACTGTTATGTATCTTTTTTCACCCATTGATGATGCAGAAATATGCTAGAAATCCAAGTTGCTCACTGGGCTGGGTTGAGTCACAGGAGTATGGTTAACATTATTAGAGAACAAAAAACCCACGTCTTACTCTGACTAACTTTCTGTCCAGAGGCCGAACAGAAAGTATCCAAACATCACTTAATAACCTCCACCTATTCCATAGGAGCTTTCAAAAAAAGAATAAGATCATCTCAGAGAAAAGATGAGAAGTGGGAGGTCCATCTTTATCACTTATTTTAATACATATTTAAAATATATTAAGATGCAAATTAAATTTAAAAGATTAAAAAAAACATTTCATCATTGTTTAGTGAACTTCCCACTCAAGGCGATAAACAAAAATTCGAGGTCTGTGTTCAAAAATTTTCATATTCATTCAATGAGAATTCATTTTCCCAATACATCCCTTTCCTCTTTCTCTCTCTCACGTGTTAGTATGAGGGGATATCAATAAGAGGCCATCAAAGTATGTCAGTGCTAGGGCCGTGAGAACGATACACATTCCTATGCATCACAACTTTGTTCTTGAGAGGAACTCCACTTACGAGCAAAAGGGTGACTCCAAGAGACGCAACGAAGGAGATGGTATTGTAAATTATAAAGTAGCGGAAGTCATATGGGTAAGGATAAGCAAGCATCGATTCCCCAGGGCACGCTACTATTTCATGACCATCATCAAAGTCTTTGGAGGATAAGCAATCGAGAGGTCCCTTGTTGTCACTGGAACTATTATTATTGGAATTAACTATACCTTGTTGAATGAAGCTTTCCGGAGGATTTATGGCAACTTGAAAGGTCATGGTTGCAATCACGCTCACCACAAGGCTTAAGTTCCCCCTCATCTCCTTTAACTAATCACCATTATGCTTAAACCACTTTCCCATGCACTCGAAAAATTTATTTGTCCAACACTTCTTCCTAGGTCTTCCAGTTGCTTCGCCAACAACCTCAGCTTTAGTTAGTGTCTGATGAGGATTTTCCATTCCTTTCCTTTCATCTCTTTTGAGGCAAGTGTTCATGAACATATATAATAAAAACTTTTATAATATTTGTAATTTTATTTTAATTAACAAACATAATACCAAATATAAAATTAATTTTTTAAATGGTACTTTCTAAACAAATTTTAAAAAATTACACTAGAGTATACTTTTAATCTTTTAACTTTATATAAGGTTTCAATTTGATTTCTTAATTTCATAAAGTATCTTTTCATTCTTCTAACTTCAATACACTTAGTTTTAAATGATTATTTTTTGCTCCAATCATTGCCATGTTATAAAAATTTAAATTAATATGTCAATATTTAAGAATATTTTGTCAGTAGATGATGATTGTGGTGGGTGTGGATGATGATCAGCCTCAAATCCTTCCTTTTTGGCCTTTGTCAACATGTGTAGTATTTTGCAGATTGTCAACTCTTTTATTGGAGCATGTTCTAGGATATCCTGGGCTGTAAAGCCCATCCGGTTCTTCAAGCTAAGCTTTCTGTTTCTCTTATTTCTGGAATTGATGGGCAGATAGCTTATCGCCTAATAAATAACAAACATGTAGTAATGTATCGGTATTTAAATTAAAGTTTATTTTCTGGCACCTTAAGTGTATAGATTAGACCTATATATTACCGGGATTTCAACAAGGAATCTAATCATAAATAACTACAGAATGTGATGTGTAAGAATTTTAATACGTTTTTCTGGTCTGCCAATTCAAACTTGCAATTTGCTGGATGAGTGTGCATCACATCAACCAACAAGCTGCAAGTTTTCATGGGTAAGAATTTTAATACGTTTTTAAGATCAATAAACAAACAGTTTGAGTATGAGATATATGAAAAGAGATAATATGATTGTTATCTTAATGACACGCTTTTTTAGTTTAAACCCTACCATACAACTTCTAAAACCGGAATATTTGTATGCTCAAATAGTTTTAAATTCGCAAACATCTGTCAGAAAGAAAAACTCTAAAAATGTGTCCCAACAAAAAGAAAACACTCTTCCAAAAAGAGTAGGAAAATTGAAACACTTGCGACAATTAATTCTTTTATCGTTTCCGATATACTTATTTATAACAGGGAAAGTGAATTAACAACACAAAGAAAAGATCTTTGAATTTGAATGTCCTTACGTACATACACATACAAACATATATGTGTGTGTAGTTCTAATTTATAAGGGGGGGAAACTTATTGACTCCTTGAGAAACTTTGCTAAGTAGCTTTGTTAATCATATTGCATCAAGTTCCCACGTACTACTTTATCTGGCAGAAGCGAGGTGAGTTGTGGTAGTGATTAAGATTCAAATCATTTTTATATAATCAAAAATAAAGTGCATGTAATTTTAAAGAAAATGCTATCAGAGGCACGCACATCGTCTCGTTGTTCGTTGTTCAGAGACATTAAGTAAGTTCTTCTTAATAGCTGGAACAACTAGAACATCATTCAAAGATAATTTGGTATTGTTACCACATCCAATAAAACCAGAGGAATGACCAGCAATACGTAAGCCAGAACCATTACCAACTGTAAGTATATCTGATCCTGTTGCATCATTATTTCGAGGATCATTTCCATTCAAGTGTGCCATATGATTAGATGCACCACTATCAACATACCAAGCAGGGTCTAGACCAGTCTCAGAGGTTGCATAATAAGCTGATGAGAGAGAGTGACTATTAGGAGCCATAAAATTCTTGTCAGATCGATATCAGCAATCTGCAACTGTATGGCCCGTTCTGGTGCAAAGGGCGCACCTAGGTTTATTGCCTCTAGAATGACGTCCTCTGCCGCGTCCACCTTGTCCTCGACCTTTCCAAGGAGGTCGTGACCCAGTATACGAAGACCCAGTGACCTGTGTAGAACTAAAGCTAGTGGAATTGTCAGAACGAAAACTCAAATTGGCAAATGCGTGACTTACAGTGGAAGCATTGGTGAGGTGCTCAAGATGCCATTCATAGGTGAGCAAATATGACTGCAAGTCGATCCAAGATAAATCAGGTTTATCAGCTAAATAAACCACCATAGGAGTATATTTGACGTCAAGATCTGCAAGAGTCTGCATAATGAGGTCTGACAGGGCCAGTGGATGTCCAGCGAGAGCCATATGATCTGAAAGAAGCTTCATCTTGCTTAAGTACTCCTCCATCTTGAGTGTACCTTTGCGCTAGCATTGAAACTCTGTCTTCATGAGAGTAATATGCGAACGTTGACTGCGCAGGTCAAGTCGGTCACTGCTTTCCATAACTGAGATGCCGTCTTACAATGAAGAACCTGCGAAGAAATATCAGGACTCATAGAACCAAGCAACCATCCATATACAAGATGATCAGTGGCATGCCAATCATCAAACGCTGGGTTCACAATGATATCATTGCCATCAGAAATAAACTCCGGTGGACTGGGTTTCATCCCATTAAGAAACCCATTGAGGCGATGACCTCGTAAAACAGATTGCACAAAATTGGGCCAAAGCATATAATTGGATCTATCCAACTTGATGGATCCAGCTTGGTTGAGACTGTTGAGAAGAGGTACTGTCTTTGTGTGAATAGAGGGAGACGACGACTCAGTGGCAATGGAAGGAATTATGGTGTGTCAAGAAGCCGAAGAAACATATGAACTATGAAGAGGAGTTGTGGAATTGTGTAGAATGGGTGAGGTTGAAGAGAAAAGCAAAGGTGAGCTGGTGGTGGAAATGATCGAAAAAGTAGCCATGGATCCTATTTCGCTCTGATACCAAATGAAGAAAAACAATGTATGAATGAATGAGCTCACTCAACGTGAGGAGCCAATGAGAGTAAAATCATTATATAATGATCAGGTTGTTACAATAGAAATCCACGTCATGGATTCCACACAGTTCTAGAGAATAAAGAAATAAAATATTAACAAATATATCAGAAATAAATAAACAACTTCACACACACACACACACACACATATCAGGCTTTTCTTATCCTTGTATTACTGGACCGTGGACCGTTCTTGTATCTTGTTTTGGGCTCAACTCTATCACATTTTCACATGCTCCATTATGTCTTGCGAGAAAAAAATATCACTCAATTATGCTCACCAAGTGGAGAAGAATATACTTGTGTAAATAATGTGTACTGTATAAATGTTTGAGATGATCTTGTGCTCCAATTTATATTTGCAACCTCTCGCCCGCCCTGATAGGATTCTTTCATGCATGCATTTTTCTTCTCTTTTTTTTGCCATGATCATCTTCCACGTATTTCTCTAGCTACTTACTAACTTCTACTTAGTTTAATTTCAGTTTGATTTGAATTTTCTTTTGGAAGACCTTTCCCGGACGCATCAGTTTGATCAATTCAACATATTGTGTGCTTACGTACGTTAATCCACAAATTTTCCGGAATGCTTATAGCTCCAAAAAAACTTTTGGGCAAACTGATTATATGTTTTAAAATTAAAAATTCATAACTCACATGTAAACTTTTAATTCTATTTTAGACAAGACTTAGGTACTTAGCCTTATATAATTAATGTACTTACATCCAATCAAATTAAAATAATTAAGTGTTAATGTGTTTAGAATAATAATAACAAGATTTTGTTGTAAAATAAATAATATATAAATGATCCAAATATCTTGATTAAATTAAAAACAAGATCCTTAAATATATAAAGTTAACTATATTAGTTTATCCTTTCAATTTTTTTTCAGAAGTAACTTTATTCATTAACTTACGTCAATTTTTAAATGATTAATTATTTACAATGCATATGTGTGATTGTTGCTTCTGGCCTGGCCAAGATAAAAATGTGGTTGTTGCTTGGTAACCAACCGACCAAACCGAATCAATGCTCATCGCTTAGTACGGGCACAATTTTTTTTTTTATTTTTTTTGGGATGAACGACACAAGTTTTGTTCTCATATATGTTTCAACCTAGGGCACTTTGAATGGCGACTCCACCATTTAGTCATGACTAGCAATAAAAATATTTGCCACACATGGCTAATTTATTATTTTATAAGAAAACTACAACTTGATACGTTGCATGTGAATTACTATACTATCTAGTTGCATGGATAATTCGGTCCTTTCCTCATTTGGGCAAGAAGGAAAATATGGAGCTTATTCTGGCCCACACAACTCTGCAGGTAAAGACAAATTTGAATAATTATATTCAAATTTGAAATATATTTTATGACACTTTGAAGTCTATATCCGTCTCTTGGTACGATGCACATTCGAAGAAAACGAGGTATAAATGCAAATACGTTCAAACCTACGAAAAAGAGTTTGATACGCCCTAGCTATTCTGTATCTGCCTGGGGCATTGACTTTTGGTTAATAATTTAATAACTAAGGCAACCAACTTTGTGCGGTGGCATATCTTGTTTACATCTTTTTGGCCCCAAAAAAAAAAAAAAAACCGTAGACACGCAAAAGGAGCATGAAAGTGCGTCTTAAATTTTAAGAAAAATTAATTAATTTTTTCATTGGCAAAAAATATGTAATTATAATTCCTTTATCTCACTCCTTCTTATTTTATTTATAAATTACTTTTAATATTTTTAATTTAAACCTTATTAACTTTAGAAATAATAGATCTTTCAGTCTCTCAAATTTACTTCAATTGTCAAGTTAGTCCTTCATGTTTAATTTTAATCATTTTGATCTCTTATGCTTTCTAAAATTATTATTTTAATTCTTTAAATTTTAAAAAATAAATTAACTCTCAAAATAATCTAATGTGAAAAATATATTAATAACTTGATATGTATATATAGCTAAATGAAAACAAATTAATCCTCAAATTAGTTTAATTTTTTTTTTGTCAATGTAATCCTTTAAACTATATTTTGTTCTCTTGTTTTTTAAAACTTCAAAGTCTTTTTCTGTTGCCTAAATAATTATATTTCTTTTTATTAATTTGCATGGTTGTTATCAAAATTTTGTAATCTATGTCAACAAATTTTAATAGCATTATCTTCTTTCTGAACAAAAAGGATCAAATTAATAATTAAAGTAAACTTAAAGGACTACATCAATAAAAATCAAACTTCAAGGACTACATTAATAATTGAGACAAACTGGAAAGACTAAAAGTTGTGTTATCCCTTAACTTTGTTTAGAAATTCAACAACTTTCTAATTTTATTCCAATTAAATGTACATACTTTAAAAATTAAATACTATGGTATTTGATAATCTTCTCAACATTTAATAAGAACAAAAGGACACAAATGAATAAAATAATCATTGAGGTATCTCTATAAATAGAACCAAAACAAATATTTTTCTCTATTTTATAAATAGGGCAATAGAGTATGTCGTATTCATAAAACTTCCATCTCAGAACGTTACAGGATTTTCAATATGTAAGTAAATTAATTGAAAACAATAATTTCAATTAAACTAATTCAAGATTCCAACTTATTTTTCAGGATTATTTATCGTTTACAAGTGAATAGGGACGTTTTGATTAATGATTTTTTTCCTTATTATAGTATCCATCCAGTTAATTTGCAACTTGCCTTGGTTTTACATACGTGGTCCCCCTTAAGCTTTCCCGGCCCAAAAACAAAACGACATGGGAGGACCATAGAACCAAGGGACATGGGATATGCTCCGCTGTTAGGAAAGACTAGTGGTTGAGTATATAAGCAAACCACCTAAGATAGAATCCTAAATTAAGCATTCCAGTTATGTTACTTGCATACAAGGATTCAGGAGAGTTGTCTTATTCTTCGTATATATAGTATGTATACGTTTTACACCACAATTTCTCAAACTATGTACTCTTGTCTCAATTTAACGAATTGATTGTTCGATCAGAAACTGACTTTTTTTGGAAGAAAAGTAGAGCTGATCGATAATTTACCAACGATAATGGTCGGAAATAAAGAAGGTGCGAAGAGTGTTGACGAGGGAATCTCCGGATAATTGATTAGTTGTGATACTAATAAAGTAAAAGATTATTCATGAATGTTAAGAAGATTAAAGGGAAAAGAATACTGTAATAACAAATTAAAGATAATGAAAATTAACCTTTCATTCATCAGTTCAACAAATGGCAATTAATCTTCTTGAAGCTGATTTATAAAGGAAAGGCAACCCAACCCCTTTGCAATTTGTCAACGAAAAATTAGCCTTTCATTCATCAATTCAACGATTTTTTTTTGAATAAGACGACCCAAAAAAAAAAGTCGTTTTTAATATAACTCACAGGAATTAATGAGATGTGTTTAAATTATAAGTAATCCAGCCTTTCCTTAGTTTTATTTAATAATAGATACCTCCTAGTAACCCAGCCTGTTTATTTTTGAAACCAATATGAATATCTCCTAGTATGAATAATAGTTTTAAAACACAAACATCCTTTCTATTTTTAAGATTTTATTTTTATTTTTATATAATTGTTATGTGATAGTTAAGTTACGTGCATTAGACCAAAACACCCCCTTTTTAAATATAAATATTTTTTTAAAAATCATTTAAATTACCCAAAAAATTAATGCATATATTCTTTATTTTTAGCAAAATGGAAGGAATCACTGTATTTTACTCTTAAACTATTGATGTTGTCTGAAAAAATTCTTAATTTATTCTAATTAAATGTATCATTTTTAAAATATTTTTTCTCTCTTGTATAATATTGTACTCTATTTATAGAAAATTGTAAGCTGGTAAAGTTGAAAGAAAATAATTAATTATCCTTTTTTTTCACATATAAGTGATTTATAAAAAATATCAATTCTTTTTATAAGATAATTTGTGTATCAGAAAGGGGAGCAGGCAAGTTTAATAAAGTACCACTAGAAATTAAACTTAATTTTCGTGGGGTTAATGTCAAAGATAAAATGTTATTTCTTTGTCACGTAAAAGATTAAAATAATTAACATTTGCTGATTTTTTATCTGATATCTTTTTTTTCTCTTCTTTGGCTGATGAGTTTAGTTGTTTTGGCATCTTAGTGTTTGTTGATATCGATTCTTTCGGGGTAAAAAAAGAAGAAGAGGAAGATGCGAGTGGCCTGGGGTTGCTATTTCTAGTAAAATGGTAAAGCACATGACTTGAGGATGACCAATAAGGTTTCCTCCTTTTTCCTTTTCTCTTCATTCTATGTTTGGTGATAATTTTTTCCGCCCAAAATACAAATATTTTTTAACAATAACTCACATATTAATAAAATTTTTATTTTCATAAAAATATAAATTATTTTCTTTACAAACACATTTACGCTTCGTTTGATGAGAAGAAAAACATGAAGGAAAGAGAATTAGGAAAAAAATTTTCTAAAATTAGTAAAAAAAAAAAGCTTTATTATATATATATATATATATTTGGTAAATTTCACATCCTTAATCCTTTCTTCTTCCTATTTTCTCCCCACATTTTCCTTCTTCCAAACCAAGGCTTTCAACTTTCATGTTAATAATTATAAGAATATTCTATACATCACAAGGTAAATTAATTGCTGGCTGTCATGAACTTATACATGAAGTTAAATATAAATATTAATTTTCATTCGAATTTGGTCTCCGCGTCAACATAAGAACAAATGTATGTATTGTTAAAAATTAGATATATTCTTTATATTATCAATGAATAGAAGAGGTATATTTCCATTTTTTTTAAAAAAAAATGGTTTTTCATTTTAGTAGGATGACATTGAAAACTTCAAGCAAAAAATATATTAAGGATGAGATGGGTGAAGATCGGGAGGACATAGCAATATACATTCAGTATTAGAGAGGCAATATAGTAATTTTGACAACAATATGGGATGGGGATTTAGCCATCCATGTTGCTCAGCCACTTGTGTTACGTTTGTTAGCGGTAGGTGCACACTGCAATAAAGATAAGGCATCCATCAACGATCCATGTGGTTATGGATAGGATTCGGTCATAGTAGCAACCTATACCACCCGGGCTGATAAGGTCGAGGCTGACAAAATAGGCTTTTAAAAAGAATCGTGAGAGTTGAAATCAGTAATTTATAAGATTAAAATGTATAAATTTTTTTTGAGTTTTAAGACAATTATATATAATTTTTTATCTTTACAAATTTAAAATTAACTTCCTAACTTTTAATTTTATTTTTTAAAAACCCCCTATTATTAATTATGTTATTTTTTTATGAGGATTACAATGTCATTCAACTAAAAAAATATTATTAAATAAAAATTTTATATTGTATAACTATTTATAATAAATTTTTTATATTTTTTGGATAGTTGAGGCATCGATAACAAAAAAATATTATTATCACTGTATAAAATTTTAAGTATTTATATTTTTATTGGTTTTATCCATGTTTTTTTGTTATCAATGGTGCATGATTTTACTATTTTAAAAGATAAATTTTTATTTATATTTTCATATTAGATTAATGTAATGTATATGGTTAAAATATTTAAAATTTTAAATATTACCATGTTAGATTAATTTGTCTTTTAATACTAGAAAACTATGCACCATTGATAACAAAAGAAATGGAAAAAACTAACACAAAAATAAATCTTTAAAATTTAATATGGAGATAATAACATTTGTTTTGGCTATTATCATTGCCTCAACTATCCAAAAATATAAGAGTTAGACTAGATTGAGCCGTTCACAGGGATGGAGCTAGAAAATTTTATTAAGGGGGGCTAAGGTATATATAAAAAAGCATATATGATAATAAAAAAATAAATCTATATACAAGTAACATAACATAAATATTTTAATGTATATATTTATATTCAATTATATATATATAAGCAAAAATAAATATTTACATTCATTTTTAAGCTTTTTTATCAATTTTTCATGACATAAGAACAATTAATTATCATTTCTATGATAAAATTTTTAATTATTTCTTTCTCAATATAAACTATCATTAAACTAGTGAAGATTTCATTTTCTTCATGAGTATTGGATAATTTAAATGCATCCTTAGCCGAAATAATTAAAAATAATATTCAATCCAAAATAATAAAAAGATTTCATTTAATTTATTAATCACACACAGCAATACCTTCGTAGCCCGAAATAAGAATTAGTGTCTTTTTGACCAATCCAAAATAAAGCATGTCAAAATCTTTTTTAAATGACCAACTTATATTAACATAAGTAGTAGGATTTTTTATTATTTAAACAGTAATATTGTATATGTAATAATTTAGTTTTCCAAAATGAATTTACTATTTGTCCTTAATTAGTATTCCGAAGGAAATTAAATTATGTTGTTTGCAAAATTTGTTCCTCATATATATCTCACAAATAAAATATTTTTCAAAAGGTCCATTTTGTAATGTAATTACACAACGCAAGAGAGAAGGAAAGGGGGGAGATACACAAAATAATTGAACTCTATGGATAGTTTTAACGTCAAATCAATTGTATATTATTGCCTAATCCTTTATTTCTTTTTATAAATTATTTTTATCAATTTTATCAATATCAATACCAAAAAATATAAGAAATAAAAATATATAAAATTTTAAATATATTTTTATATAATAAAATTAAAAAGTAATGTCATATTATTTTTTTATAAAAGATAATTTTAAAAATATGTTTTAAATATTATTTAAAAAATTATACCATAATTAAATAACAACCTCAAACAAATTTTTTAAAATTTAACTTATAAATCACATAAGAGGGAGTAGTGAATAAAATTCATGAAATTGATGTCAGAAGTGCATGTCACTTTCAATATGATTGTCGCATCATCATCTCTGAGTCATGTAATTGGCGTCATACTAGGACGCTGCATTTTTAATATGATTGAAATTAATAATTAATATAAATTAAAAAGAAAAGAACTTTCTAAACTTAATTTTTAAAAATTTAAATTAAACTGTGACGTGCTTTCGTCACTCCCGATACTTTCCATGAAGAAGCAGAGAGAAAATGACAAAGCCAGAAGTCTTTTGGAAAACCAGAGCCCATCTCAACTTCTCCAGAAGAAACTTGTCTTATTATGTGGAGGGTGGGCGCGCGCGTTCGTCCAGCCGCCTGGGGGTGGCCGAAGAAAAAGTTGAGGTGACAGCACCAACCTTATCATTTCCACTCTGCACAATCTTTTTTTTTTAATATAAAATTTTTTTAAAAAATTAAATATTAAAAAATATAAAATATTTTTAATTTTTTAAAATATAATTATTATTTTTTAAAAATATTCCTATTAATAATAACTTTATATTTATTATAAAATATTTTAAAAAAATAAATATAAAAAAATAAAATTAATTTAATAATAAATAATAATTTTATTGAAAGATGAGATTTGTTTAAAAATACTTTATATTTTAAAAAAAAAATATATTATTTTTCACCGTTATCCCACGTGGCCCCCATGTGCCCTAGTCATCTGGTTGGTACGTAGGAATATCCTATACAAAAAGCAAGGGAAAGACTGACCAGTGGAAATGAGAATGGAATAATAGCTTAAGAATATTTAACTAAAAAAAGAATAGATGACCCAAGTGTTCTTAGAGAAGAATTGATAGTTTTTCCTGTATTCTATCCATGTGCTGAATGGAGGCTGTTTTAATGTTAAATGATCTCGAAACTCATTGGCAGCAAGCTAACTTATTCACCATATATCATATCAAGCATGCAATTCAAGTCATTTTTTGACATGTTAATGAGCTTTTTTGAGTTTGAGGAAAGGTGTTATTTTATTAAATGTAATAAATTATGATTAATTTGTAGATTTCAATTAGGTGCAGTTTCATATTAGTTCTGTTTATGTTGACATATAATTCTTGTTATATATAAAGTTTCATAGGTTGAATTGAATAAAGGAGAGTAACATTTATGTTCTTGATAAAAACGTTTGAAAACTAAATTATAAATATTAATTTAAATAATTATAAACTTAGGAATTCTAATCACAAATAAAATATTTAAGTTTTTTTAATGCAAATCTCAATATATAATTGACATTCTTGTTTGCAATTATTTAAATTAATATTTATAATTAATTTGTTTTCTTAAAAATTATTAGGAAACTAATTATTATTAATTTAATTTTTTTAGAATTTTATTATACTTCATCCGTTAAAAAATATAAAGCATTTTTAATTAAATTTTACTTATAATAAAATAATTATCTGCTTTCAAACTAATACTATCTTTTCATATTTATTTTTATTAAATATTTTATAATAAATATAAAATTATTATTAATAAAAATATTTAAAAAATAATAATAATTATATTTTAAAAAATTAAAATATTTTATATTCTTAAACATTCAGAGAATGTGCCACTGCCCCTTGAATCAATTTATTCCCCACAACTATTTTCGCCCTTGTGCCAGTAGTTTCTGAACTTTGCGTTTTATTAATGATTGCACATGGCCACTTGTCACTTCACCAAAACCCTTCTTTGCCGCGAACCCAAAATGGCCTTTGAGTTGGACTCCTTCGGAAGCACGCCAATTTCTACGACCAAATCTTTCAACTTTCCACAACCAAATTTTTGTTCCCCTCTTGCCGAAACAACGCAGAAGTCGACTCATATAGTTAAGAATCATAGAATTATAAATTGAAACACAAGTTATCTTAAAGTTGCATCACGCACTAACAAAACAGCGCCCATATTCTTCTTCACTCGGAGGATAATTATTAAGAAAATGAGTCATCCTTCTCGGCAAGAGACACAGCTGATGAACATAGAGACTGCTCATCACCATGAAGAAGATTAAATGAGAGTTCTCTATGAAGCATCGTACAAAGGGTGTGTTCCAACCTTGAATTCCCTGCTACAGGAAGACCCAGGAATTTTGCGGAAAATTACCTCACAGACCATCTTCATAGAAACTCCTTTGCACACATCAGCTTCCCATCTCCATTGCCGTCGGTTTGGTCCAAGTGAAAGTCAGGCGTCCGGTCCCCTTCGGCACCATAGGACTGATCTCAATGAAAGTCGGATGTCCTATCCTCATTTAGTCAAATTATCATTGTAGATCAATTAAGCTTTTATGTATTCGGATCAAATTATAAAAGAGTTTGAGTTAAGATTTAAAATAATAAAGATTTAAAAATAATTTCAAATTATAAAAAAATTAAAGAAGAACTTGAATTTAAATTTATACATTTTTAATTATTTAAATAATGAATTTGATTTAAATTCAAATTCATGTATATTCAAATATAGCATAACAGAAAATCAGGTTGATTTTAAAGAAAAATTAAATTTAATTCCTCCTTCTTCCGGTAACTAGCATGAGCAAACTTATCTACCAAAAATCATGTTCATAAATTCAAACTTTAATTTGATTATCCTCATTTACTGCTTTCTAACAGGCATATCGGTTGCAATTTAAGGAGGAAAAATCAAAAACCCGCTTTTAGCTAAATCACAATAATGCACGCACAAACTAGGAGAAGAGTGATGTATCTTGACTCACCGCCAACGAAGTAAAGAAATGAAGAGAAGTTGAAGCTCCTCAACTCCAGTACATTCGCGGCAGAACAGGGGAAAATTTTCCAGCCACGCAACAGTGGAGGAAGATGAAGTTGACAGCGCTAAAGAGGGAAGAAGATCTTGAATCACCCACGCAACAACACGGACGAAGATGAAGAGAATGATGGCTGCATGAACAAAGAGGAAGAGGGAGATGAATGATGAGCGACGCGTGCAAAGAAGGGAAGACGGAAACAGGGAAGGTGAAGAAGAAAGCTCACAACAGCACCCCCCATGGCAGAGCACAACCAGAAGAAGAGGAAGGAAGATTCACGTACATCCTTGATGGCCGAAGATCAGGAGGATGTAGGAAGAGGAAAATGGTCTCGCAAGCTTTGGAGAGTTCGAAAATGCAGAGGGAGAAGGGATCGACAGTGAAGCATTAACAAGGAGTAAGTAAACTGACTTTGAACGACTTCCTTGCCGCAGCAAATCTCCCGGCGAACTGAACACCCACGCCGACGACCAACTGGAATGGAGGAGGCTATCAAAGGACGGAGGATGCCGTAGACACGTTGAAATCAGAGAACAGCGGAGGCGGTGGTTTCTGGATTATTCTCTCTCTTTCCTTTTGTGTAAAACGCGTCATTGGACCAGGGACAAATGATTAAATCTGATGGTGCCAAGGAGCTTTTGGTAATTTTATAAAAGTTGAAAAGTCAAAAAAATAACCCCACTCTTACTGCCTTAGGATTCGAAAATTGAAACCTTAAATTTAATATAAAAAATACTTGCCTCTAAACCATCAGTTTTAGGTTAAATAATTCAATTAATTTTAATTTAATTTTTTTATAGATTTTTTTTTCCTGAGTTATTACACACTTGCAAGTAAGGCAACATTTTTTATATATTTGTGAAGGAAGAAAACTGTCTATTCATGGTCCCACCCATTTGGAAGCACTAGCTAATTAATATTTTAAATTAATAATAATACTGATAAGCATCACATGGGTCTATTCTAGTGATATATATTATCACGCAAAAGTCTTCGAAATTCAAAATACGCACCAGGCCAAGATCAAAGATGGTTAATATTCTTACAAGCTGACAACAACCACCCTAAAATCTTCATTTTGCATTTAAGATCATCTACAGCAAGCATGCGTGTTTTGTTCATCGTAACTCATTTCTCTCCTCGTACTTAATCTCATCCTTGCGACTTCATCAACGAAGCATGTTTTGTTCCAGATGAAGATGGAAGAATTCTTAGACAATATATGCTGCTATGAAGAGGGAAAAAACAGGTTTTGTAGTAAGAGTTGATCAAAGCGAATAATGCTAAGAAAAAACAAAGTTGACAAGTCCAGTTTATTCACATAAATTATATTAATTATGACCTTAAAAATGGGTAGTTTTGGTTTACATTAAGAAAAAAGATGTATTTCCTCTCAGGCAATCCTTTATGTGCAGTTTTAGAACATCAAGCCCAACCAAGGAAGAAAAGGCCCAAAAACCGCATCTCCTGCCGTGGACAACTAATGGCTAAAGTCCCATATCCGGTCGCGGGTTCATCTCAAAACGTACAATTCATGCCATGGTTGTCACTCGAAACTCACAGATAACCCTCTCGTTCAACTTCAGCCAGCGGAAGCCACTCTTCTGTCAAACTTGGAAGTTTTGCGAAACCCTATCATCCACTCTCTCTGGACAGTCAACGTAGATAACTTCAACCGCCAGACATGAAGAATGATTGTTTTGTCCTTCACATACTTGAAAACGGATTGAGAAAGCATGGTGTTCGTCCACCGACGGATAGGTGCACAAAGCTGCTGGAGAACTTGGTGCCCAGTCATGCATGTAATTGGCGTAAAAACCTCATTTAAATTAGAATTTATAATTCTCGTAAAACAAGATAAACGTAAGAAATCTTGCGGAACTATGAAAGTTGAACACTTTTCTTGTTAATATTTGAAACTCGAGGGCACAGCAGTAGCAGCAACGTCAACTGTACGGTTATTAAGAACACAACAAACAAGTTACAGAACATGCGATAACAATGATCTATGAGACGACCCTGATGTTCGCCATTACTAGAAGAACAAATTAAGACAAACATTTGACTTCATGTATTTTCGTATCCCATTATCTTTGGACGAGTTGATATCTGACGTTTTCTTCTCATTTTTCACGAGCCAATAGAGGAAGCGCAACGTGATGAACACAGCAACAACCCCTAGAAATCCAATCCAACACATAAGTGACACATGAAACATTCTCCTGGCTGAGTCAAAAAGTTTACCGCTTGGAGTCACCACGTAGAGGCCTTGAAGATATGTGAGTGATAAAAATGTGAGGGTGATGCACATGCCAATCGATAACATCCATATCACAGCTTTATGCTTCAGAGGAACTCCACTTACAAGCAAGAGAGCGACACTGAGAGATCCGATAAAACAAACGGTATTGTACTTCATATAGGGGTGAAGATAGTCTTCGAATGTAATGGCGGATACTGAATCTCCAGGACATGTCCTGTAACCATTTTCAGACAAGCATCCGAAGGGATCCTCATTATCTGAAAGTATGCCTTGTTGAACGAAACCACCTGGAGGGTTAATCATAGCTTGAAAGCTTATGGTTGAGATCATTGTAGCCACGAGACTCAAATTCCCCCTCATCTCTTCCAACCAATTAGAATTGTTTTGTTCCATAATCATCCCTAAAATCTTTCTCCAACCCTTCTCTGGAGTAGTTTTTGATGGCGGAGGCTGAGGAGGTCTTACCATTTGGCTCTTTTCCTTAAATTTGATGCCAGATTTCATCAACATGAGTTGGATTTGAAAGGTTTTAAAGTCTTTCAAATCGTCAGTAACGACGTCCATCTCATTCTCCAAGCATGCAGCTCCTCTTATGTTCAGGAATTGAAAGGAGGTACCTCACGGTCTAAATTAAAGTTGAAAACATGCAAGTCAGTGAATTGTTTACTGTCAATATAAGCAAATATTAATTGAATAATTGGTTCGCAGAACAATTTACCTCGACTTGCTTCAACCTGATAGCCAAATCAAGAACGGTCTTTTCATCCTGGTCTTTCAAATGGGGAAGATCATTGGAGCCAATATTCAATTCCACCAAAGCTTTTAGGATCTCCAAGTGGTTGTATGTGACACACAAGTGGAAAATGGTTTTCCCTTTGTCGAGAATCCCCCGAGTCTCAGGCTTCGCTCTGATAAGCTCTATCACAACCTCTAGTCTCCGTCTTATGACAGCATAGTGCAATGGAATTCTTCCTTCTTGATCACGAACCAAGCATGCCTGATCAAAAGCTAGCAGCAGCTCCTTCACAATGTCAATGCGACCTTCTGCAGAAGCTAAGTGGAGGGCAGTGCCCTGGAAGGAGTCCAATTCATGGGCAAGTGTGGGTTTAAGAGCAAGAAGGGCTTTGGTGAATTCAAGGTGGCCAAGTAAAGGTGATATGTGTAAAGGAGTTTCAACAAAGGGTGTTCGTGAGCAAATTTTGTGCAAGATTAGTGGGTCTTGCTTTGTCAGTGAGTTCAAGATTAGAACATTCCCTTTGTATGATGCATCGTAGAGGATTCTTGTTTTCTCATCTTCATCATGGCGAGCAGTTTCCATTTTCACAAGCTCCATTATATCTTGCGAGAAAAAGTTATCACTCAATTATGCTCACCAAGTGGAGAAGAATGGACTTGTGTAAACAATGCATATTGTTTAAATGTTTGAGATGATATTGTGCTCCAATTTATATTTGCAACCTCTCGCCCGCCCTGATAGGATTCTTTCATGCATGCATTTTTCTTTTCTTTTTTTTTGGCATGATCTTCCACGTATTTTTCTAGTTACTTATTAACTTCTGCTTAGTTTAATTTCAGTTTGATTTGAATTTTCTTTTGGAAGACCTTTCCCGGACGCATCAGTTTGATCAATTCAACATGTTGTGTGCTTACGTTAATCCACAAATTTTCCGGAATGCTTATAGCTCCTCCAAAATTATTTTTGGGCAAACTGATTATATTTTTTAAAATTAAAAATTCATAACTCACATGTAAACTTTTAATTCTATTTTAGACAAGAATTAGATACTTAACCTTTATAATTAATGTACTTACATCCAATCAAATTAAAACAATTAAGTCTTAATGTGTTTAGAATATTGATAACAAGATTTTGTTGTCAAATAAATAATATATAAACAATCCACATACCTTGATTAAATTAAAAACAAACTCCTTAAATATATAGAGTTAAGTATATTAGTTTTTCCGTTCAATTCTTTTCAGAAGTAACTTTATTCATTATTTTACTTCAATTTTTAAATGATTAATTATTTACAATGAATATGTGTGCTTGTTGCTTCTGGCCTGGCCAAGATAAAAATGTGATTGTTGCTTGGTATCCAACCGACAAACCGAATCAATGCTCATCGCTATGTACAGACACAATTTTTTTTTTTTTGGATGAACGACACAAGTTTTATTCTCATATATGTCTCAACCTATGGCACTTTGAAAGGCGACTCCACCATTTAGTCATGACTAGGAATAAAAATAGTTGCCACACATGGCTAATATATTATTTTATAATAAAACTGCAAGTTGATACGTTGCATGTGAATTACTATACTATCTATTTGCACGGATAATACGGTCCTCTATTCATTTGGGCAAGAAGGAAAATACGGAGCTTGTTCTGGTACACACAACTCCGCAGGAAAAGACAAATTTGAATAATTATATTCAAATTTGAAATATATTTTATGACACTTTGTAGTCTATATCCATCTCTGGATACGATGCACTTTCCAAAAAAACGAGGTGTAAATGCAAATAAGTTCAAACCCACGAAGAAGAGTTTGATACGCCCTAGCTATTCTGCATCCGCCTAGGGCATTGACTTTTGTCTAATAATTTAATAACTAAGGCAACCAACTCTGTGAGGTTGTATATCTTGTTCATATCTTTTTGGCCGAGAGAAAAAGAAAAAAGCAGACACGCAAAATTAGCATGAAAGTACGTCTTACATTTTAAATAAAATTAATTAATGTTTTCATTGGCAAAAAAATGTAGTAATAATTTCTTTATCTCACTCCCTCTTATTTTATTTATAATTATTTTCAATATTTTTAATTTAAACCTATTAACTTTGAGGATAATAAATCTTTTAATCTCTCAAATTTCTCTCAGTAATTAATTTAATCCTTCAAGTTTAATTTTTATCAATTTAATTTTTTATATTTTCTAAAGTTATTATGTTAATCCTTTAAATTTTAAAAAATAAATTAACTTTTAAAATAATCTAATGTGAAAATATATTAATGACTTGATATGTATATATAGCTAAATGAAAATAAATTAATCCTTAAATTAGTTTCATTTTTTGTCAATATAATCCCTTAAACTATATTTTATTCTCTTGTTTTTTTAAAACTTCATAGTCTATTTCTCTCTTACTAAATAATTATATTTTTTTTTCATTAATTTACATGGTTGTTATCAAAATTCTGTAATCTATGTCAGCAAATTTTACTAGTGTTATCTCCTTTTTAAACAAAAAGAATCAAATTGATAATTAAAGTAAACTTAAAGGACTATATCGATAAAAACTAAACTTTAGGAACTATATCAATAATTGAAACAAATATCAGGGACTACAAGTTGTGTTATCCCTTAACTTTGTTTAGAAATTCAACAGTTTTTTAATTTTATTCCTATTAAATATATACTTTAACAATCAAATACTATAATATTTGATAATCTTCTCAACATTTAATAAGAACAGAAGGATAAAAATGAATACAATAATCATTGAGGTGTCTTTAAAAGTAAAACCGAAATAAATACTTTTTTTTATTTTATAAATAGAGCAGTAGAGTATATCGTAATCATAAGACTTCCATCTCATAACTTTATAGGATTTTCAATATGTAAGTAAATTAATTGAAAACAATAATTTCAATTAAACTAATTCGAATATTCCAACTTATTTTTCAGCGTTATTTATGGTTTGCAAGTGAATAGGGACGTTTTGATTAATGATTTTTTCCTTATTACATTATCCATCAACTTGCCTTGGTTTTATATATGTGGTCCCCCTCTAGCTTTCCCTGCCCAAAAACAAAACGACGTGGGAGGACCATGTAACCAATGCACAAGGGACAAGCAAGCTACCTGAGCTAGAATCCTAAATTAATTCATTCCAGTTATGTTACTTGTATAGAAGGATTAAGAAGAGCTTTCTTATTCTTCGTATATATGCTTGATAAACTATATTATTATACGTTTTGCACTGCAATTTCTCAAACTATGTACTCTAGTCTCAATTTAACGAATTGATTGTTCAATTAGAAACTGACTTTTTTTTGGAAGAAAAGTAGAATTGATCGATAATTACCAATGATAATGGTAGGAAATAAATTAGAAGATGCGAAGAGTGTTGACGAGGAAATCTCCGGATAATTGAATAGTTGTGATACTAATAAAGTAAAAAGATTATTCATGAATGTCAAGAAGATTAAAGGGAAAACAATAACGTAAGAACAAATTAACGATAATGAAAACTAACCTGCCATTCATCAGTTCAACAAATGACAATTAATCCTCTTATGGCTGACTTATAAAGGGGGGAAAAACTCACCAACCCCTTTGCAATTTGTCAAGAAAAAAATTAACATTTCATTCATCAATTCAACAAACTTTTTAAATAAGTCATTTTTAATATAACTCATGGGAATCAATGAGACATGTTTAAGTTATAAGTAATCTAGCCTTTCCTTAGTTTTATTTAAATTATAACCAATATTAATATCAAATAGTATGAATAATAGTTTTAAAATACAAACATCATCTCTATTTTTAAGATTTTATTTTCATTTATATCTAACTGTTAGTTGATAGTTAAGTTACATGTATTAGACCAAAACATCCTATTTTTAAATATAAATATTTTTTAAAAATAATTCAAATTACCCAAAAAATTAATGCATATATTATTTACTTTTTAGCAAAATGGAAGGGAATCACTGTTTTTTACTCTTGAACTATTGATGTTGTCTAAAAAATTTCTTAGTTTATTCTGATTAAATATATCATCTTCAAAATATTTTTTTCTCTCTTGTATAATATTTTACTCTATTTATAGAAAATTGCAAGCTGGTAAGATTGAAGAAAATAATTAATTATCCATTTTTTTCATATGAAGTGATTTATAAAAATATTTAAAGAAAAATATTTTACACATCACACGGGTAAATTAATTGCTGGCTGTCATCAATTTATACATGAAGTTAAATACAAATATTGTTTTTCATTCGAATTTGGTCTCCGGGTCAACATAAGAACAAATGTATGCATTGCTAAAAATTAGATTTATTCTTTATATTATCAATGCATAGAAGAGGTATGTTTCCATTTTTTTTAAAAAAATGGTTTTTCATTTTAGTAGGATGACCTTGAAAACTTGAAGCAAAAAATATTAATAAGGATGAGATGGGTGAAGATGGGGATGAGATGGTATTGAAAATATCAAGTTACTAATCAGACAGGTTATTAAACTAATCAAAAGTAATAGTTTAAGCATTAATGATGATTAAATTCATAGTCAAATCATGATCAGAGCAATATACATATAGTAGAGAGGCAATACAGTAATTTTGACAACAAAATAGGACGGGGATTTATTATTTATTATTTAACAGTTTATCAATTTAATCAATCAGCTAGATTGATCTAGATTTCAACACTACGTAAAACATTCAAGCCACGCACCATTCATTAAATATTCAAGAGTAATACACCAAGAAAATTAACAGTAATTAACCATCGCTCTAAAGTGAAAAAAAAAACTGAAAAGAAGCTGTGCGTGTATATATATATATATATAACCCTGAGACGTAGTAATTGATGATTGAGACGCTTCCATCCCTGTTGCTCAGCCACTTGTGTTACGTTTCTTAGCGGCCGATGCATACAGCAATATAGATAAGGCATCCATCAACAATCCAAGCGGGTTGTGGATAGGATTCGGTCATAGCGGTGGCCCTTGCCATCCGGGGTGATAACGTCGAGGCTGACCAAATAGGCTTTAAAAATCAATGTGAGACTTGAAATCTGTCATTTAAAACCGGACGGTTGCGGTCGGCCCAGCCCGGCCCTTGCCGGCCACCTTATTGGCTCATATTTTAGCTTTGGACTGATTGAAGAGTTGGACTAAATTGAACCACTCACAAGAGTTAGAAAATTTTATTATGAGGACTAAGGCATGTATAACAAAACATATATGATAATTGAAAAAAAAAATCTACATATATAAATAATATAACATAAATATTTTAATGTATATATCTATATTCAATTTATACACGCACATATATAAATAAAAATAAATAAATACCTTATTTTTAAATTTTTTTCATCAATTTTTCATAATATAAGAATAATTAATTATCATATTTATGATAAAATTTCAATACTTTCTCAATATAAACTGTCATTAAATTGGCACCATGAGAATAATTTAAATGTATTTTTAAAATCTAAAATTTTATTCAGTCTAAAAAACTCTATTACTTACTTATTAAATTTACTATTTAATTCTTCAATAATTGATAATTGTAATAAATAAATATATTAACATGATAATGATGCTCAATTGTCACAAATTCTTTATGTTGATCAAAGTATATTATAGTAAAAATTATTCGTATAATAAATTTTAATAATGTGGTTATTACATAAAATTTTTTTTTTTCTAGAAGAACGTATCTTAACATAACCTCTTAACATTTAGATAAATGATTTTATAACATATATCAAGCACATTGCATTTAATATATCTTGAGATTTTTGTTGCATTTCTTGACAAAGTTTGTTGGTAATAATTCTCATAATTTCTTTAATCAAATATAATTTCTTTAAGGGGTACTAATTCTAGATGCATCTGCCACGAAATGTTAGAATATACATAATGTCTGAGTACTTAAACCATAAATATATTGCGCACAATAAAAAAAATTCAAAATCCACAAACAAGTGTGTGTGTGTGGGTAGAATATGACTCTAATACTGAATAATGTTAGCTTATTGGATAAGAAAAGAGTAATGTTAGGGGAAAGGTACTTGCTCATACCTAATCATCAAGATGGTGTGTGAATAGAATTCAGTGAAACGCCTATCTATAATATATCACTGCAAGAATCTACATTGACACACCATTTATTAAATAATATAGTATCCTAAAGGATGAGGTACGTACGTACCTCTTAAAAGATGATCGCTTCATGCCTCCTTTATTTAATAAAATTAAGCTTACGAAATTGATCAGAAACAGAATAAAAAACGAGTCTTAAGACAAAATAAAATTACTGTGATAAAATTAACTAAAATACAATAACCATGCATGAAAAGAAGTTGGTATTACCCCATGGAAACCCTAGCTAGTTGAAGTACGTGGAAGAACACAAGCACATTGACTGAGATCATATCAAGCAATTATATATGGCCATTATTCAATCCAATCAAACTCCATTTACCTATGGCAGGCACACTAGCAAGCAATCGAATAACAAATTAAAGTTGGCCACGTGTGGAAAGTGTTATGGAATAAATAAATAATTTGGACTCTTTTGTATGGTCTAATTTAGATGGAGCTCAAAATTCAAATGGGTTTAGAGTTTCAAATATTAAAAATGAGAGGTTCACGTGAAATATAAAAAGGAGGAGATGAAAACCTAGTACGCAATTTTCTCCAAGTAAAAGGGGACATATGCCCCCTCACTTACATGTGCCACTGATAAGAATGAAAACAGGCCGGACCCTATTAGGAACTTAGAATTTGATCATCAATTTCAATTTGATTTACATATATTTTATTATGTAATATATTACATACGCATTAGTTCACTATTTAGCTAATATATTTCTTTTTTATTTTTAATTATATTTTTAATTTTATTGAATTTATATATTAATTTTAATACTGTTACTTATATATTAAAATTGATAAATCATGTTATATAAATATAAACTTTAATAGTTTTAAAGCATATTTGATACGTTTAAAATGTAAACTTTTAAATAGACTTTAAGTAAATTTAGGTTTTAAATAGTTAAAAAAGCCTTATCTAGACTTTAGGTTAGGTTCAGACATTTGACCTACCACATAGGCTTAGGCCATTTTGCCAAAGTTTAACTCAGCCTAATTTATTTTCACATGCCAATGACAAGATGCTTGCTTTTAATTAGTCTTGTTTATTTAATAAGAAAATTATCATGAAATAAGTCAAAAACAGAATAGGAAAAGAGGCTTGAGAAAATAAAGTATTTGTAAAATTGATGAAATTGTAAGAAATATTAAGAAGATAGGAATAATTATCGGCAGAAACGAAAGGATTCTCTCAATATCCACTTTAAACTTTTATGCTTAGTATTTAATATATACTATTTACTTATAGGCATTTAATACTCCCTCTGGATAAGGGATAGAAAGAGAAATTTATTTTATTTTATTTATAATCTACCTCATTAAATTTTCAATACAAATTATTTCTTTTTAATACCTCGTAACCTTTAGTCTCCAATAAATGTTGGAGAGAAAAAGTACATTAAAGTATGATAATGGCCAAATAAGGCGTTCACCTTTTTCTTATTCTCTTTATTCTCTGTTTTTGTTATAGCCTCTACGTGAAGTATTAGAAGTTTTCCATATTAAATAAAATTAAATTGATAATTAATATATTAAAAAAATTTATAAACTTGAGTTTTAAGGTTTTAAATTAAGATATTATATATGTTTTTTCGCTGTTCTTCACTCAGTTTATGTGCGTGTGCGTTTATCCATTTTTTAAGGTAGTGCTCATTATAGAGTTTCACATTTAATTCAACATGTTAATGGTTACAAAAATATTCTTTTTTTAGTACAGATCAAAAACTTATTCTATACATCACACATTCACACGGGAGAATTATACATGGCTAGTTGTCATCAATTTATACATGAAAATAAATATAATATATAGTAATTTTCATTCGAATTTGGTCTCAGAGTCAATATATATTTATATATATCATCGAATGTATCGTTAAAAATTAGATCTACACTACAAAAAAAAATTAACTTTCAGTGATGACTTTTAGCGGTGACTCTAAAAAATCACCGCTGAAACTGAACAATCTACAGCAACAAAAAAATTTACTGCTGAAAGTTTGACTTTTTACAGTGACATTCAAAGTCGCACACTAAAAAGGTGACTTTTTACCGCGACAATATATAATCGCCATTGATTGTCAAACTTTCAACAACGACAAGTATATGTCGTCGCTGAAGGTTTAAGTTTCAGTGACGACATAGTACTCGCCGTTGAAAGTTGACAATCAGCGGTGATCGCTAATTATCAACATATTTTAAAATTTATTATAATTTCTCAAAACTAATGTTATAATAAATATGTTATAACTTTCAATAGTAACATATAAGTTGCCACTGAAAATTAACAATCAACAGTGACTTTATAGTGTCCACTTTTGACTTTTTACAGTGACATTCAAAGTCGCACACTAAAAAGATGACTTTTTACCGCGACAATATATAATCGCCATTGATTGTCAAACTTTCAACAACGACAAGTATATGTCGTCGCTGAAGGTTTAAGTTTCAGTGACGACATAGTACTCGCCGTTGAAAGTTGACAATCAGCGGTGATCGCTAATTATCAACATATTTTAAAATTTATTATAATTTCTCAAAACTAATGTTATAATAAATATGTTATAACTTTCAATAGTAACATATAAGTTACCACTGAAAATTAACAATCAGCAGTGACTTTATAGTGTCCACTGAAAGTTTCACTTTCAGCGGCGACATTCAAAGTCACTACTAAAAGTTTGATTTTATATTTTTTTGTTTAATCTAATATTTAACTTTTTAAGACATTAATGTTATTGTATTATTTGTAATTTTATGATGAATATATAAAATAACATAATGAGTTTTCATTTAATATATTTTATGATTAAATTGTAACTTTAAAATAATAAAATTATTTTAAGATAAGGTTAAGGTATTATTTAATGCTAATGAATCAGAGTAAAAAATTAAGCTAAACTATATTATTTTATATCAATTTTTATTATCAAGTAATGTTTGGTTTGATTCAATATAATTATTTAAGCCAGTTTAGTTAATTGGTTTTGAGAAGAGAAAGCATTTTTAATAATGTTATTTTCTCTTTTCTTCATTTTCATATGTTTTACTTTTTCTATCCACATCCATCAAGGGCTAGCTCGCAACATGTGGCTGGCTTCTTTTCCCAATTCTAAATATAATCTCAACATTTTTAATAAGGATTCAAACAATGAAATAAATCGTATCTTTTTTATAAAAAATGACAATTGAGGATCCATGAGATTATTAATTATAATCGGGGACCATGAATTATTAAATATTAATAATGGTCATGATTTTTTACTTGGAATTAAAAATATATGTGAGTTTACAAAATTAACCTCACTTGGAAAATAAAAAAATGACACTACTAAAATTATTATGATGGATTGGGCTATTGTTAATTTTAGATAAAAAAATCAGGATCCACACTTGAGAGTAGATTGTTTCTTAGTATGAAACTAAAATTCACTATTGTAAAACTTTCGAAAGGCACTAATGAATATATGATAGTCACTTGAAAATTTACCAAAAAGTAAGGCAAACCACTTAAAGAATTAAGAAAGAACAATACTAAAATTATTATTATAAGTTGGTATATTGTTATTCTTAATTGAAAAAATCAGGATCCCAAGTGTTATGGGTGAGACCACTAAAATTACTATTATAGATTAAGACTATTATTAATTCCATTTCTAAATATAGATCATAGTTTTTTCAACTGAGATTAACAATAACTCCAACCCATAATAGTATAATTTGGGTACCCAAAGTCAATTTATAAACTCATATATTTTTACTTTCAAGTAAGGACCATAATTCATTATTGAGATTTCAATAATTCAATGTCTTTAATTGTAATTAATAGTCTTATAAGATTCTTAATTGTTATTGTCCTTTTTTTAATTCTTTAATGCTATCTTGCAACATAAATATAAAAAATTAGATAATATAATGTATAATTTTTCTATAAAATTATAATTTAAAAATAAAAAATAATTTAAAAAGTAAAGTGTAATGTAAAAACAACTCAATCACATTACTTAAAAATTATTTTTAATTAAAAGTAAAAATAAAAGTTTAAATAAAACTAGCTAGAAAAATAATTATGAACTAATGTATAATCATCTATATTTTTAATATTTATTCTTAGATATTTTTTGTATTATAATTATAAATATAAACATTAAAATAAATAATATAATAACCTCAAGAATTAAAAAAATTAAAATAAATAATACAAATGATATTATATCAACTATATTTATAGTTTACTTTAGACAAAATAAATAATAAAATTTTCAATTTGAATAAATTAAAAGAATTAAATTGAAGTATTTAATGATAGTAATGAGATTTTATAATATTTAATATTTAATATATGTGTGTGTGTTTGTATAGTTTAATAATATATATATATATATATATATATTTATTTATTTAATTATGTAGTAATAGATTGTAGGTTCATTCAAGCTCGGTAACAAAATGGTGGGATATAAAAGGAGAAGGTCATGAGTTCAAACCTTAGAGGAGACAACTTGTAAAATGAAAATATAAATTGATGACATGATGACACATGGCATGAGGTGGGGTTGACAAGTGGTGTGTGATATGACACCACGCGATGTGAGGTCAGGGTGACATGTGGAAAGTGACATGGCGCCATGTGGAGGGTGAGGTGGCAACATGTGGTGGTAAAACCAACATTACTTTTCAATAGTGACAAAAAAGTTGATGCTAATTGATAATTTCTGTGGTAACAAATAAGAGCTCTTGCGGCGACATTATAGCGATTTTTTATCGCTACTAAAAGTCAATTTTTTTATAGTGCTATTAATTCTTTATATTATCAATGAATATATAGAAGAGGTATATTTTTCATATTAGTTAGAGAGAACCATATTCAATGATTGGATAAGAAACTTCTTCACAAACAAGAATTAATAACAAGTCTCATTAAAAAAAAGTCAATATTCTCATTTTAACAAAAATCCATACCGTATTAATCAGTCCTTATCTGCAAATAAGTTTCTTGCTTGGTGGTTGAATGTGATTCTCCCTATTACTTAAGGAAGTAGGACGGCCTTGGAAACTTGAAAGCATAAAATACTGATAACTTAATAAGGATGAGATGGCTGGCCAGTGAAGTAGGGATGAGAAACATATAAACCACAAGCCAGTATTCAAGAGCAATACATGAAGAGAATTAACAGTACAGTCAACCCTGAAAAGTTGTAGCTGAATTATATACATATAACCCTAACATGCAGTAGTAACTGATTGAGACGTTTCCATCCCTGCTGCTGACGACCCCCTTGTGTTGCGTTTCTTAGGAATCTTAGCTGTGAACCCGCGTCACCACGATGCACAGAGCAATGAAGCCAAGGCATTGTTCTTGAAGATAAGACAGCGCCTTTGTTGCCGGGATCCTGTGATCTTATATTTTGTTGAACGACGCCTCCTGGAGGATTTATTGCAGCTTGAAACGTTATGGTTGCCACTATGGTCGGTACCACACTTAGATTCGCTCTCATGTCTCGTACCCAATCACCATCATATGGACCCACTGTTTCATCCATGCTACAGCATTTCTCAATGACCACTACTTTGAATTCCCAGATCTGACCTCTCATTCTCTAGCACCAACACTGATCTTTTTCCCAAATTGGATTCCACACTCCATCAGTATCGCTTGTATTTCAATGCTCTTGCAGTCCCGTGGAATTTGCTCAACAACGTCGGCTGCACTATAACCCACGCTGTTCTTCAACTCCGTTGCTTCTGATCTTACTTTTGGAATTGAAATCAGGTAACTCAGAGTCTGTAAACAATAAACAAGTAGACATGGAAAAAAGAATGCAAATGAGCTTACTGAAAAACCTCATTTTTTAGCTATTTGAAGTTTGAATTCAAACCATAAACATTTTTTGGCCTTTAAACATATTCTTGAAACAGATGAATAAATTTCTTAAACATGTTTGCCCCCCTAGCGTCTCTAGACAAATGTTTAAATGTATTTTATGTAACAAAGGTTTGATGGTGAATTAATCCAATGAATGCAGGCCAATGTTCGTCCAAGACCTTGGGCTATATATAGGCATGCATGCGGACTGAACTGGTCACCAAGCTCTTGAGCTTTCGAGCCATTTCTTTCCTCCTCTACGTGCTTCCATCTAACTTTATTTCTTGTTAGTGCTGTTGTTCTGATGCCTTGCTTTTGTAGAAAGTGCTTGTTTAATCATGAGGAATTGTCAGTCCATCGCCCCAGTGTGTCGGAATAATTCTTACAGACAGTGTTCTTCAACACAACTCAAGCAACTTAGCTCTCAATTTACCTCCATACAGCCAACAAGATTGACAACTAATGTTAGTACAATAATAACCGTTAGTCAAGATCATTAACAAGACATTATTATTTTATAACATAAAAGTGGCTTAAAAGTTTGAATTACTACACACACATATATATTGCCTTACTTGATTAAATGGGCTTGGTGGCTAGCACCAGAGCTTTGGTGATTGGTGGTTCAATGGTTGTCACCAAGTATTATGGGGTTGACATTTCACACTCAAACTTAATTACATTTTAGTCTCCCGGTCCTACAGTGTAAATTTAGATTTTTTTTGTCCTTTTGCTATAAAATATATATAGAGGTCCTTGATTGTTATTTTTTCAAAAAAGAATGTAAATGTGATTTGATCAAAACTATGAGAAGATGGTATTAAAATGTTAAAACGCATGTAATCATATACAACTGTAGAATCTACTTTATAAGATAACATTTATGTCAAGTAAAATATTAGCTTTATAAGAAGCCTCCTGCAACTATTCTGTAATTATAGCGTAAAGACAATAATATATATCTTTACTGAAGTGAATTACTATTCACTACTAGTAGCATCTAGACAGACAAAATTATTTTGTACCGTTATTATATTTCCCAAAATCATATGCAGAATTCATTTTCATCTTTTCCTTCATTAGTTAAATAATAAAGCTAAATTTATTTGAGTGTAATGCATCTAAATTCAAATCATGTAGTTTTTTTGGCTAAAAAGGTATTTTGTAAAGAATGATAATTTTGGCAGGTCAAAATTAATTTTATTGAAGCATATTTTGTGTTTGAAAAATTTTCATTTATTTTTATAATAAAAATAATTCAATTTAAATATACAAGTCACTAGTTTCTTAGGGATCCCGGTAATTACAACTCCTTCTAATTACATTCAATTTTGTTCAAGGCCTTTAAAGATGATTTGTGGGTGATAGGCAGTGACGATAATATTTGGTGATAATAATTCTAGGGACTAATTTAATTAAATTAAAAAACTACAGAGACTTTTACCCAAGTTGATAAGGACTAAAAGTAAAAAAATTGTTTGTTTTTCTAATCATTAATTATAAATATTAAATTTTCAGGTTTCGCGTAATATTCCGGACCTACCTAATGCAATAATATATAAACTGCGTACTTGAGTCATCAACCACAACAACTCGGTGTACACTTGTTGGGTCGAGTCTTCCTTTCACTTATATATACTTGAGTTTCTTTTTTAATTAGAAGTAAGAAAAGGTAACAATTGTTTCTCAAACAGTTGTTACTTTTATAAACCCCCCCCCCACACACACACAAGGAGTAAAAGAATATCGAATCTACCTTCTTCATGTTTATCGTGTTGCCAATTCTAAAATCCCCAGCTCACTTGCAGTTATGAGCTCCAAGCACAGTTCTCATAACTTTTAGAGTCCTGTGAAAAACAAAAAGAATGGAATGGATTAAAAAAATTAACAAAGAAGAACTACATTATCTAATTCCTCATGATAAATATGTAAAAACTCAGGAATTATTACACCTACCACAAACCTTAGGAATTATAACTCCCAACCTTATATAAATTAAAGAACTCGTGTCACTCATGACTATGTGCTTGTTTTGCTATTCTTGTTTTGTTATTTTTTTTAAAATAAATTTCATCCCATTCTTTTTCAACAAGTAAACATGTTATTGTTTTGCTATCCTAAGTTCACATCTTTTCTAGAGGCCAATAGTTTAATCTTTCGCATCACTAGGAACATACTGAGCATCACGTGACTTCTCTGAACGGATTAATGCCTTTATCCTGAACATCAGAAGGTGTAAGTTAGCTTGTCACTCAAGAACTTCTCAACAAAAGATTATAATTGACATTTATTTTCTCTTGCTTCAAGTATAATAATAATCAACATTTAAATACTTTTGTTCATATATATAATATTTAACAAATATATGCAATAAGATTAAACCAACAGTTATTTTTAAATAAGATTGTTTAATAGTCATACATAAAATATAACAGTTACTTAAGCCTTTTTAAGTTCAACATTCACCTATGCATAATCATAATAATATATCATTTGGGACATTTTCAGATTACCTTTCTTAATACACACACACACACACACACTTGAAATCATATTTATTAATACAAATAGACACTTGTTATCGTTTCAAGTGTGTGGACAACAGTTGCTTGAAATATATGAATATAAATTTTTTTTCCTCAATTAAAGAACTATATATGCACAATAATAGACATATATTATACTTCACCAACCATAAACATAAGAAAAGTCGATTATTTCTAATCAAATGTATCAAGATATATTGTCAGTAGCGTATTATAGTATACACAATTAGTTAATTACCAAAATTTTGCTAAATCAAATAATAAAAATAATAGAACTTGGACATTGAAATCGTCACGATGTTGAATAGCAAGGAAAAACAATGCTTCTTCCCATATTTGTTCAACCCCTGTCATTTATCTTTTAAAATTTTCCTTTTACATTTACAGTAAACAAAATTTCACAAATCACATGCATCTGAGCATTTTTTCACATCTGAAAAGCCTGTGTTCTTGCCAAGTCTTCAAGCACTCTCATCACATTGAATTCTGAACAAGCTCCATCCACTGAAAAAGGTCAACAAATTGAAAATGATTAACGAAACAAAAGGTGACAACAAATATCAGGCCTTACTTTAATTTGTTGATGACAATAACTGCTCTTTAATTTCACTTTCGTTTCTATTCAAGTGTTTATCATACGACATTTTTAATGAAAATATGGCATATATATAAACACAGATTTTTACAAAAACCATCACAAATACACGCCAAGCTTTCATTGAAAACCCTTTAAATTTATTTTTTCCCTATTTCCATTGGGTTGAGTCAGGAAGTTTGGTTCAAATTTGTTGAAATGCAATTTAAATTATGAATCAGAATGTTTATTTTACAACAACAACAACAGATTGAATCATAAAATTCAGAGATGGTTAAGAAAATATCGTTACCTGTCTAAGTAAGTTTGCGAGAGTCCTGGGCAGAGCTTCAATGTTTCTCAGGACAATATAATATAAGGAAAGGGAAAGGAATCCATATACTCTGAAAGCTTCATTTTCCCATTCATTTAGTAATTACTATAAAGAAACTTTAAGATCTCATTTTTAAAAGTATTTAAGTGATGATAATGAATAACATGTTTATTTTAATCACATAATTAGTAATCTTACATTACTATATTAAATTAAATAAATAATTAAAATGGAGATGATATTGAATATGGAAAAATGAATTGAGCAAGAGGATACAGAGACAGAGTATACTGTCACGTCATCTCTCTTCACGAAAGACTACTGTGAGGAAGTGTTCCTTGTATGTTGTCGTACGCGTATCGTCATCTCCGTTCCTCTTACTTAAAATAACAACAAGAAGTAATTCCGTTAAAAAGAAAAGAAAATTAAATGGACATGGGACGTCCTTTGATTTATTGGCGGACGCAGGAACAGCAGAACCGGGGTACAGTGAAATGAAGTAGAAAGCAATCGTCGGAGCAAAACTAGAGAACCGTGGCAGCCAAGAGTGACAGTAAAATGAAGGATTGCTACTCTTGACCTTCATAGCTTTCTGGAAACTATGAATATTCTCATCAAAGTTTGTGTTCATATGCTACATCTCCTCGCGAATTCAGGCATTATATGTCACATGCCACTTGTAAATTGTGTTTTTTAAGGAGGGGAAAAAAGAAAGGGTGACATATGTCTGAAAATAATTTTGACGTTCCCAATGCTACTATATATAGACTATTCTGTATCAATGTTGTTTTGCCGCTGAATTTATTTAGTTTCGTTGAAAAGATTATCAAGAAATTAAAAAAAAAAACACTGAACGAGTAATTCCTTACAATATAATTTTGTGAATAATTCTGATTTAATTTAATTCCTATTTCATAAATAGTAAAAGAATGCGATAAGTACTACGAATTTGATCGTTTATAATGGAACAATGTTCATTGCAAATTACGGGACATTACTAGCCTACTACTCCGATCCGATGCACCGAAAGTATATTTATTCAGTTTTGTAATATATGTATAAATGTGAATACCATCTAAATATTTACGAAAGCTGTCATTCATAAACACGAAAGGGAAGTTAAAATAGACATATTTAACGATCGTAATTATCTTGACCTGGTTTGGGACTTTGTTTAATATACTTGTCTTATTAGGAACAAACCATACATGAAAAGTTGGTATTACCCCATGGAAACCCTACCTAGTTGAAGTATGTGGAAGAACACAAACAGATAGACTGAGATCATACAAGCAATTATATATGGCCATTATTCAACCCAATCAAACTCCATTTACCTATGGTAGGCACACTAGCAATCGAACAACAAAGTTGGTCACGTGTAGAAAGTGTTATGGAATAAATAAATAGTTTGGGCTCATTTGTACTGGGCTTATTTATATCTATCGAGCTTGAAATTCAAATAGGTCTAGAGTTTAAAATATTAAAAATGAGAGGTGCACATAAAATATAAAAAGGAGGAGATGAAAGCCTAGTATGTAATGTTCTCCAAGTTAAAGGAGACATGTGCCCCCTGCCACTCACTTACATGCGTCACTGTTAAGAATGAAAATAGGCTGGGCTCCTATTAAAAGTTTGTGATATGATTTATTTCAAATCCAACTTAACTTATTTATTAAATAGGCCTAAGTGACATTCATGCATTTGATTAACCTTGTTTAGTTAAAAAAGTCAGACTATTTTTGCAAGATCTATAGCTTACAAGCTTTACAAACTGACTCATTTACATATATATTATTATGTAATATATTACATACATATTAGCTTCACTATTTATTTTTAATTAATATATTTATTTTTTATTTTTAGTTATGTTTTCAATCAGATTGAATTTATATATTAATTTAATGTTGTTACTTTAGTTGGCAAGTCATCTTAATTATTATATATTGAAATTGATAAATCATGTTATATAAGTACAAACTTTAATAGTCTTGAAGTATATTTTAGATATTTAAAATTAATTTTAAAATACTTATTTTTAAACAGGTTTTTAAATAGACTTTTAGGTCAAACTAGCCTTTTAGGCCTAAGCAATCAAAAAAAGTCTTATACAAACTTCAAATTAGATTCATGCATTTGACTTGCCACATAAGCTTAAGCCATTTAGCCAAAGCTTAACTCACCCTATAACTTATTTTCACATGCCAATGACATGATGCTTGCTTCTAGTCTTGTTTATTTAATAAGAAAATTATCAAGAAATTAATCAAAAATAGAGTGGGAAAAGAGTCTTGAAAAAAATAAAGTATTTATAAAATTGATGAAATTGTAAGAAATATAAAAAGATACGAATAATTATCGGCATAAATGAAAGGATTGTCCCAATATTCACTTTAAACTTCTATGCTTAGAATTTAGTATATATTGTAGGCATTTAATACGTCCTCTAATTCTATCTATGGGATAGAAAAGGAAAATTTTTTTCCTATCCTATTTATAAGCCACCTTATTAAATTTTCAACATAAATTTCTCCCTTAACACATACCTTTTGGTCTCCATTTAATATTGAAAAAAGAAAATATATTATTAAAATATGTATATTTAATAATGAAAAGGTTGATAACTGATTAAATTTTAAAGTAAATTTAATGAGTTTTAAAATTTAATTTTTTTATTTAAATAAAATATGTTGGAAGGAACTTATAAATGGTATTAGAGGAGTAAAAAAATAAACATCAGTCACAATATGTGTGAGTGTCCTTAATTCCCATTCAAAATTGATCTCTAAGTCGACATGTTATAATCGAATTTAATCTTAAAGATTAGAAACATATTGTAACAAAAGGAGCATGGACAAAAATAATAAAAGCAAATTTTATTGGTTACATAGTAAAAGCAAATTTATTACATCATTCTAAGAGCATGCCTGGGCAAAAATGGCTATGAAGAAGCAAGAACTAACACAACTCACTCTAAAGTGAAGCTACAACTTACAGGAAATGCAATAAAAGTAATTTGCCAAAAGCATTTTCAATAATTAAGCCAAGAAAATGATCACACGCAATCTAAAGGTCCTGACCTGAAGGGCCCGGTGTTTCCGTTTTTAGCGAAAGGTAAAGCACATGACTTGATGATAATGGCCAAATAAGGCTTTCACCTTTTTCGTATTCTCTTTATTCTCTGTTTTTGTAATAGCCTCTACGTGAAGTGTTTGAAAGTTTTCCATATTAAATAAAATTAAATTGATAATTAATATATAATAAAAAAATTTATAAACTTGAGTTTTAAAATTTTAAATTAAGATATTAGATCTTTTAGCTGTTCTTTAATCAGTTTACTGTGCGCGCGCGCGCATATCGTAATAACCATTAAAAAGTAATATTTTACCGTTGATTCTTTTAATTTTTTTTTCACTCATAAAATAATAAATCGAAGTTACATTCCGCTCAAATAAATACCGAAAGCATCTACTTTTTAAGGTAGTGGTCATTATAGAGTTTCACATTTAATTCAACATGTTAATCATTACAAAAATGTTCTTTTTTTTTAGTATGGACTACAAAAATATTCTTTACATCACAAGTTCACACGGGAGAATTATACATTGCTAGTTGCTATCAATCTATACGTGGACATAAATATAATATATTTATTGTCATTCGAACGTGGTCTCAGAGTTACTATACATATACAACATATATATTATCGAATGTATTATATTGTTAAAAATTAAATCTATTCTCTATATTATCAATGAATATAAGAGGTATATTCTTCATATTAATTAGAAAGAATCACATTCATGTACTTGACAAAAAAATTTTTTACAGACAAACATTAATAACAAGTCTCGTTCAAAAAAAAAAAGTCAATTTTTTTCATTTTAACATCAACTTATACCATATTGATTGGTTCTAGTCCAGGACTAAGTTTTTTGTCAGGTATTTGGATATGATTCTCCCTATTAGTTAAGCAAGTAGGATGACCCTGGAAACTTAGAAGTATATTTCAAGGTATAAAATACGAACAACTTAATAAGAATGAGATGGCTAGGCCAGTTAAGCGGGGATGAGAAACATATAAACCACACGCCAGCCATTAGATATCCAAGAGCAATACATCCAGAAAATTAGCAGTACAATCAAACCTGAAAAGTTGTAGTTGAATTACATACATATAACCCTAACATGCAGTAGTAACTGATTGAGACGTTTCCATCCCTGTTGCTGATGAGCCCCTTGTGTTGCGTTTCTTAGAAATCTTAGCTGTGACCCGCGTCACCACGATGCACAGAGCAATAAAGCCAAGGCATCCATTAATGATCCAAGAGGTTTTGGTTACGATTTTGTCGTCGTCAGTGACATATGGGCTGATAAGATAGAGGCTGATAAAATAGGCATTTAATAGGAATGTGAGATTTGAAATCATGCCTAAAATGAGCGCCCACATCATAGACTTACTTTTCAGAGGGATTCCACTCAGAAGCAAGAAGGCAACAACCAGAGACGAAACAAAAGCGATGTCATTGTAAATCATGAATTTTCCAAATGATATTGGATACTTATAAGCAAGTAGGGCTTGCCCGGGACATATTTCATCATTATAGCCATTGCTAGTTCTGTACGGCGAGCAGCCCAGTGGTCCTTCTTTGAGTGTTTTAAATGAAGTGTCGCTGTTGTTGCCGAGATCTGGTGATCTTATATTTTGTTGAACCACGCCTCCTGGAGGATTTATTGCAGCTTGAAACGTTATGGTTGCGACTATGGTTGGTACCAGACTTAGATTCGCTCTCATCTGTTGTACCCATTCACCATCACCATGGATCCACTGTTTCATCCATGCGACAACATTTCTCATCGACCACCACTTTGAATTCCCAGATCTGTCCTCTTCTTCTCTAGCACCAACACTGATCTTTTTCCCAAATTTGATGCCCCACTCCATCAGTATCGCTTGAATTTCAAGGCTCTTGCAGTCCCGTGGGATTTGCTCAACAATGTCAGCCGCACTATGACCCACGTTGTTCTTCAACTCCGTTGCTTCTGATCTTACTTTCGGAATTGAAATCAGGCAACTCACAGTCTGTAAACAATAAACAAGTAGACATGTTTATATTATCTCATGCTTGTGACACACACGTATATGACAGAACCGATTTATAAATCAATTTAATATTTTTATCCTGAAAAAGCAAGTATCAAATCATTGGACAAGTACTGGACTTTCTTCGAGTCTACCAAATCTTACCTCCTTTATATGACGTACACATAGTGCAGGAATGGCAAAGGAGTTTTTTTTTTCCCTCATATTTATTAAAAAAAATAGTAAAAAGTACCTCAACTTGTTTTAACATGATGGCCAAATGTAGAACGGTGTTTTTGCCATCCAAGTCTCCTTCAGTGAGAAGCTTGTTAGTGTCATGAGTATCCAAAGCCACCAAAGCTTTCAGGATGTCCAACTGATTGTGCATCACGCACAAGTGGAAAACATTTCTGCCCCTGTCATCGTGGAACCTCAGAGACTCTGGCTTTCTTCTAACCAGCTCCAACACAACGTCTTTTCTGCCTCTTATAACTGCATAGTGCAAAGGGATTCTGTGTTCTTGGTCGCCAACCAGGCATGCATGATCAGCAGAATCTCGCAAGAGTTCTTTCACAATGTCCACGTGTCCTTCTGCAGAAGCCAAGTGGAGAGGTGTTCTTCGTAAGGAGTCCAACTCAAGGGCGAGTTTGGGACAGTGATGGAGAAGGGTTTTGGTGAATTCAAGGTGGCCAAGTAAAGCTGATATGTGTAAGGGTGTTTCATTGAGGGTTGGGCATGAGCTCACTCTGTGCAACATCAATGGATCTTGCTGGAGTAGTGTGTTCAAATCTGAAACACACCCTTTGCGGGATGCATCGTAGAGATCTCTCATTCTCTCTTCTTCTTCATTATGACCTCTCTCCATTTTCACGACTTCTGTACGTCGTCTCTCTTGTGTTGTTGATGGATATGCGTGCGTTTGCTTGTTAACTATTTATAGAACGTCTCCTTTTTGTCACGGAAGCTGGTACTTGGGATCTTGATTCTGTGAGAGTCCCACGTGGCACAGCAGAAATTGTCAATTTAATTAATTGAACGACAGCTTTACTTTTCAGTGTTGCGTTATATTTTAATCCAACCGTTTATAAAATTGTAGAGAAATGGTTGAAATGCACCCACATATAACTGTCATGTTTCATTTATTTCTGGTTAAGGCATAAATTTTCAAGCCTTGATAAAATTCCTACAATTGAATGTGACACTCACTCATAGAATCCACATCTGGCTCCTTGTGCTGCTATTTTGATCTCGGCGGTCTGAAGGTTTTGCAACATAATTTTTCTTTAATTTCAAAATTATTTTAATTTAATTTTAAAAGACATAGAATACAAATTTAAAATAATCTATTTAACTATCAATTATTTAAAAATAATTATTAACCATAAAAATAAAAATATGAATTATCAAATATTCAATAATAAAGTATAATAATATTGTGCAATTTAGAAAACGGCACATCTCATAGCATGAGTTTTCTTCTTGTTGCCGTATCTTTACTATATTTGGACGGTCATGCAAATAGCATCGGCAAATAACAGCAATAAAGCAGCCGGGTCTTTTTGTAACATTCGTAACACACAAGTTGTTAATTAATTCCTTCCTTGTTCCTCAAAAAAGCTAAAGTATTTTTTTCTTTGTTTTTCCATTATCGTTATCGGGAGACGCATCACGTGGCTTCTTTTTTTTTTTTTTTTTCTCGAAAGAAAAAAAATTACAGCATGCTTACAAAAGATGCTAAACCATTATATTGGGAGACTCACAATATTGGTCTTGGTTCAAGGTTAAATCGTGGAAAATATTTGAATTTTATGTCAGACAAAGATGTTAATAATTATTTTTTTGTAAATTCTACAAATGTACATTAAATTATGTTACTTTTGTCAATGAAAGTGTGACATATACATGTATTTTTTCATGATATCAAATTAAATAAAAATTATTTCCACGTGTTTAAAAAAATTGGATAAAAATATAGTGAAATTGATATCAAACTCACTGATTTTTAAAACTAGTACTTTTATATAATACAATTTGTTCCCAATGTTAAAATTAAAAAAAAAGAGTTGTAAATTTAATAAAAAAATTATGAACTTGGAAGGCAAAATTGCAAGATATGAAAATATCAAATTTAGAAGGGGTTATTTGATGAAGCCAGCTATAACCTCCACAGCAGTAGTTTTTGGTTGTTTATAGATGGCTCGAATTAAACACCAATGGTTATCATCTCTATGAATAAGAGGAAAACTTATCCATCACCAGCTTTATTTATACTCATTTTTAAGTTAGATTAGATATTTCAAAATTTTATAAAATATTTTTCTATAACTTTCGTGGTAAGCTTAGTTATCCCCCAAAATTAAATTTTATATATTTGCAATATTAATAAAATAACAAGTACTGTTCATGAATTAATACGTCACCATTATATTATAAAAAATGTGTTTTGGAAACTAATTGAATACTAAACACATTATTTTAATGACATTTAAATGTAAATTTACAAGAAATTGTAAAATATATGAACAAGTCACTGCTAATGAGTAACATTGATAAAATAAAAAGTGTTGCTCAAATCATTAACAAGACAGTTATTTTATAACGTGAAAGTGCTTTAAAGACTTGAATTACTACATATATAGATATATTGCCTTACTTGATTAAATGGGTTTGGTGGCCTCGAGCTTTTTAAGTGACCAATAATCAATTAAAATTGTCGCCAGCACCATAGCTTTGGTGTTGACCTTTGTTTTTTTTTTTTAGAAAAAAAAAAAAAGAGTAGTATTATCATTTCACACTCAAACTTAACTATATTTTAGTCTACCGATCCTACAGTGTAAATTTAGATTGTTTTAGTCCTTTTTTGCTATAAAATATGTATAGAGGTTCTTGATTATTATTATTTAAAAAAAATGTAAATGTGATTTGATCAAAACTATGAGAAGAGATGGTATTAAAATGTTAACAACGATTTTTTTTTCTCACACATGCAGAAACATTCTTTGCCACAATTTTTTTTTTTGGCTTCAAGGAAATTAATGTTAGCTTTTTTTAATAATAAAGAAGTAAAACGTATGTAATCTTATACAAGTGTAGAATCTACTTTATAAGATATAATCTTTATGTAAAGTAAAATATTAGCTTCAAGAAGCCTGCAACTATTCTTCTGCAATTAGCGTAAAGACAATCATATATATCTTTACTGAAGTGAATTACTATTCACTGCGAACAGCATCTAGACGGACAAAATTCTTTTGTACAGTTATTATATTCCCCAAAATCATATGCAGAATTCATTTTCATCTTTTCCTTCATTATTTAAATAATAAAGCCAAATTTATTTGAGTGTAATGCATCTAAATTCAAATTAATCCTTGTGTTTACTGCAATATTTAATTTTTATTAACCAATGTTATAATTTGATAATTAGAATGCATGTGTCGAATTTAGTTCTGTTTGGTTTATTCTTGCGTTAATGGGTACTCCATTACAACTATATACATATATTGATCAATTCAGAAAGAATATATTCCCCATATAGAGTTATAATAATCTCTCCTGAAAGAATATGTTCAAATTAATAACCACCACTAATATATTAATGCGTTTAATTTGACAGACACGTCCGGGGGAAAAAAAGTGACTTTCTAAAAATAAACGAATACGAATTTATTTTTCTGATAATGTGTCAAAGAATTCATCTTTGCTTCCAAATCTCTTATCTCTTGGCTTTGGAACTACGCGTCCCATGTGGTTCATGTCCTCTTTATTATTGCATTATTATTTTGTAAATATATTCAAGATTTAACAAATAAGCATGCACGTCTACCTAATGCAATAATATATAAACTGCTGTGGAATTTACTTTTTTTTTTTTAAAAAAAAGTATTAGTGACCCAAGAAGTACGTAGAATATCAGTTTGAAGTAGCCTCCAATTATGGACCATTTATTAAGTGGGTTTATGGACCCACCCAGAGAATGTTACTTTATAAAAGTAAATGAAGAAATTTCAATTCCACAAACATGAATATCATGATGAGTGCATGACAGAATAAAGTTGTTTTCCAGAAATTCTAGTTTTTGCATATATTTTCATTATTCTAAGAGTTCATTCTTGATGAAGGACGCGTCTTCTGCTTAGGAAAGCAAATGAGGGCACTTTAATTTGTATAAAATTTTTTATATCAATTAACTTTTGTCTTGAAACTGACCAAATGAAATGATCAAAACAAGTTGTTCAAGTGGATTACGCCCAGATATAAACCTGAATCTTGCTTGTCATAATCACGAATTAATTTTAACATGCCAGCAAATGACTCATCTCCCCAATCGATACTCTTGCTCAAATCTTAAATTGGAGATCATTTTCTTCCAGTATAATAATCAACAATTGGATCCTTATATGCACAAAGAAACAAGGTATAAGATACTTAATCTACTAACCTCAATCCCAGCTCTTCCGGCGAAGAGTAAATTTTTGTGGACAATGGGAAATGACTATTAAGAAACCGATATGACACATACAAGTCCTGAAATGGAGAAGGTTCTATGTAAAATCTAATTCTAGTACTACTTGTTATAGGAATAGGGAGCAATCACCCAAAAATGGGAGGGACAGAATAAATGAGCAAATAATAATAAGGGTCATCACATCTTAAGTCAAAATATTAAAACTTAAGTTTTTGGATCTTTGAAACCCAAGTTTTGCCCAATGTAAGGCTTCTACATTGTCTTAGGTCCACTTACACTTAAATATTTTAATAATTTTATCTTGTTTTTTATTTCCTTTCCTCCCCAAAAGCTTGTCATTGTCAGGCTAAACATGTCCGGTTGAGAAACATCAATCCATATTGCGACCAAGGTTTCAATAGCAGTCTCTCTCCAGCAACTCAATACTACTTGAGTCATCAACCACAACAACCTGGTATACATTTGTTGGGTCAGTCTTCCTTTCACTTATGTATACTCGAGTTTCTCAAAAAGTAAGAAAAGGTGACAATTGTTTCTCAAAAGTTGTTACTTTTATCACCATATATATATATATATATATATATATCTAAGGATTAAAAGAATATCAAATCTACCTTCTTTGTGTTAATCGTGTCGCCAATTCTAAAATCCCCAGCTCACTTGCAGTAATGAGCTCCAAGCACAGTTCTGATAACTTTTAAGAGCCCTGTGAAAAAAAAAATGGAATGGATTAAAAAAAATAAAAAAAAACTAAATTATTTAATTCCTCATGAAAAACATGAAAAAACTTAGGAATCATTACCCCTACCACAAACCTCAGAAATTATAACTCCCAACTTCATAAGCTAAATTATCCATGTCCCTCATGAATATGTGCATGTTTTGCTATTCTTGTTTTGTTCTTTTTTTAATAAATTTCATCCCATTCTTTTTCAACAAAATGTTCTTGTTTTGCACTTTTGCCATCCTGAGTTCACATCTTTTCTAGAGACCAATAGTATTATCTTTTGCATCACTAGGAACGTGCTGAGCATCACGTGACTTCTCTGAACGGATTAATAGCTTTATCCTGAACATCACTAGAAGGTGTAAGTTAACTTGTCACTCAAGAACTTCTCAACAAAATATTATAATTGACATTTGTTTTCTCTTGCTCAAATATAAAATTGGAGATCATTTGCTTCAAGTATACTAAATATTTAACAAATATATTCAATAAGATTAAACCAACAGTTATTTTTAAATAAGATTGTTTAATAGTCATACATATAACAGTCCTTAAGCCTTTCTAAGTTCAACATTCACCTACGCATAATCATAATAGTATATCATTTGGAACATTTTCACATTATCTTCCTTAATATACATACATACATATATATATATATATACACACACACATACTTGAAATAACATTTATTAATACTATTATGATTATGGACAAGTATACATGTATATGGACAACAGTCGTTTGAAATATATGAATGTAAATTATTTTTCCCTCAATTAAAAAACTATACATGTACAATAATAGGCATATATTATACTTCACCAACCATAAACATAAGAAAAGTCGATTATTTCTAATCAAATGTATCAAGATATATTGTCAGCTGCGTATTATAGTATACACAATTAATTACGAAAATTTTGCTAAATCAAATAATAAAAACAATAGAACTTGGACATTGAAAATAATCGTCACTATATTGAATTTTTTGTCAATGCTACACAAATAGCAAGGAAAAACAATGCTTCTTGCCTTCTTCCCATACTTGTTCAACCCGTATCATTTCTTTTAAAATTTTCCTTTTACATTTACAGCAAACAAAATTTCGCATCTAAGCATTTTTTCACATCTGAAAAGCCTGTGTTCTTGCCAAGTCTTCAAGCAATCTCATCCCATTGAATTCTGAACAAGCTCCATCCACTGAAAAAGGTCAACAAATTGAAAATGATTAACGAAACAAAAGGTGACAACAAATATCAGTCCTTAATTTGTTGATAACAATAACTGCTCTTTAATTTCACTTTCGTTTCTATTCAAGTGTTTATCACACGACATTTTTAATGAAAATATGGCAAATAGATAAACACATACTTTTACAAAAAGAATTACACTCATACATCAAGCTTTCATTGAAAACCCTTCAATTTTATCTATTTTTCCTATTTCCATTGGGTTGAGTCAGGAAGTTTGGTTCAAATTTGTTGAAATGCAATTTAAATCATGAATCAGAATGTTAATTTTTACAACAACAACAGATTGAATCATAAAATTCAGAGATGGTTAAGAAAATATCATTACCTGTCTAAGTAAGTTTGCAAGAGTCCGGGGCAGAGCTTCAATGTTTCTCAGAACAATATAATAAGGAAAGGGAAAGGAATCCATATACTTTGAAAGCTTCATTTTCCCATTCCGATCAAAAGATGCTTCCTACAGTTCAGAATCAGAAGTCATAATGTGAAAACTGAAGTGATCTATACTCTTGCAAAAATCACTCAGCCAAACGAAAAAATACCGTGCGGTCCATAATTGAGTCATGAGAATTATCCAGAAGCAAGAAAACGACCATTCGATTTCCCATTGAGAGATCTCGAATACAGCGCTTCAAATTATCCTGGAATTAGATGGATTAAAATTTACAACCAGCAATGGAGGAAGGTAGCATAAAAAATTAGTTGGAAATGCATAAAAACTTTATATCAATTACCTTCTCATGAAATTGACCATCTGAAATGATCAAAACAAGCTGTTGTAGAGGATTATGCCCAGATGGAAGTCGTGCTTTAGCAATCGCAGAATTGAGCTTGTTAGTCAAAAACTTCAACAGATCAACAACTGGCTCATGGATAATTGTATTCTCTTGCTCAAATGTTAAATTAGAAATCATCTGCATCCAGAATAATAACAAACAATTAGATCTTTTTGTTGATATACATAATAACATTAAGACTGTCAATCCACAAACCTTAATTCCAGCCTCTCCTGTGAAGGGCTTGTCAAAATCATGGAGTAATTTTATATTTCCTTTCGTTCCAAAACTTGCAATTGCCAGGCTCCCTATTTCCAGTTGAGAAATGGCACGACATACTGTAACCAAGGCTTCAATAGCAATATCTCCGCAGCAACTCTCTGACATACTACTTGAGTCATCAACCGCAATAACAACTTGATAATCACGTTTGTTGGGTCGAGTCCTCCTCAACCATATCTTATCTTTACGATAATGACTCGCTATGAATGGAATCACCTGGGTTTTTTTAATTAAAAATAAGAAAGATAAATAAATTACTTCTTTCAAGCAATCATTATCTTTAACAATATACAAAAGTAATTAAAGAATATCAAATATACCTTCTTCATGTTGATCCTTTTTCCGGTTCTAAAATCCCCTTGAAGTTTACTTGCAAGGGTGGGCTCCATAACAAGGCGCAGTTGTTCTGACAACTCCTGAGACAATTTTGTTGTCTTAAGTTCATATCTTCTCCAAAGGGCAGTAGCTTTATCTTTCACATCAGTGGGAACATCCTGAGCATCATGGGCTTTACCAAAATCATTGTCGTCCACAGATAGTTGGCTTAGTTTATGTATATCTTCACTGAAGTATGATTTCTTGAGAGAGATCAGATCATCTGAATGCTTTTCTAAATAAACATCTTCCGTAACATTTGTTTTCACTGGTCCTTCATCACGTGACTTCTCTGAACCGGAGACATTTAAATGCTCCCTTTTCTCATTTTTTGGGATTGAAGTAGAATTAATTATAGACTGCATGTCAGAACTCTGCTTCTCAAACTTCAATTCTTCATCTTTTTCCGCATTATGAAATTCTTGATCAAGTTTATTAAAATCAATGTTTCTGTCTGTCTGATCTGATGTAGCAGGCCCCATAGCCTGAGCTGTCCCCTTTTCAACCTCAGAGACAAAACCATACTCCTCAGCATTTTCATCCTCCATTTCACCTGGTTTCTCTGTGTTATCTGCAGGAAGATCACAAGGTACTTCAACTCTTTTTTTCCACTCCTCAAGTGCATCACCTAAATTTCGATATGGGTTGGGTAGCGGTAGCCTTTCTTGAACATGTGAGTGTTCATTCTGTGGAAAATTAGACTTAGCTTGATTTTCAGTGAATCCCCCAGTATTTGATGAGTCTGATATCTTAAGATCCAACTTAGTCATACTACTAGAAGGCAAGCCTCCTAAGAGAGTAGGGTTGTCAAAGCTCTGATTGCTGTTTGACCAATTTGCTTCAGCTGCAGCTATATTTTCAGAAGATGCCTGTGAATCAATATTGGCCTGTGATGCTAGTTCAAGAGGGGCCACTTGCTCATTAACCAAGTCAGAGGATCCTGGTTCAGATATATTTTTCTTCTCATCCATGAAATTAGTCTCAGCATTTTCTTCATGGTCTCCACCTAGATTATCCTCTTCCGAGCTAACACCAACATCAGTATGGGCATCCTCCATGATTTCATCAGGTGGAAATGTCTCCTCATCATGCTTCATATCTTGGTTTGCATCTTCATCTGATTCATCTTGCTCCCCACGATCTCCCTCTTCCATAAATTCCTCCTCCGCCATCCTATCCATATCAATATCCGTGTCCATATCGGAGGTTTGCTCCAACTCACTAGGCTGCATTCTATTAGGATCATCAACTGCTGCTTCTTTCTCCAGATTGACCGCATCTGTGGTTTGCTCATCACCAATGTCATCTGGGCTTCCAATTTCATTACTCTGATCATCAAGTTTATCAAAATCAGCTTTCCCATGTTCATCAATCACAAGGTCATCCTTGGCTCTAACCTCCCTACTGCTTCTATCTCTATCCCTAATTGACGGTCCAGGTTCATGTTTTTCGTTTGTATCATTGAGAGCTTCATCTTCATTCTTATCCCAAGCTCTTTCCCCAACTGCATCACTGTTAGGTCCAGTGGGCCCCATTTCAGACTCTAGCTGCTCATTCTCAGCATCTGTACTTTCATCTTCTCCTGAATCCTCGCTGATGCTGTAAGCATCAGCTTGAAAATCCTGCTCCATCTCAATCCCCCTATCATCCTTACCAGGCAACTCACTGGAGTCACCTTGACTATCACTCTGCCATAGAATCAAAATTAGTAAAACATGATACAAAGATAATAGACAACAATATTATCAAATCATGCCAAGTGAAAAAAGATCTAATTCAGACCTGTCCACGAGTTCCCAGCAGCTGATCTTCATCAGTGATCTGATCACTGACATCTTTCGATCCAATACCCTCCCCCATACCTGTCCCAGTTGCATTTTCTGATGTATTGACGGTTCCATCATCCTCCAGGTTTTCAGTTGAATTTCCATAACCTTTTGAATATAACGAAGCTAAAACATTTGCAAGCACACGAGTTGTCACTGATACCTGCCACCCACAACAGACAGCACCTCAGTCCCACTAAATTTAGAAACAAGTAACTCTGCAATAAAAAATGCTTAAGTTTTGAAATCAAATTACACAAGATACATGACATCAAAAAAACTACAAATATAAATCGAGGAGACTGAGTATTAAGCTTACGGATTTGTGCATGGCTAGGAAGTTTTTCAAGAGCTCATCACCAAAATTCAATATGAGATCCATTAAAATATATAGATCTCTCGTATGGTTCCCAAGTGTATAAGAACTGTAAATTTCATTGTCAGAACAATTCACTGGCTTCTCCTACACAAAAAATAATCACCACTTTAGTCATCTAACAATAAAAGAATCTCAAATAACATGAAACTGAACAGAACTTACACCAAAAGTGATTGTCTTGAAAACAAAATCACATAGTACGTCTAATCTGAGATCCGCTACAAAGTCAACAAATAGCAATTTCCATGAAGTTATATTGATGGACTCTTCAGCCACCATGATGGTGCTCGAAGAACATAATTTCTCAATTACTTCTTCAATATGTGCATATGTAGAGTTAAGGATTTCATCAAATCCAGCATTTGGCACTGCAGAGTTCCTCTTGCAATAGCTGCCCACTTCAGATAAATCTCCTAGCACATAATTGACCTTTAATGCAGAGGTAAACTCTTCCTCAACTAATATTGCCTGCAGAGGACGCAAAGAAGTTAAACCACGTGTTCCAATCTGAATTACTAAGGTTTATTACTGCTATGTCAGAAGCGATTTGTGCTTAGATAAGAAAGACAAGTTACACATCAAGATTCAGCAGACGGATGGAGAGACAATATCACCTTTTCAATTATTTCTCGAAAACGATCATTCAAAATTTCTCTCACTGAACTTCTATCCAGATCTTTCTCCTGTGACCCTAGCAAGTGCTCCTTAAAATCTTTTATAGCATTGAAATTTTCAGAGACTGACCGTTCCAATTCCTCAGTAACAAAGCAAGAATGTGAGGTAGAAGTCACTAGAGTGATGGCTTTTGTTCCCCCAATAAGGTAATAATCTAATGATTCCTGTAAGTAAGTCTCCATAAATAGAATGCAATAGGAAATAGTACTAATTTAAAGCACATGACAACCAAGACAGGGTATGCACCTTGGAACGACTGAACAGAGGTAAAAACTTTTCTATGGAAGCAATCATGTGATTGACTGAAGGTCTGACACTTTCACAAGTGCTTAAGTGGCTTTTTTCATATGTCCTTAGCAAAAGTAATTCTTCTTGTAATGTAGCACACAGACTATCAAAAATTTGCTGCAAGGTCAAGCAAGATCACATTGAAATCCGAATGAGTCACAAGAATCAACATGTCCAAATGGCATTGTAAAGAGAACAGTTACCTTTTGTTGCCACATGCATTTAAAGGCAGCGAGCTGCTTTGGAATAAAGCACTCATAAACAGTGCTGTTATCATTGGAGGTGGACAATGAACACAACTTCTTCAAAGTAGATACGCATTCTCTCAAGCGTTTCAACTGCTGATCAAAACCATTGGCAGCAGCAAGTTGGTTCTGTTGCACTTGAACCAGCTGGTTGAGGAAAGAACCTGACCTGTCAACCTGCCAAAAATTATTCAGATATAAGAGGCAAAGTTGAAGAAACTACTCATGATTCAGAAGGCACAGAACAACGATGGGTCCTCACCCCTCCCTTCTTCCAATACCATCATCACAGTGCATAGGCAAGGCAATGCAGTAAGGTGACCCAGTCCAATATTGCATATCATAATGCAAGGGCCATTCAATGAAGTGGGGATGAAAAATTCACAAACTAAATTACAAAAGAAAGCCCACCCCAAAAAAAAAAAGAAGAAGAAGAAGGCGGCTGCACAAGGTAGGGTTTATTCCATGACTTGTAAAGAAAAAACAGCTAAAAATAAATAATGCAACCTTAGCGTTTATTCTTTGGACTCCAATTTAAGCCAGTAAGTAGTAGGCAATAAAATTAACATTCATATTTACCTGTTCACGTGTTATATCTTTGTGAGGATTGAGGCAAATCTGCTGTAAACGAAGCACAGACACAACACTCTTAAAGTAAAGTTCAATGGCTGATTTCCACTCCATAACAGAGCTTTCTTCAAGTACATTGTTTTTCTGAACCCCAGCTGCAGTTTCTGAGGTTGCACAAGGTAGTTTACTATTTGTCAGCAACAAGTGTTGCAAGTCACTAGAGTGCTGAAGGAACCACCAAGGCTTATGATGACCCTGTATAAATAATCACAAAGCAGAGAAAAAATAAGAAAAATGAAAGTTATGGCATATCTGAATAGAACCAAATCAGGTCATTCATAAATCCAGACAATTAAGTTTCACACCTCCGAATATGCAGTCTTGTGTCGTGACAAACCACCACTCTCTAAAAGCGTAAGAAGTGCAGACAAAGCCCTTCTCTTGCCTCGACTCTTGCTTTCTTCCTTCCAAAGGTGACCGCACTCCACTGCTGTTACATATATATTCTCAATCATATCCCAAATTGTTCTCCATCTTTCCGCATAAAACAGATTTGCATGCTGGGAACCAGTACAAGGTCTAAATATACTTCCAGAATCTACAAGGACAATCAAATCCGTAACACCACCAACACAACCAACAAAGCAAAGAGAAAGCAAAAAGGCAAAGAAGGGGAAAAACAAAACCTTCAAAATTCTTCCAATGTGGAGATAAAATGTCAAATAGTTCTTTTTTCTTAACCTGAAACTTCTGCAAAACACTATCTAATTTTTTGCTGCATTCTCCAAACCATATAGACCTGCATCATAAAAGACATGTCAGCAAACTCAGAACTGCAAAACACTAAACAATAGAGGATGCAAAATCAGCAGTGAGATAACCTGTTCTCATCACTGAAATATGTCAAATCACAATCAATACTGAACGAGCCCTTGTTCCATACATCAGAGATGAGCTTATGACCATGAAAAGATGGACTGTTTGCTCTCTTAAGTGAAGCTTCTTGGTTAAGGAACATCAGCACAGGTTCTTGCAGAATATCCTTCAATAAGAAAAAGGAAAGATCAGAAGAATTCAGTGATGTTAGCCAAGGTGCGCGACAAAGAAAACCAGTTCCTTTGAAAACATTGTGCCACTTTAGAGCAATGCCTGCCACCACTTTAGGCACATAAATGCCTTACAACTAGTAATGGACTTAAATATGCATTTGATGAATAAATAATTGATTTTAACATATGGAAGGAAAAAAAGTTCAGAAATGCTCCATGAAGCAAGGAAAGAAGAAGGGGGAAAACATTATAGAAAGAGAGAACTATAGCTCAATAGAGCTGCATATCCAAAAAAACAGGTCGTTCCTGAAAATAACATTGGTTTAATGCTCAAAGGATCCAGAAGACTAAATCTAAGCCATAACAGTTTCTAATGATCTAATATAGGGAAAACACTGACTAAAAGCCCTAGCACCTATATGCTGAAGTCAAACACTCCAAATTCTACGACAAATTTAGTATCCATTCCTCCTCCCCATAAGAATTTCAAACTGAACAGAATCAATACAACCATAGGTAGGTGGGCAAACCCTTTGATCAGGCCAAAGAGAGTGATGACAAAGGTGTTTGCCTTAGCACCTAAGGCACTAGGACAAGGAACTATTCATGGTCAGTACCTCCCACATCATGAGAGGCACAGCATTCAAAATGGCATCGCAAGGAGAGTTCTTTTGGAACTTTTTCCATCGTTCCAAGTGTGCACCTTAGCCACCTCTATTTGTGCAAATAACTCATAATCCCAATCCAACACTATAATCTATTAAAAAAAAAAATTGGTAATATGAGAAACAAGAAACTATAATTACCAACACAGCCATATTAGAAATTTAAGAGAAGAGTGTAAGAAATTATTTTTCATTTGAAACGATTACGTCCTTTTTTTTTTTCCAAATTCTTCTTGTTTATATAGCATTCTTCTTCTTCTTCTTCTTCTTCTTCTTCTTCTTCTTCTTCTTCTTCTTTTTGCATGAGTGTCTTACATCACTCAAGTGGGCATCTTTGAAGCGTCCAGTCAAGTACTTTAAAGTGCCTTTTGCCTTTAAGAGCCTATTCCAAAGCCACTAACCAAAGTCATAGCATTTCAGAAGAAGCATAAGAAAATTCAGGGATATCATGTCTTAGGTCTTCTATTCATCAGAACAAAGAAGGATGCTTCTGCATGACCAAAGATCAGCTGTTCAACTTAATGGTGCATCAGCTAGACCGTAAATTTAATAAAATTATAATATATAAATATTTACCAGAGCAGCAACAAAATCATAACAAGGAAAAAAACATAATCTTTTGAGAAGTTATCAAACCTACTCATTGACCCAAAAAAAACAGCTATTCAACAGACAAAAAATGTTAAAATGTAAAGCACTGCTTTTTGCAATACATCACAAACAGATATCAAATTAAGCTATCAATCTGGACAATTGAAATGAAAAGAAAAGCTAAATTGACTCAATTGTTCATTTATTGGCTGATAGTTTGGCCCTAAAATAAAACCATGGAAAATGGGGAATGCAGGAAAAAAATTGCATTTCAGCAAATGCAAACAACGGCTTTACACTTACAGTAAATTTTTGTACAAGTTTCCTAAGCTTCTGCCGACTCTTTTTCAAGTTCTCCATGGATAAATAACTCTTGGTGCAATCCCACCGACACAGTTTCACCAGTGCTTTTAGTTCAGCTACAATTTCTTTCTTACTCATGTCAATGTAGTTCATTACTCTGCAGTTACTCATATAATTACTCACCAACAGACATGTAATAAGGTCAAAGATAAAATACAAAATGCGGGAAATATATGAATAACAGAGTGACTCACATTGGTAAGAACTGGACATAAAATCCAAAAATATTGTACAAGTACTTGGAATGTTCCATCCACCCAGGACTGCACAGTTCACAGGTTAACAAAATCAGTAAGGAAAATTTTCGTAACAAGTTTACAAATATCAAACGTTCTTCTGCTACATAGGCCCATTAAGATATGTTGTGTCAGCCACTTGAACAAGTGGCTAGGAGTCTAAGCTTGGGTTAAAGGTCCCCAATCTGAACATCAACCGTCAAGCAGAAGAAGACAGGACACAAATGATATGAAAGGGGTGTTACACAAAAGTTATCAATTAGCCTCCATTGAAAGTATAAAAGGAAACTCAACGTCTGCTATAACATTCCTTTCTTGACTAGATTATCAGAAATCCTTTCATGCTTATTTTTTTAAAAAAATCTTGATTCTTGAGCTTCAGAAATTGTTGAGAGAAAAATAAAAGAAATGTATTTTGAAAAAGCCAATAAAACACTGGCCTGTCACCTCAAGTACAACCAACACTATATTTATACCATATACTTGGGTAGACAACCAGCACTGTTCTAAATTTCCTATGTTCTCATAACACTTTACAATAATGAACTGTTAAAACCAAAAATGATACCATGTGTTTTCTTTCAAGCTTGCACCAATATGATTTTGACCAAGGAAAGCAAAAAGAAGCTGAAGACGCTTTCGATATTCACCAATGCTGGACGTGTGAATGAAATCCTCCAGGCTGCAAGATTAAAAAGCAACTCAACAAAACATTTTCACAAAATGCAAAGGAAGAAACTTGTTAACAGATTGAATATGAATCTATCACATGCCTCTGAACTACTGATTGATCAGAAGAACTGGGTTGAAGAACTGAATACAGAGGAAACCACAGCTGCAACAAAAGAAAGAAAGGAAAGAAAGAAAGGAAAAATAAGCAATTCCCACAGACAAATAGGTAGAATGTTCTTTAAAAATAAGGGAATATTATCCCTGTGAATTGTAAATTTTGTTCCCAGTTCACAGAGATAAGCAAAGAATAGCTTCTATCACCATAAAAAGAAAACAAAACAAAAGAATATCGTAAGAGCAATGATAAAGAATAACTAAGACTCCAGAACAATAATAAACTCGGATTCCAGATAACATATACTTATTGATAGGGTTCTCGACAGCATGCGTATTTAAGAGAAAAACTATAACTTAAACATTTGCGTAGCATGGCATTATTTCAATACATCTCATAAAATAGACTCAAAATGTCATGAGTCTTAGATCCTTTTTCTAAAATTGATCTTGATAAAGAGTATTGCTGATCCAAGTGAAGAAACCAGAAGCACAAAAATGCATCTCGAATATTATGTATTTAGTATAGATTCAACATGCAGTAGTCCCCCAGCTTCCTACCAACAACAAGCAGTCTTATCTCACTAGGTAGGATTAACTACTTGGATTGAATGACAGGCACTCTATTATTAATCAAGCTTTTAGAAACATTGTTAACTAAAAAGTCTCATTTAACAACTTTCGACCAAGTTCAAGAAAAATTAAGGTATTTAACAAACTACAAAGTATAGATCATGTCAAGAAAAATAGCCAAGCAATGGCAACAGCATTGATAAATCAGCAAGAATACAATAAAAATAGCACACCACCACGTAACCATCACAATACAATCATTTGTAACTCTTTCATGCTGAGGTGATAATAAATTTCCATGGAAGTGCTTCCTCAGAGCAAGGGGTAGGAAGAGAATTGGATAAATATTCCCAAATCAGAACCACACATGATGCACATATCAAGAGAAAGAAGCTTGTCAGGAAAACAAAACATATCAAAAATCTTAATTCAATGCAGTCAAATTAAAAGACTTTATCTTCAAAGGAGATTTTGATCCTGAAAGAAATTATCAAGCAATTTCTTTCTTTCAAGAGTGGCTAAGAATTCAACCTCAAAATAAATTTTACTACACACCATGGAAGGATCAAGAAATCTAAGTGCTCCTAACTAAATAAGACAACAATTAGAATAAAATCAAGCAGAGAAGATCTTTTGGAATATAAAATGCCAGCAAGATGCACCAATATTTATTACCTAGTCACCCGCAAGCCTTTAATATCAATGGAACAACAGTAACTTAACCAATTTGATAATTGTAAATAACTCAGGCTAATAATAATAATAATAAGAGAATTGGAAATAACAGCAATAATCCGAAAGACAATTGCCACTTACTTTCCCAGCATTATTTTCGTACTGATGCATCACCTCATCAAGCAAAGCAGGCCAAGATTCCAGTTCCAACGTTTTCCATGAGGATAGAAGTTCAAAAACAGGCTCCAATTCACCTGTAATCCATTTAAAAAGAGATTATTAACACATAGGCATCAAATAACACACAGCAATAACAATCAAAAGAAATTTCATACGTGAAAAGCAGAATTTTGAGCCACTTTCTTGCATAGCTTGAGCCTTGTGCAGTAAGAACAGCAACCCTGAAAAAGTCTAAAAAAGAGAGACTATCATGGATAACCTTGCATATTATTACTTAAAACCAGCAAGCTTCTGGATGCAATTTTTCAAGGCACAAACTTTTAAATGGAAACAAATGCTAAAGTCAAAAAACAAAACGATGCTGGTAAAAATAAAAACAGAAGAAAGTTGAAAGGAGCTCATGGCATCTACTACTCTTGTAAGGAGCACATGGCATGAAATAATCACAAGACACATATTTTCTCTTCAATACAGACCAATGGGAAACTCATCTAAAACCTTTTTACAAGCATAGACCATTGAAGGACAGCTAGATGACAATTGCAAGAGAACCCCAGGGCATTAGAATTCAAGAGCGTTGACTTAATAGTTTTGTTTCAAAAAAAAAATGTAAATGAAACGTGCACTGGAAGTGATGTAGCTATGATTGTTACTGGATTACCTTTGCCAAAGGAGTCACTGAAGGAAGGCTCAAGAGCATGTCAATTATATCTGATATTTTCTGAATATCATGATCATGCAACTCATTAAGCGAGAAAATCCTCTGCTGGAAAGGAGCGAGTGCTTCCACCATTTTTGCCATCTCAGAAGCATATGAATCCTTGATCCCAGAAAAGAAATTAAGTAAATTTTCAAGCAAGGGTCAAGCAGGAATCAACCATAAAAAGAAAGGGGAAGAAAACCAAAAAAGAAAAAAGAAAAAAGGTAGAGGGGACCCAAAATATCAAATAAAACTTCGGTGGCAAAACCTTGTAAAAATTGTATCCCGCAGCAGATCTGTGGAATGAGAGGAACTTCCGCTCATAGTCCAAACAAAGATATAGTAAGTGCTCTGGCATGAGTTTAGCATCTAAACTGGACAAGAGTGGTGTCCGGGCACCTAAGGGAAGAAAACAAAGCAAAATGAAAATTGTGGCACAGACATAAGCTATTCTTGGAAGGAGCTCATAAGTATTTTCAGGAAGCAAACATTGATAATTACCTCTGATTAAATCAATACCCAGTGTGTACGAGTCACAGAAGGAAAGTAATCGATCCTCATCAGAAACTTCGAAAGTTCCAGGCTGAATAAAATAAAAAGTATCATATGACAATGCATGATAAAGAGTTTACCAATCCATTAAGGGGGGAAAAAATCAGACACCCACACAGAAAAAGTATCATTTCCTTGGTGCCTAGAACCAAACAATCAGATGCAGTTCAATAACAGTAATCGACATTCCAAACTTGGCCCGCCGGAGTGTAATGATAATGGAAATTATTTTGAATTGCAATTTTTTATAGAAAGTCTTTCAACAAGCAGAAAGCAAAACGAATCAAAACAAACATTACTAATTTGTTAATCTAGCAAAAATGCTAAACCAAAACACAAAATGCAAAGCTGACTGCAAGTTAGAACTGCCCTTCTTTTTTTGGCACAACAAATTTCAATTTCCCCTGGGTGTCAACTAAAAACTAACCAACCTACAACAATGCTAACCAAATCATCGTGAATTATTAAAATTCTGCTGAGCCACAACTCATGAAATCCTTGGAAAAAAATTTCAGCTTAGGACTAGCACTTAGGGTCGGAATCTTTTAAACCTAAATCGGCAAGTATATTCTATTTTCTAGTCTATGCTGACAAAAAGCCACTGGAACTCACAGTTTGGACAAGATCAGCAGATCCAAATAACTTATTGTGAATAAGAACCACACTGCTCAGGATAGACTCTTCCAGCTGCTTCCATTCTTCCACTAATGTTTCACATGCCTCAGAAGCTTCCATCTGATAGATGTACAGAGTTATTTTCATAAACCCAACAAGAATAGCATGAGGAGTGGGGGAGCTAAACAAATATTCACAAGAACACAAAACGTCAGACATTCATTTTGACTCTTACTTTGTCAATGGATATCTCTTCAGCAGAAAAATCTTTCCACTCTAAAAATGTTTCCGTTGCAAACGAATTTGACAAAGTCGATATGTCAACTTCAATAACACTCTCCATTTGAAAAACTCGAGGTTTAAACTTGTACTGTTTGGAATCAAAATCCCTTTCTGACTTCGCTTGAACTTTCACACTCATCCAAAGCCTGGCAAATTCGTCAAATATCTTCCCCAATAGCTGATGCATACAATATAATAAGTAAGCAAATAATTGTTTCTACCAATATGAATGAATTAATTGACATAAAAAATGAAAAAAATAAACAAGGAGAGGAACCTGACCAGATAGGATTCACAATCTAATATTTTTGAGTTTGCTACAGAATGTGCAATCTGAACAAGAATATTATGCCAGGCAGCAGCTCTATGGTGCATAGCAGAAACCTGCTTTTTATGATTCAGTTACCAACTTGAAAACGAGACAACTTGACTCTGTGCATTATAAAACACATATGGTTACAATTACAGACCTTCTTATAAGCTGCAATGCCACTGGAAAGAGTAACAAGCCTCTCCAGCATGCCTGTATCCACTGAATAAAAACCTATGCTGGAATCTAGTCTGTATGAAGGCAGCATGTCCAAACTACTATTGTACTTAACAGAAATCAATTTGCTCAAAGCACCACGAGGAAATCTCATAAGGTTGTAAATAGTTTCCTGGAGTGTAACCAATGTCAATCATCAAGTCAAAAGAAGAAAATAGATAAAGAAATACCAAATTCAGGGAAAAGATACCATGACAAAGTTATTGTTCTCCTGACCAACTCCACTCAGATATGCATTTTCCATAGCACTTGACAGAATCAATGACAACCCCAATTTCATCTCAAAAACAGCAACTTGGATTGGTTGAATTATATCGTTAAATGTACTATATTCGTCTGTCAATCGGTCAATGAAACAAGTTGCTGTTTCCTGAAATTCAAAATAGGAAATATATATATATAAATTGGACAGAATATACTTATATCACATATTGAATTTCATTAGGTTTCCACAGCAGGGTGTATGCATGGCTAAACAAAGAAAATCGATAGTTTCTGAAATGAAGAAATAGTGTCCTCATTCAATGCTTTTTTGTTACAATGAGATCTAAACCATCTAAATCTAATTTGGATAGTACAGATTTACAGTTTCAATTTTAATTTTTACAAGGCTAAATTTATCTTTTCTAAGAAAGTGAGAGTTTAAAAATTATCTTTATTTTAAATTCTGCATCTATCAAATTGAAAATACTAAAAATATAAGAATAAAAATAAAATAAATTGGAACCCTTCAAATTAAATTGAATGGCTCAGATTCATGATGAGCATGGAATGAGGTTTTGTAAATTTGAGAGGACCATCGCTTATCCTGCATAAAAGGAGGAAAGAAGAGAAATTGCGAAGACAGGATCATCAATCCAAGGGTCTCCAATCCCTTTGTAAATTTCTATTATGGATTTTCCCCTCAAAGCTGCCATGGGCTAAACACCAAAAAGATGGCATAAAAATGATCCTGTCCATGTCGTTCTGCTATAGAAATCCTAATTACTGTTTTATCTAACTTTAAGCAATATTACATTACATTATCTTTAATATGATGTAAATAACAAAGAAATTATAATGCTATCTTTCACTAAGCATTTTAAAGGAAACAATATTCAAAGCATTATTCATGTTATAGACTAAAAATGCAAATTTAATACTTTGGCTTCAATAATGAAGACATATATTAAACAGCCAAATTAGTTATACCTGCCAATTGCATGCCTGCTTGACAGCCAGTGGTAATTCTTCAGCCTCAGCACTTCTCACCATAGATTCCAATGACAAAATGAGTTTAAGAAAATCAGCACATTCATCCATTAACTCCATGTATTTCCAAGCTTCAGATCGGTACACAATCTAAGCACAAGACAATTTGATCAACTTCTCATCACTTAAGAATAAAAGATAGGTAAAGAGTCAAATTTATGACATTTGAATTATAGAACTTTGTCCAGAACCCAACTTCTGACTGCAAGAGGTCATTAAGTAACAGAATGCACTCCAGATGAAAGATTAAACAGAACACCATAATTCACATTTTTCAAAAAGCATTGATTCTAGATGACATCATAAAGAACATATTTCTAAAGTTTGTTGAAAAATAATAAAATCGTTTTATTTTCCCTGCAACAATAATACTCAGAACTAATTTATGACAACTGTTGAAGACAGCAACTAAATAAGCATCTTGAAGACAGTATGAAGAACAAGAAACAGGATTGAAAAAACAGAATCTTCAAACCTTTCTTTCCAGCTTTCTACACTCTTCTTTAAGTTTTTCCAGCCTTTTAGCTTTTCTTTTATCAGCTTCACCTGTTAAAAGTTGTCCCGCTAAATATCCGCACTCTTTCCTCACCTGGAAATAGTTTAGCAGATAGGACATTGGTCAATACTGTCATAGAAGGAGTTATGAGAGTAGACTAGTACTTCAAGCAAACTAAGCATACTTTTTTACAATGAATGAGACAGCCTCAAAAAGAGAACAGTAAATATTGCAAAGGAAAAGGAAGCAAGAAAAGGCTCACGTCATATCAACTGTTAACTAGACTACCGTGATAATAAACCAAAAGCTGATTTTCAGGTTACCTGGATTTCAAGTTCAAGTGATGAGATTGTTTCTACCAGTTGTGAGTACTTGCAATAGGACTTCAAAGCAGGATCAATATCCATGCAACTAAGCAAGAGACGGAACCGTAGTCCCCCAATGTGTAGCCATGCACAACCAAGATTACTGTTGAAGCCTGAAAAAGAAAGGTGAGTTAAATTACAAAATATTCAGACGACCATTGGTAAATACAAATACAAAAATATATTGATAAGAGGTAAACATGCAAGATCAGATAAAATCATGAATCTATGATCAACGTTTTCCATGCTAAGTTTCTCCATTTTGTATTAAAATTTGGTAGCCGTCAAAAAAAGCACAGAATCTATATAAATATATTAATTAAAAAGCAGGAAGCAGCAGCAAAGAATTACCTTCACTAACAGCAGTGGAATGAATATATAGATCTCTGAGCAGAGGAGCAATGCATGAATGAGCCAAATCTTTCAATCTGTGGTGCCTTGTTGAAGCAAGAAGCGTTGTCAAAGTCTCAATCACCTCTTCCTAGTAACAGCCAAAATGAGAGGATGAGAAAAATTGGGGGAATGCAGGGGTAACAGTCTGCCATACAGCTCTAAGGCAAACAAGACATTTTGAAACACCCTGCATTGAATGCATAATCAAAAGCAAACTGTGGCACAACAAGAGTGCAGGAATGGCATAAATTTCCATGCAAACAATAGTGCTCGAGCCTACACAGTAAACTACGTAAACAATAACGTTGGTAAAAAAAAACTATATAAACAATAACTACTATTATGATTTTCTTTAATTTTCCTTAGGTCCTGTTTGGTGTGCTGGAATTAGGGGATATGGATATGAAAATGGAATTGGAATTGAAAAATAGTTTGTTTGGCATGATGGAATAGGAAAATTTTCCAATTCTACCAAAATTGATAGGATTAATTTCCATACCAACCCCCAAGGATTTCAAATTCCATGTCCCCTATTCCATTTTTACCCCTCCCTTTCTCGTTTCTGCTCCTCCTTGTCACCCATCGCCACAATCTTCTCAGCCACTTCTGGTGAACTTCATAGCATTGGCAGCCTCCTGGAACTAGCGTTAGCAACCTCCAGCACCTATTTACCTCACTGACCAACTCTGTCTGCAGCACCCTTTACTATATCGAGCTCCTCCTTCACCAATTCCACTTTCACCACCCTCCATTGCTTCATCTTCTTCCCCTTCTCTTATCAACAACAGTGAGGATGAAAACCAGATCTGTAACTTCCATAACCCGTAGACCTCCATTCGTGAACTCCAAAGTGATGCTGACCTTCATCTGTAACTTCCACCCTCTCCTCCTTTGTCTCTTCTTCTATGGTTTCATGGTTACAGTGGTTTGTTTCTGAACAAATATTTCTTTAATTTGATTGTGCCTTTTTTCTTTCAAGGGATTGTTTGTGGCCTTTGATTTATATTGTTTTTTCATTGGTTTTGATTTTGTTGCTTCTCCAACAGTGGGTGGCCGCTAGAATAGGGTGATTTTGAAATCTGAGTTAGAAGGAAAAAAATTTGAGGATGAGGGCATTTTAGTATTTTCAGATTATCAATATTAATATTAAATAAAAATAATCTCTCAATTCCATGAACATAGCGAACATATTTTAGAAGCTCATATCCATCTCCACATCCATTAAAACCTCTTCCCCCCCATCAAACGGGGCAATTAATGTTCCAAAAAGCCTACAGAAATCTAAAGACAATTTAACCTATGGGAATTTGTTCACGGATAGAAGCTGGACACAGATTAATCTATTCAGAATTACAAATTTATTTGCTTTGAACATTTTACAATGAAACAGATAAAGCTTCAATGAGTGTATTCCAACACTTGTTAAGAAAAGGGGAAACACTAGTGTTTCTTAAATAGAAAAATAGGCCATAAAAACATAAAATGGACTTACTGTAACCATGTTGTTCTGGAAAGAACAAAAGAGTGACTTCATTGCAGAAAATTGATCCACGTTAAAAGATTTTTTGTGAGCATACATAATCTGGATATAAGCAGTAAAACAAGGATGAGTAAGTTCAATAATAAAAGGTATAATTTGGATAAGAAGCACCTGAGAATATAAAGTATAGAATAGTACTACCCGCTGGAAAAGAGAGCGTGCGGCAGATAAAAGAAAGTTTGGTAAATGTGCCCCATGATTGGAGCTACGCCATATATTGGACGAGGTAACTCTATACTTAAGAGATTGCAACCTAAATTCCTTGATAGCATGCATACTTCGCCTGATCATACAATCCCAAAAAAATCACAATAAGAAATTTGATAGCATAATAAAAACTTTGTTCCCAACCCAGAACACAAGCAAGGCCAATTTCAGGAAATGCTTTAACATCTACAATCATCAGATAACAGATGAAATTAGAAGTTAAAAATAAAAAAAAATAACAAATAAAAATTAGGAAGATCGATATGTATCTTTTGCAATTATAACTCTTTACTCCTTTGTCTTATATATAGGCTTTTAAATAAGATAGACAGTAACTCTATTCACAACCTTCTTTTCCAAATCTCTCAGTTTCATAACAAGCATTTGACAGAATAGGATTTTAGAAAAATAGCCATTCTGTTTAAAACAGGACAGCAATCATTCTCCAAAGATATATTAAATCAACAACATACTACACAGGGAAAACTTGATGGTATTTGAAGGCTCAAAATTCAGAGGCAATGAAAAATTCTTCACCACATATATTCAAGATTGTAGAAAACAGTTGCATTAATCCATTCATAAAAAATTACAAAAAAAATATTAATAGATTCAGAGAAAGGGGAAAAAGGAACTTTAGAATTATAGACACATAAAGGTGACACATACAAAAGCCACAAAACAAGTAAATAAGGAATCTCCACAGAAAAAAACTCACGTAATCTGCAAGACAGTTGACGCATTGACTGGTTCAATAAACATAAGGGGCAATTCTGTATCAATTGTATCCAAGCCATCAATATTTGAGAAATTCTGCATCTCAAAAAAGACACCATAAATGGGTGATAAGGCAAATAAAATAGCACAACAAAATGTCAAAACGAAATTTACATTTACATTCATCCAAACCTTAATGTATTCAGGAAAACACATCCACAGAGATTGATGCCACCTAAACCATAACTCCAGAACAAAGCTTGCAATTTTCACATTCACTAGAATATACCAAAAAAGTGGGAAATTGTTAAATAGTGCATAAGCAAATACAGAAAAGAAACACTAAAGCTCTTCTACCAACCTGCATTCACTTCAGTCCATTCACTCAAGATCCACAAGATCTTTTGATGTGGAAAAAACATTTGAAGAGGTCTTGAAGAGAAGGTCAATGAAAAATTCAAGGCAGAAGCCAAAAGGTTGGAAACACGTCCAACGGCCTATTCAGCAAAGAATCATCCAAAAATATGTTCAGAACAAATATGTACAGCAAAATACTTCGAAGAAAGCCAAAAAAAAAAACTGAATAGTTCATTCAATGCAAAGTGGAAGTATGGTTTCACCACGCTAATTAAAAAACAAGATTTAATTCCTTGATAAATAAGCATCAGACATTAGGATCTGAGAGAAAGGTTTTATTGAAGAAAATTAGCAGATTCAATGTTTAGAATTCCTATACATCTTAAATCTGTAAATTGCATACTACGAGTAAACTCAAGTAAGAAATCAAACAGAAAACACCACAAGAACAAAAAAAGTTGATCTTACTTGATGTAAACCTTCGAGTTCATCCAAGTCAATTGATGTCAGCTCTTGAAGCAACTCCATATCCCAATGTAAACTGGCATTGTCAACTGGAGGAAGTGTATCCAGCCAGCTACAAAAAGAAGGTTCTAGGAATAATATTCCACGAGGAAATGAACAACAAGCAACCGAACTTCCACCCCAATCTGCAGGACCATTGGATCCTATATTCATTTGCAACTCATGCTTTACATTCTCAAACCTTCTTACCAGCATCTGCAGAGAAGCATTTGTAGGTTTAATAAGGAACAGATATTCATACAAATCTCCATAAAGAAGTCAGAGGTACAAACCTGATACATCTGCTCCAATTGTTTAACAATATCAGCATCATGATGAGCCTCCTGACTCCATTTCTCCATTATAGATGATGACATTGAAACACCTAAGTGATTAGAAAAAGAAAGAAATTTACATATGACCCAACAAAAATGAATCAATATGTAAACAGAAATTTCTGCATGAGATGTAAATTTAAGATCATCTCTAGTTTTTTATGAACCCTTTTTTGTAAAGCATGAAGGCCACCACAACAACCAACTTAAAGCTAAAGCTTCAATATTTTTAAAAGAACAGGAAGTAGAGATGAGAACTTAAGGGCCCATTTGAAACTATTTTTGTTTTATTATTTTAAGAACTAGTGTTTTGTAGAACATGTTTTGAGAACAAAAAAATAATAATAATGGGTGTTTTTCTCATTCTCCCTTGTTCTCCAGAATAATAATTCCAAGATACCTAAAAAATGTTTCCATTTTTCTATTCTCCAAAACAATATTTTGTTTTTTTTTTCTTCTCCAAAACACCTTTTAAAAATACATTACCAAACAAATATATATATATATATATATATTTTGGTTCCAGAGAACAGAAAACTGCTCCCAAAACAAGTTGCCAAATAGGCCCTAAATTTCAACTATAATGAAGAGTTAAAAAGTACGTGGGCAATATTATGGACATAACACAATGCAGCAAATACCATGAATTGCATTTATAATTATAAAAAATTTAATTAACATCAACTCCAAAGCTACTAAAACAGTCCAAAACAACTCTCATAGGAAATTCAGAAAAGAGAAATCATACTAGATAGTGCCCTATTCCAAGACAATGTTAGATCCAAAACAACATTCAAACTCCTAACACACAAGTGGTGTGACCTTAGATATGATCTTAGAAAATGTTCATGGCCGACCAAATGGATATCACAACATCAAGATAAAAATCCTCTTAAAAAAGAAATAAGTACAGCAGAAGTATATATACCTTGTACCACAAGGAAACGAAGACTGTGATCACATGATGCAACCACTTCAATTAGCTGCCTGCTCAGCATTCCTAGACATTTCCAGAGAAAATTAAATGAGACAAAAAATAAAACTTAACAAAAACTTAGCCATGAGAGAAACCAAAAGAAAAGAATTCAGATTACCAAACCTTGATTCCTAGATGCTTTCTTTGTTGGCCACAAGAGTTCAACAAATTTCAAAAGCTGGTCATGTTTGTGGTGTAAATCACAAGAAGGAGGTAAATATGGATGACCACCATGAACCCAAAGCAAGGATTTTTCCGAAAAAGAAAACAACTCCAAATTTCTCCTTTTTTTGGAAAAAAATTTCTCCAATTCTCCACTCTTCATCTGTTGAAATGGAAAAAATAATAAGAATTATAGCAATAAATTAGTAACTTTCTGTTAAGAATACAACAGACTTACCAAAAGTTCCTCGACCCGCTCTGGGCAGATATGCAACAACTTCCTAGCATCCTTCACCAAAGAACGCCATGATATTATCAAATGGTCAAACTTTGATGAAGTGAAGTGACGCCAGAATAATGCATGATTCTCAATAATGTCAGAATATAACTGTGTTAAATTATCAAAAGATGAATATTCAACAATCATGGTGGGTGGACAAGCAACTTTACTGAGGAATTCATTTTCCAATTCTTGAAGAGACCCCAAAAATGATTTAAAGATGTAAACTTCATCATCAAAATGATGCTTGTTCATGATATCCCATTGCTTCTCGATTTCCCATTGCTGGTAAGTTAACTTTAGCATATCTATGCAGCTAATAGCATTACTGAGATATTTACATGTGCTATTTGATTCTGCCAAATCAAATAAATCGAGGGACAAGAATGGCAATGACTGCAAATCAAAATCAAGCCGGCCACAGTGCAAAATATATTGCCAGATAGGATGCTTGACCATTTGCCCCAACAGCCTAAGAAACTCTTGAAAGAACTGACAGAATGGATGTATCTGAGAACTAAACCAACTAAACCGAAGAAGATAGAGATTAAAATCACTTTCCGTTGCTTGTTCAATGGTCCAATATGCAGCAAACAACAGCATCTTATTTGCCAGTTCCAAGTCAAATTCAGTTTCACTTTTGCAGTCTGAAACTGTCACATTTAGAACCTTGGGAAACAAAACTTCATGCAATGCCATCATATCTATCAAATATAGCCGATGGTCTGAGGAAAATCTGTTTGGAGCAATTCGATATTGATGTGATGCAAGCTGTGCTCCCAGAAACTCCAGATACATGCAATTTTGTTTTACTGAAGCTTCTCTTGAGTAATATATAAAGTCCTTCAAAGTCAGTGGCATTGGCCATCCACCCGGCAAACATAAAGGATGTGCCACCAAAGTATCATTACCAGAAATATCAGATACTGATAAAAAAGTGGTTAATGCAGAACGAATTATTTTCCTACCTTCAACCTCACCAAAAGAGGAGAGATATACATGCTCCCAACTTATTTGCAGACTCCAAATAGGACTATTCCCATTCATAAGAAGCTGCTGGAACAAATGAACCCAGCGCGAGAGTTCAAGATATGTAATGTGAGCATTAAGGTGTATACCCTCATTCTTAGCAAAGATGTGGGCTCTGGCAATGGCATTAACCAAATGAGAACCAGGAATACCAGATAAAATGAGAAATCTCTTTACGTCTTTGAATTCAGTATCATCATACTTGTATCCACTTAAATTATCCAATAACCAGTATGGCTGCATCATGAATATTTCAACTCCCCTATTACGCATTGCTCGAGAGACTTCACCATGGGTGGGATTAACGGTGATAAACATACGGAAATTAGGGTGTGGATGAATAACTAATGGCTTTCCATCAACAATTCCACGCTCATTAACCGTAATTGATCCAGAAGATTCCACCAAAGAGTTAATTCTATCAAGAACCTAAAACAAATACAATAAATAAACAAATAAATAATATTTAAGTCAACATTTCGCAAATACTTAATATAAATCACTTCTAAAGACAAAGAAAAAGGATTTTTACAGGCATAGTGGCCTTGAGATGCAAGCATGATTCTTTGTCAACCAATTGATAAATAAATAAATAGCCAAGTGTACTATCAAAAATAAGTAAACAAATAACCAAGAGCAGACGTCACATACTGTGGGGTTACATAGGTTTGCATTGTCCAAGACTATCCATTCCCCTCGTTCTATAGCCTTGATTAGTATGCCTGGAACCCATTCAAATTTTTTTGAAATCAACCTTTTCTGATGATCCACCTTCAGCTTCAAAATTTTCTTCAGGATCAAATCAAGTTCCATGAATGAACAAGACATGTTGAGAGATTTCTTCTCTATATTCAACTTTAGTTCTTCAATGATCTCAACCAACAGACTAAGAGAGCAAACAATTTTTTCCCAGTTTTCAACATAAAATGAAGCAGAAGCCTCCAAACTGTCAAACTTCATGCTAGGCAAGAAAGCAAGCCATCTAGTAACTAGATGCTTTTCGCTAAAGAATTCTGCTTTTGATGTTTCCACTAGCAAATTGCAATACTCGCTAATGTAGTGCTCAGCTTGAGCAACAACAGAGTGAAAAGTTCGCAAAGCATCATATTGTTCAAAAGACCCAAGTAATTCAGATATATCAGTGGCAGGTGAAAGATTTACTTCATTCAGTACATTTCCTGTGAGGTTGGCAAGCAGCCTTATCAAGGAAGATTTGCCAGAGCAGGATGGGCCAATCAAGATACATAACCATTGATGCTGTACACAGTGAGCAGCAGCTTCCAAACTTAGGCGATTTTCAGGCAACATTCGAAGCTGAAAGCTTGAAGATGTCGATAAGTGGACGTGGTTCCTCTTAATAGCAGCATGCCCTACAATTAGGTGATTGGATTTGGTTTCTATGCGAGGATAGGGATTTATCAATGGAGTCACCTCAAATACTTCCTTGAAGAGCTGCATGACTTCATGGCGATCAGCTGCTGTACGCATTCTTTGAATGTAGACAATGTTCAAAAAGGAATATTTGCTTCTGTGCTTATGAGAACCTGGATTAAACATACGAAAATATTGTGAGTGAGAGAGAGTGAATGACTTTACATGTGACAAAAGATGTAAGAAGAGAAAAAACTGAAGTTGAAAGGATTAGAATAATATAACCTTTAATAATTTCACAAGATCGAAATACATCACGTAGATTGAACTCCCAAGGAAAGCCATCCTTGGCAAACTTATGTTGCACCATGATTTCTTCATGCATTCTTTTATTAAATAAGATTAGCTTTGAGAGTAAAGACCTCGGAATTGTTGGAAATTTTGATTCACAAATGGAAAGATAGTCATCAGCAACTAATTCATCAACATAAACCTGTAATCAAGGAGTAAAAAGCAAATAATTGAAAAAAAATTATCATCAATATTGAAAGACTAACTCATAATGAGTAAGCTTAACATCAAAAAGCAAGGAACCAATAAAAGAGAAAATCGACCATAGAAACATGAGAAATTTTCTCAGGGAAGCAGACTTGATATCCTTGGCAAACCAGCTTACCTTAGTAAATCGGTTCAGGAACGATCTTGGAAGGCCCTTCCTACCACCACCTTGATGTGATGGATTCTGACAAGCAAAAACTCTAAATGATGGTGGACATTTATAAGTTTGACCCAACTCTGGTATAAAAACCTCAGCTCGGTGATCCAAAATAGCATTCAAACCCTGATTCAAATTATCTGAGTTACTATTCGTACATTCAAAAACCAAAGCCATTCATTCATTCCTCTACAAAGAAAAATTAAAATACACCCTTTCCCCACCCATTTCCAAAGAACCAAAAAGGGAAGCTAGCAAATAAATAAGATTGAGAGAAATTCATTGCTCATTTAAAAATGAGGTGGACCATGGAACAAAGATGGAAAAAAGGAGAAAACAACATTTAAATTGGCATGAAAATACCTCTAAAACAGATTGTGGAGCAAGATTAAGCTCATCAAGCAAAACCCAACATCCCTCCTTCAGGGCCTGAAAACAAGGATAGCTGATAGTTATATTAATGCCAAAAGTGTGATGGACATTAAAGCTTTCATCAAACAACCACTTAACCTGCAATAGTATCCCATCAGACCAAGAAAATTTCATTCCCTCGTCACTTTCCACAGGTAAATCTGACCCCAACAGATCCATCATATCAGTCTGCACCAAAAACATCCAGAAAATACATCCAAGTATAAAAATGATATGGCTGACAAGAATATACAAACATACAGTACAGGAACTGAAAGATAAATCAAGCAACATTAATTACTGACCTGCTCAGATAAATTTATTCGTACCACTTTATGTCCAGAAAACTTTCCTAAGGCAACAATCAAACTTGTTTTCCCAACCCCTGGACTACCTTCTAGTAAAACTGCATACCAGTGATATGAAAATTAACATGAGAATAAATTGAGACAGAACTGAAGGAAAAGAACTAATGCTGCTGAAGAAGAAAACTAAATTCTGATACCAGGCTTTGAAAGCTGCATAGCACGCAGAGCCCTTATAGCATTTCGTCTGGTTGTTGGTGCCTTAAATTCAAATCCCCCAATCTCACAACTGCCACAACCTATAGGCATACAAACATGAAATAGTTTGAAAAGTTTGGAGATGAGAATTATCTCTCACCCACGGTCATATGTTTTTCACGACATGTATAAATACAGGACTCATGAAAGAAAAAATAATGAAACAGACCATTAAATTTACTTCTAATATCTCAAGATCAAGCAACAGTAAACCTAACAGAAACTAAAGACAGAAACAAGCATAAATCAGGTCACCTTCAATCAAACCCACAGATCATGGGATCATACTCAATCTTCAACGTGAACTATTCATTATACATTTTATAGTTTCTCTTATTAGGATTTTCATCCAAACTGCGAAAAGTACACAAAGAATGAAGAAAAAGAAAAATCCCTCTTTAACATCCAAGTTACAACAAAACAGAGAAAAATAAGTAAGTGACAAAAGTAGTTCAAAAAACTCCATTGCCATCTGCAATTTTAGTACAAGCCAATGAGCTTGAACAGGTAGATTGAGGTCAATCAAGCCAATATCAACGTGAATCAAAACCTCTGATATAAAAGATAATGGAAACGAAACTCACTCCACAATCACAGAGAAGGATAAGAAATCTATCACACCTAGGTTATTTCATGCAAAAATTGTGATGGAACCTGGATGGAAAAAGCACTTAGCAAAGATCAATTCAAACTACGCAAAATAAAAGGAAGCATGATGTATCTCAGGATCACCTTTCCTGATAAAGAATGGATCAATGCCAAATACATCATCTCGTAGCATATCATCAATATGAGAAACACCAGCCAGTGAGCCAAATTCACCCCAACTGTAATTTCCCATTCTCGAAAGTTTTGAATATAATAAATGAGTTTCATCAACCTGTAGCACCAATGAAGTTAACAATTACAAAAAATGAAGGCAATAGACAATGGAAAAACCAAATTATTGATTACTTGGCCATAGAGGATACGACACTGTATCCAAAACTGAATCAGTTCAAATGCATAAGTTATCAACATCATCAGTAATATCAAAATCCAGCTTGATCACTGTTGAACTACAGGAAGATCACTCAAAGATTAACCAATTCTCTTCTCAGTTCAACAGCCAGTTTAAATTTTTAAACATTGCTATCATGTAAATGAACAAAGTGTTGTTTATCAGAATAGATATTATATTTATTGTAAGAGACTAGGGCTGAAAAGGTTATGACTAGGAGGATAGAAGTGTCATCATTATTCATCAATTATTTGTCTTGTACATATGCTTATAAATAAGACAGACTAGCAGATCAGAACATACTACCAACTTTTCAAATTCCTCTTATTTTCTCTCAATTTCTCAAAAAGGATATAAAAGAAATATACCCTCAGCTTGTGCAGAAGAAAGGATAAACATCTCTCCTTTATCTCATCAGCCTCAGCTTTTGACATACCAGTCCCTGTTAGGTTATAAGAAAATAGTTAAAAAGAGAGGAAAATGAATGAAGGTAACAAATAAACTACATAACAGATTAGATGTACCTAAACTCAATCCATCAAGCAACACAAGGAATACTCCATGAAGAACTGCATATTCAGGTCCCAAGCTTCCTTCCATCACATTGAAAAAAGCAATCCAAGAAATGAGATCTCTCACGGTAAGCATTCTCTCAGGATGCAATTGGTTGAACCACTGAAAAGCATGATTAGAAAAACAAATGAATCATCTGATATAACAGATCTGATAAATATAAATAATCACCATATAACACCAAATAGCGCTTAATAGCAGCAGCTTGAATTTTATTTACACGTCACAACCTAAAACATTTCTTTAGTGATTGTGAGGATAAAAAAAGTTTGGCTCAACATAGATATGGATGCAAAGAATTCCAGAGAGGAATTAACAGAGCAAAGGGAAACCACCCGTAATGAGCTCAATGGTAAAGATTTTACATTTGAAAAAGTAAACTGATAGTTTCAAATTTCAATAGTGAATCTGCAGAGCATACCTCCCAAAAACATATCATAGCATCAACAATGTCGCTGCTTGAGAGTTTATCTCGATCAGAAGGAAATGAGTTGCTTGCATCTTCAACCTTTGAAATTCTGAAAACAAAAGGCAAATATAGAAGGGACAAATGAAGTTGAAATAAACACTCATCCTTTAACTGTGAAACTGATCAATACCTTGTCAAAGCAATCTCTCTAAGTTCATCTAAATCACTAACAGGGGAAACCCATATTTCTGTGAAGCGATTGCGCAATGCTGGAGATAACTCCTTCTTACCATAATCACCACCAGGGTTCATGGTCGCAAGAACAAAAAAATTTGGATGAGCACTGACTTCCTCCAGATCATGACCCCCTTTCTCAGCCAAAGACTGCAAGCAAAAATGAAAAAATCACAAATTGTAGCAGAATATATAAATAACTAGTTGTTCATGTAAATGTCTGCTACCAGCACTAAGCAAGTGAATGCAATTATTGTTCATTCACAAGTGACCATTTCTGAAAATCCTAATTAGCAATTGTGCATGAACTAATTTTAGACTGGAAAAGTAAGTGCAGCAAAACTTTTCGAAGAAGATTGGAGATGGACACTTAGTAGGATAAATATAACTAAGGATGAGGAGGATTGCAGTGCAGGAGCGTAAAACAATTCGAGGCTCTTCTGAGCTGGACTTTTGTTACTTTTGTTAGGGAAGGACATCCTCTCCTCTGTTTTTCATTCCCATATAATCATTAAGCATATGGAAATGAAAAAAAAAAAATATATATATATATATATATCCTCAATTATAAAGGTAAATCTAAAACTGGCTTAACCATCAAGTCAATAGGAGGAATAAAACTGTTTCCCCACACTTCCAGCACTTCGCACTTCCACATTAGGAACCACATTGCAGACATGTAAAAAGCACTCATTAACTTTCTCTCTCAATGGCATAAGCTTTTATGCTGAAATGTTCAAAAACACAAATATGATTACTTACCAGCTTCCTTTCGGGCTCCAATACACTATTCAATCTCTCAAGCACACTGTCATCAGCCAAAGACATCTCATCTATGAGAAAGAGATCACCATCTCTCATCGCTTTCACAAGGGGCCCATCCTGCCACACAAATATACTCTGCCACTTATGATGCAGCTCATCAAGGTCGAACTTCAATTGCTCAAAAGCATAAAGATCATCCGTGGTGACATCTGGACAACAAACTTGACCTTCTTTATATTTCCTTATTACACCATTCAGCAAATCAAGGGTTGAAGAAGCATGATCTATGTCAGGAGAAACACACTGCAAAAAAAGAAAAAAAATGAAAAATCAGTATTTGCTGTATTGGGGAAAAAAGAGGAAGAAAATATCAGTGACAAAACCAGCGTAAATAAGAAACCTCTATATCAAAAAAAAATTAAAATAATAACAGAAAGGTGGAGAAAAATTAGGGCTACATATATCCACAATTATCAACTCAAATTCTTCACGTGATGTATACGGGAAGGATAGAAATATAGCACTCACAAGGCCTTGAGGAAAACAAGTATAAGCCTTTAGCTTCTTCAAGTGTTCCACCATCTCCTTATAGTTGGATATAAGTCTAGACCTCTCTCGGATAGGACGGAAACCCTGGTACAAATTTTTCTGGTTAGCACTTCATAAATTAAAATGATAATTTCATTACAAACTCCTTCCAACACTAAAATAAACAAAAAGTATGAGATAACCAACCCCAAGAAAATCAGATGTTTCTGTATACTGATGACAATTCAAGATATGTAACTTCATCCGCAAACAAGCACTTAAAAGCTGACAGACAGTGGTCTTTCCTCCACCTGTTTCTCCAACAAGCAGCACAGGCTCACGCAACTGGTAGCAGCGCTCCACTAGGAAGTACAACCTCTGCATGCTTTTGGTCATATTAAAACTGTATAGGAGAAAAGCATCAGTATTTATATGATTGATGATGAATTTTGGGCCAGCAGAAAAGGGATAACAAGCCAATACCTTTCAAGACTTCTTGAACCTCCAGAATCAACACACAGATTAAAAGAGTGCTTCCCCTCAAATATCACCTGAAGGTTGTAAAAAATTAAAAAAAAAATTCTATGAGGCCCTTTTATGGAAGAGAGACTTGTTGATCAACTTTTCATCACTATTACCAAGTAATGTATAACCAATTATCAATACTAACTTTTGAAAAATATCAAAATTTTCAAATTCCAAATATTTCACGAGCTCAATCCAACAAAGGGACATCATCCTTGATTATGAAGATATATAAAAGAAAATACCCAATACGTACATAGTCACAGTGGTTCTGAATTTAAAACCAGGTTACACCATTCATCAGACCAGAAAAAGAATCCACTCACAAAAAAAAGTTATAATAAATTATAAATTTGAGAATATTTACCAACAAATTCACAGCCCATATTCACAACAAGACTTCCATGATAGGTCTGAAAAATTTTAACTACAGATCATATCATGCAAGGATATATTTTAATTTTACAGAATAAGCTTCCCAACAACAAACCAAGGGAAAAGTATGCAGAGCAACCTTCCATTCAATATAATTTTAAATGTTTGTTTATATATTGGATATTTGAATAAATTCTCAAAAAGCTACAGAATAAAAATACTCACAATGTCAGAAGCAACAAAAGCTGAGCACAAAACATCAAAGAGACAATACCTGATCATAAATGCTGTTTCTGTTTATTTTAACCCGCAGATGTTTCTCCAGAACTTCTTGAACAAGGGACCTTTCACTATCATCTCGTAACCTTTCAGCCAAAAGATAAAATCCATCTTTAGCTAAATCTTCATAGGATTTTCCAAATCTTTTGTAACGATCAGCCCAACGAAATAAATCTCGGGGAGTTATAAAACCATGCTTCCCATCAAATGCTCTGCTGCTCTGTCTGTGCAGCTGAAGTTCCTTCATGACTTCAACCATTTTTCTAGCATAACTTTGAGGGATTTCACATCTCTTCTCCAGTATTGTGCTCAACTCATCATCAGGAATTTCACCAACATGAATCTCTATGAAGCGATTGCGAAATGCCCGAGACAGCATTTTACGCCCAGCATAAACAGTAGGTGGATTTTGAGTGGCAAAAAGCATAAAGTCTGGATGTGCTTTAATGGTTACTTGCAGTTCAGGAACAAAAAGCTCCCTGTTATCATCAAGCAACCGATTTAATGCCTCCAAGACATCAGACGGAGCCAGGTTAAGCTCATCTAATACAATCCAGCGACCATGTCTTACTGCTTTAACCAATATACCTTCATTAAAAACAAGCTTCCCACTAGCATCAGTTATGTAAGAACCTAGATACTCCTGCAAATCAGTGTGCTCATGATTGTTAATTCTCACAAACTCATGACCCATCAGTGCAGCAAGATACCGAACAAGGCTAGTTTTCCCACTAGATGTGGGCCCCTGTAGGAGCACAGGATATCTCTTTATCAGAACAGCACGAGCCAAATTCCCAAGATGCTCCCGAACACTTCTAGTCAGAACATAGCTCCCCAAGGAAGCATCAGATTTGATCGAGGTTAAATATTGATCAAAAGGTACATGTGGAGGAGGCACACTTGAGTTTAACAAAAGAGAACATATTTTCCTTTTCATTATTTCAGCACTGGGCCCATCCAACAGTGTGAGAAAAAACATACAAAAACCATCATATAATGCTTTATGAAACCCAAATTTTCTCTCCGCTTTCCTTGTATATTCTAGAGCACGGTAAAGGGACCTTAAACTGTATTGAGGTTTCTGATTAGCACCATCCTGCAACCTCTCTTCAGCTTCCTCTTTTGATGTTTTATAGAAACAGACAATTTTATTAACTAGTTCCCAATCTTTATGGCCATCACTAATAAATTCATTAATAAATAGACTTAAATCATCATCATCCAGAACATCATCAACAAAATATTCAGTAAACCTACTCCTTAAAGAAAAGGGTAAATCCCGCCTCCCAGCATCTGTTGCTGGATTCATGCAAGCAAACATACGGAAGTTCGGATGACAGTGTATATAATCAATATCACCTCTTTCAGCCAAACAAATGGTCCCATTCTCCCCTTCGAGAACCCCAATAATTCTCTGTAAGGTCTCTGGAGGGGCCAAATTCACCTCATCAAGCAATATCCACTCACCATTTCTAAGTGCAGTAATAAAACTTCCTTCTACGAAAGAAAACATCATCCCTGAAGATGGATCACTATGACAAACACTTTCAAGTTTAACTGAAAATCTCTCCCAAGCTTTAATGTTTTCTTCATTCAATGGCTTTTTACGCTTCTTCGCAGACCCAGTTCTTTCAAGCTCAACTGACTTGCGGAAAATGCCAACTCCTCTTCGAAATCCTTTCAGTAGCATTTTCCATTTCTTATCAGTCAGATAATTTTCTAGCTGTGTAAGAAAGTTTATGTTTTCCTGAACAGCAGCAAACAACTTAGAGACATTAACGCCATCTACAAACCATCTAACCAAATATTCCGGGGAAAAAAAATGGATACCTTAACAGAAAAAGTTCTGGAGAAGAGATCCTTGAACTCCTTGTGAAGTGGGAAATAAACAAATTGCGCATTCATAGGCTTAAATCCACCTATTATGTCCGCAACATCACTTTGCTGACTTAAATTCTGAAATAAAAGTGTATCACTCAGTCTGACAGTTAATTGAATTTCCAATACAAGGAACACTGAAGAGATCAAGCACATGAAAGCAAGCATACCAAAACAGTAAGCTTCTGACCAAGTCTTAAAGCCAAATTTTGAACAAGAGTAGTCTTCCCGGTGCCAGTTTCCCCTACCAAGAGTACAGCTTCATTATACTTGACAGAGCAAGCTATGCGCTCAAGTACATGCAGAGAACTACTGATCTGAACAAAAGGTCTCATATGTTCTTGTAACTGCATAAGAACATAAAAGCGTTGCCAAGGAAAGATGAGACCATTCCCATGATACAAGTTTTCTAACTAAATTTTTCATTGCACCATTACTTACTGTTTTTGTAGTGTATTGAAGTGAAACACGTCCTATTCTTAAATCAGTGACGGAGTCCTGCAGTTCACCACCAAAAATGAGAAGCTGATGTTACCAAATAATGTAATCAATGGTCAATACAGTTATCACTAACAAACCTGAATTATTGGTTTGTCACGGGGATACAAGGTCTCAGCAGCTGATATAGGCACTGCCCATAACCTTGCTATTTCTTTCATTATAGACAACGCTGTTTAGATGAAGCTGAAAAGGCTGCAAAAACATCAACAGCCTGCATGCAGGACAATAACTATACATCAAGTAACTGAAATTTTTCACAAAAATTCAGAAGCAAAGATTGTGGGGATTACAAGTAAAATAGACCTCTTTGTAAACTAAATAACATTGGTACTCTGATAAGCGACCAGCATCATAAGTAAAACATAAGCCAACAAGGCGCTTGCACCATTTAAGGAGATCCCTGCCATAGAGAATCAAAGCTACAATTATAAAAGTAAATGGACAAAACAAGCAAGAAAAGCAATAATTTCCTTAGTTACCTCAACGAGAATCTGTTGAGACGATCAACAGAAGCAGAATTTCCAGAGTGGAAACCTGCATTCTGATGCATGTAGGCAGAGTTAACCCTTGCAAAAGTTTCTGCCAAAGATAATCATAGCAATACAAAAATAACGAGTCAGTTTTTAACTATCACTTCAAATAAAAGAAAGAATCTGAGACACTATATGTTGACATAAATTTATGCAAATACCTATGAGCCTGTCAACAAGAAGCTCCAACTTTGGATACCAAACTATGACTATATTTTTCAAGTCTTCTTTCTCAGGAAGACCAACCATCACTCTTCTCCAAAGGACACTGAGTGAACCTCGACCTACCAATGCAACAAAATTCAGACTTCACCTCATATTTGAAAGATGGATTTTCAGCAAACAGAATATAAACTATTTGATAATTTTTAATAACTCATTTCCATCATGCTCAGGGCTTACTCCATATTTGCAGAATGATTATCATAATTGATTTAAGGAGGACTTTTTGCCCAAAGATCATTCAACCTCTCCCATGTTCTTTTTCTTTTTCAGATGAAAAAGAATTCTTTTGATGAGAAGAGTCAATAGACCAGAGGCACAAACAATAGAGGACAAAAGATCATCCCCAAGCATGGGAAAAAAAAAAACCAGAAGAGAGCAACCAATCATCTTACTCAGACATACCATCCAATCCCTTTTAAGATACATGAAAGAAATCCCAAAATGAACAATTAGCAGAAACCCACAAAGAGAACATGAAAAGTAATGTCTTCCAAAGAAGATTTGGTGGAAGGAATTGCTTATTAAACAATCCAGAATTTCATTATAACAATTAGAATGCCAAAAAAAAAAATTCAAACGAGAGAAAGAATAAATGAAACAAAAATAAAACCCAAAATGGTCAAAGAGGAATCAAAGATAATATGAAAACCATAGGAATCAAACAGAAACTGAAGAATTTCCACTAAATATTTAAACAACATTGATTGCATAACAATATTTCGTTCTTCTTTAAGCACTCTGAAGTTGAAATATATCTATTATGTTACAATGATCAACTAACGTTATGAAATGTGCCACAGGTTTTTTTTTTGGACCACAAAGACGTGCCACAGTTTAAAGAACAGCTTAAACACTTTTTTTAAAACAGAAAAGAGTCACCCCAAAAATAAAGACAATCCAACAAATAGAAATTAGATGGGGGAACAGAGTCAAAAAAATGCACCCTGGGATATTTCAAGATTGGAAGTTGCAACAGTTGAAAACATTCTGAAACCTTCTGCCACCCTTATTTCCTGCAAATTTAGTGTGATGCTTCAATAATCAATGACCAAAGAACACAGTGACACAGAGATATTATGTATGAGGAAATGCAGGAGATCAACAGGTTCTAAAATGCTAATCAATTAATCAGACCTCTATAATTCTTTTCTCTTCATATAAGTAAAAGATGGAAACTAACAAATTACACTATGTGGGCAGCAAATTGGCAACTAAAAATTGGAAGCAACGCTAAAAAATTTTCAAAACACTTCCCTTCCATTTTCACAGTAATTAGCTAATGAGTATTTCATGTGGGAGCCTTCAAAGGATGAAGATGTACTGGCATGAAAAAATATTTTCATTATTTTTTCTTTCAAGCACAAGCCTCACACTCATTCTTGCACCTATTCCCTTCCTTTCAGTTAAATATCTTGTTTTTTTTTTTTTAGTAAACAAAATATCTTGTTTTATCACTAAAACATATGATGAAAAGAATAAAATTAGAGAGAAATATAACCAGAGGAAGGATAAGTGATTCAAACCCCATAAACAAGGAAAGAGTCAACACAAAAAATAAGGATTATGAGTATATTTAAAATTGTCTTGAGTTACTTATGCATTATGCTCTTGTTAGTTTTTGTCAAGCAACACTAATTATAGTTTCTAACATGATCCATCACAATGGGGTAAAATCATAGGGTAAGGTTTGAAGCATGGACAAGCTATCTAGTGCTGAAATTTCACTTACTTAGAACAAAGCCAGCAAAGATTGAATACTTGACCCCTTGGTCATAGAAGCTCTATTACAATGCAAGCTTAAATTATCTCTCAGGCTCTACACCTTAGGACCTGCTATTATTGAGGATTCTCAATGTACATTAAATAAACTAGGTGTTTATCATATTTCTCTACCATTCATTGTCTCTTCTCTACAAAGAGAAAAGCCATGATCTGGGTTTCTTTTCAAACAAGATTTAGTTTACCAAACTAACTTTTTCAAAAATGTATCTAAACATGGATCCAATTAAAAATAACTTTTACCAAACTTCAATTTGCCAGATGGGCTTTTGATAAACACACTTGACAAACTGAAAACAAAGTCTCAAAAGGTGTAAAAGCTCGTTTTTAATGGGTTTCCGAACATAACCATAGTAATTTTATGCTTAGTCATTATTTTATTTTAAAGTAGGGTTTTCTTAGAATTTATTTATTTAAGCTGTTATAAGCATTGTTTTATTTTTCAATAATTGTATTTGGGACTCTAGAAGCAGCAGCAGCAACCAGCTTTTATATCACTAGGTAGGATCGGCTACATGGATTGCACGATACCATTATACTCTATCATATATCAAGCTTTTAGAAATGCCATTAACTAAGAGGCTTCCATCAACAACTTCTAAAAATATTCTCTTTGGTCTTCCTATACCCCTCTTAACAGGGCTAAAAATTATTTATTTCACTCTCCTCAGTAGTGCCTCCCATGGTTTTCTTCATACATGTCCAAATAATCTCAAATAATTTTCTATCATTTTTCCCTCAATAGATGCTACGCCCACTTTTTCTCGCATGTGCTTGTTTTGAATTTTATCTTTACATATATATCCGCACATCCATCTCAACATTCTCATCTCTACTACTCCAACTTCATGCTCTTACTGTCACGTTAAAGCTCAACATTTACTACTAACTTTACTTTAGGACTCTATAAGCCCCAAAGGTTATTCTTGTTGTAGACCTTAGCATTGTATTGCTAATAAGAATATCAGGCCATCAACATGGGGGTTCTCTTTTTCTCACTTATTTCGCCCCTTTTCCCCTTTGTGCTACATCAAAAGGCCTAAAATATATCAGTGGAAACCAAGCATTCTTCTCTAACCAAACAAACAAACAAGCCACAGTCGTTGAGGCATTAAAAAACCTATCAAGAGAAACATCTTTAGGGAGAGAGAGACACTTGATTCTCCAAGAAGTCCAAAGTCCTAACTAATTAATCCTAAAAGTAAGTAACCAACCCTCTACTTGAACAAAAAGGTGCAATGATGAAACTTAATGAGCATTCGCACTTAGAACAAAACCAGAAGATGGATACAATCATTTCATCAGCAAGAACAAGGAGTCAAAATGCAAGGAAACTACCTCCCCATTCCCAGTCATAAATGAGCCAGTCCCTTCCAATAAAGGTGTTAAAACAGAATGCACATCTGGTGGTGCTTTGTCGATATCCTCAAAAACAATCCAAAAACCATTCTGCACGGCCTGTGACAAACATAGCACATAAAGATGAAACAGGACACGTTCTAGGTAAGTATTGTATATACTGGCATCATACGATCTGACAGTCTCAAAACTAGATAAGATGACACAAAGGGAAAACAAACCTGGGTAAGTGACCCAGGTTGCCATGTAAATTCTCCAGGCCTATCCGTACAGACATAACCTCCAACCAATGTTCTACCATCAATTTGATCATCCATCTGGATAGATAGAACTGCAAAGAGGATTAGATCATAAAGATTGTTGAAGTGAAGATCTAGGCCACAATAAGAACAACAATGCACAGCAAACATGCATGAACTATGGGAGGAAACAGACAAAAAAAGCAGGCTGAGGAACATGTAGATTAATAGAGTAGATAACAATCTACACCTTCATTGCAGATAAAAAGTCCAAGAGGACATCATAAAAGCTTACTTTCCCACATTATCATGAATTCATTACACTTCATGAAGGTTTAAACTTCAAATTGCTTCACGTGACATGGATATAAACAGCACACAACAAATAGTGCAGCCACAAAATGTGGCCAAACTAGAAAAGCAACTAGTAAATATTTGGTCCCAACTTACCATTTCTCATGAAGCATGTTTTGACAATTTACACAAAATACTGAGAAATATGACATTCTAACTCAACACATTCAACAATTCATATATAATATGAGTAAGAGGACAGGAAAAATAATAACTAGTAAAAAAAGAAAGCTTATATATCTAAACATACCCTGGTTGTTACTATCCCCAGCAAGCTTGGCAATGAGAGAAGATTTTCCAGAACCAGAAGGACCATATAAAAGAACAGGCCACTTCTGACTTACTGCCAACAGAACCCTATCAAAACTTTGCTTCACTTTTGACGTCAATATGAATGTATTACTTTTAGATTTACCATCCCTGAAACACAGAAGAGATCGAAAATTCAGCACAATCCCCTCAGGACATAAAATATATCAGTAAGACTTTAAGAGTTACCAAAGAGAAGCTGCAAGACATAAACCAAGTTGTGAAGAACCAAAAAAGCATTTAAAAAATAATTTTTATAGAATTTTAAAAAAGGCGTCTGAGAAAGTTGGTGCCCCATGATGGTAAGCGAGTAAATAGTACAACAACAACAACAACAACAAGCCTTTATCCCACTAGGTGGGGTCGGCTACATGGATTGCAAGACGCCATTGTGCTCTATCATTTATCAAGCTTTTAGGAATATTATTAATTAAGAGATCGCATTCAACAACTTCCAAGAGTGTTCTCTTAGGCCTTCCTCTACCTCTCTTAATCGGACTCAAAGTTATATGTTCAACTCTTCTCACTGGTGCCTCCCTTGGTCTTCTTTGTACATGCCCAAACCATCTCAACCGATTTTCTACCATTTTTTCCTCAATAGGTGCCACCCTCACTTTTTCGCGTACGTGCTCATTTCGAATTTTATCTTTACGTGTATGTCCGCACATCCATCGTAACATTCTCATCTCTGCTACTCCAACTTTATGCTCTTGCTGTCCCGTTAGAGCCCAGCATTCACTACTATATAACATTGTCCGGTCTGATAGCAGTGCGATAAAACTTTCCTTTAAGTTTATTAGGCACCTTACGGTCACAAATAACTCCTTTAGCTTTTCTCCAATTAAACCACCCAGCTTGAATTCTATGTGAAATATCTCCACTGATTTCGCCATCATTTTGAATAATGGCTCCCAAATATCTAAACTTTTCCACTTGAGGTATAATTTGATCTCCCAATTTCACTTCCAAATTATTGTCGAATATTCCTTTACCAAATTTACAATATTAATATTCCGTCTTACTTCTACTCAGACGAAAACCTTTCGACTCCAATGTCCTCCTCCATAACTCAAGTTTACAATTAACCTCTTCTCTTGTCTCTGTTTAATTAAAATTGATATATTCAGTTTAAATCCCAAAGAAAATCAGAATTAACTAGAAGAAAAGACAAGAAGGAATTGTTTGATTCAAAATAAAATATGATGTACCATGTGGCAAGCTTTTGACTCCTCAAAGGTGGCTCAACCCCATGCATCTTTGGCAAGCTAACGGCTTGAAAATCAAGACCAAAGGACTCTAAACAGTTCTCTTCACTAAAATACATGCTTCCATCTGAAAAACCTGCTAAATATTCCCCCACCAGCCTGGAGTACAATCCAGCTTTCTCTATTAATGTATCCTGGCAGAATGCTTCCCAACTGAAAACAGAAGATGAACATCGTAACATAACCAGAACCACATTGTGATAACAATGTGCAGCAGAAGAGAAGTAAACACTACTGACCGCAATAGACATTTGGATGCTTCTTCTGATCCAATATTCAAGTTTTCACTGGCCTTATAACTCAATTCAAAGACAATGGTCGTTATTTGTACCCCACACCAAATCAGGTCCGTTGCTTCAGCTGTCACACCACATTCGCCAATGCTAGTGGGCCCTTCCAAGAGGTCAATGAAACATGACCAGTCCCACAGCTTTGAGAAAACTTCAGTTTTCATGATAAGGAAACGGTATGATATTTGGGCAACAAGTAATTCATGGGCTCCAATCTGGGCGAAAAAATGGACACAACTTGGTAACATGTGGTAGAACCAGAAATTGATTCATAGGTTAAAAACATGTAGCCAAAAAAAAAAAATCAGAAAACATCTACAGACCTTAGCCCACATTGATGGGATAGCATGTTTCACTGAAAATCGTTGAAACGGAGAAGGAGCAAACTTGAAGTAGTTTAATACAGAACTGCACCAATTAGCCAAATTAATCACATCAAACAATATCATAACAAAACCGTCGAAAAGCACAATTGCTAAAAAGTCTTAATTAGCAATCATCATTGATAATCACTGAAACCAATGCATATTAGAAAAGGCATCACTATACATACAACATTTCTACAAAGATCAAAAACAGCCAAGACAACATAATGTGAATTTCCAAATATAGGGGAACTATTTATTGAAGTTCTACTCTTGATAATTATTAATACTTCACCAAGAGAAGGATGTTTGATAATTGAAAGAGAATTCTCCTTTCCTTTTCTCTTTCATTTGGCTTTTCCTTTTTCATTGGGTAATTTCTTAAGAATGCTAACTTGGAAAAATTCCGATTTTATTAATGAGAAAAATTTTATATCTTCAACTTCAAGAGAATTAATATTACATTTACAGAGAAACACAAGAATCAAAGCAATTGAGCGTATACAGTTTGCCTAATCGAGAAGATTTTGACACAATGCATACATGAGAACAAAGTGTTCATATAATTAAATAACCCTTTAGCCTATACTTCAGAATCAATAAATCTCTATTACCAACTTGCCACGCCAAAAACACACAAATCTGCTACAAAATTAGAGCAACTTCAGACATCTCTAGACACTTGGCAGTTAACATCTAACAAGATTTCACACAAAATTATATTCCATATAAACTGAGAGGCATAAATCATAATGCTTTCTTAGTTTTCGAGAATAATAATTAACACTAAATTCCTTTGTCCATATTCATGGGACTATTACCGTTAAAAACATATAGAGAGGGAAAAAAACACATGGAGAACAAGAAGGTCCAAGTTGATAAAAAGAAGTTAAATAAAACCAGGTTCATACAAAAATTTACAGGGAAGAACTAACCTCAGTAGAAAAGGAGCCATGTCCAGAGCACGACAGAAGGCCAGACAAGCAAGTTCATGGAGATCTAGACCCCTTCCATGTTGGCTATAAAACTCAATCACATTCACAATTTCGTCTGAAACTTCGACAAAATCATCTTCCATGGTAGTATTCTGAACATTAGACCTTAAATTTGGCACAAGCCGAAGAAGGGCAATGGTTCTATCTGTAAATTTTCGGGCAATCGGACAGAAGCATCCCATCAATGGAATAGTATAAGAAGGGTGCAGAAAGACACCCGAGAAATTATTCACAACATCCTCTTCCGTAACCAAGTTTCCCTGCAGAAAAACCCATGCATTTTAACATAAACGTTTGTCCACGTCCTTTATTAATACCTTCTTAACCATAAACTAGAATAGAGTCCAGAATGAAATATATTCCATACCTCTTTTGCCAGGGAATGAAACTGTGGAAAAGATTGAAGCTTTGGGAAACGGTCGAGAAATCTCTCAACCGCTGAGTGGAGGCTAAAACAGCCGTCAATAGCCATTTGGAGCGGGAAAAACTTCACTATCTGGGATTTTAAAAGGTATATATATATAAATCGAAAGTTCTGAATTCAGAGCTTCCTGCAACCTGAATATATTGCGAAAGCAAAGAAAATAATCAGTAACAAAAACCAAAAAAAGTAACTGAGAATAATGTTTTTCTTCTGCCACTTGGAGTGGCAGGGTGCAGGCTCAAGGTCGCTGCTGAGGGCTTAGGGTTAACCAGTAAGAAAAACCAGAAGAGATAATTGACAACGTTTTTCTTCTTTATAGTATTCCCCTCGGAGTGACAGGGTTTAGTCTCAAGGTCGCTGCCGAGGGTTTAGGGTTTAAATTCTTGTTCGTGTGCACGTGCATGTGTCTTTCATTAAATTAAAATTGAAAGTATTTTATAACTCATGTCAGAATATTTTATGATAATGCTCGTTAGTCTCAGAATATCTTGATTGAAATTAATAGTTTGAAAATTGTTAACATTTTGTATATTAAAATGGTTATTTGATGGGAATAAGAAAAAGAAGAAAAGTTGAAGATTCATCCCAAGATTTTGATCATCAATTTTAAAAATTAAAATTAAATTTATTTAATTTTAATTATTTTAATTTAATTTAATATTTAAGAATAATTCCTTTCATTGTCGTAATCTTTAAGTTGTTGTTATTTTTAAGAATTTATCAATTAGGATGATCTATTAAAATATTTGCATTTAATTATTAAGATTTTAACATATCCCAGCAATAAAATTTAGGATTAGGGTTAAGGCTCACAAATATATCTTGGTGGATTAACATTATTCCTGGTCATAAAAAGGACAAATAATTATATTTTAAATTGTTATAAGAAGATCGAAATAAACAACTTATTTATATTTAAAATATAAACAACAATTTATTTTATTTCAACATTATATAACAAACTATTTTTATTAATATTATTAACATATTAAAATTTATTTACCTTGATTTGATTAAATAAAAATGTATTAACTACATACCACTAAGTATTTAAGTCTTTCCCATGATGAGTTGTACACAACAATTCTTTTAGCCAAATAAAATTTTAAAACAATTTTTTGTTTTAGAATTTGTTTTTCCATAAGGCGTCAACAATTTGTTTTACTCTAGAATTTGTTGCCACACGCATATTATATATTAATACGTCAAGGTTTAGTTTTATCCCTATGTTTATTTTCTAAGAGCATTAGATAGCTTATATTCTTAAATGGGGGCAATGTTTTCTTTGATGTATTTTTCGAGGTCTAAAAATATTCTTCTGTTAACTAGTTATAAACTCCACTATCATCTAGTGATGTGGCAACTTGTGGAGCCACATATTTAGGCAAAAGAATGAAAGGAAACAAAAAATATAATGAAAATAAAAGTAAGTTTAAATTGTAAAAAGAAGTGATAATGAAAACAAAGAGAGACAAAATAAACTAATCGACCATTGACCAACAAAGGTTGGCGTTGGCCGTATGGTGGTAGAGTTAACTTTGCCAATTAGTAGAGGAACCGCAAGGGTATTGTTGATAAATGACATGATGTTGCCTCCTTTACCTATCGTCAAAGGACTCGATAATGCTGGCTAGAATGGCCATAGAAAATATAGACGATGGCAACACATTAGTACTAGAGGAAGGAGATGAAGCTTCTGTAGGAGAAATATCCTAAGACATTGCCGATTCTTACAGTAGTGGTGTTGAGTTAGAGACTAGTGGGTAAAGTAAAAGAAACCAGGGGGCCACAGATGCCATTAAATAAAAAAATAAAGCGAGACTTGTGGTTATACATTTTAAAAAACTTTATCTCCATTCATCTATTCCTGCATGCCCAGGTGATGGTTGCAAACATATTCAAACTTTATAAGTAATTTGTAGATGGACTCAGATGAGATTTAAGATGGCATTTCTAGAGACAAAGAAGGTTCAAGAGATATTTATGCAAGATTACACAATATATTATACAAATTTATTACATAAACATGTATCAATGGTGATCATGAAGGCATTTCTCCCCTTCAGATATCAGTATTTTGTAGAGATTTTCAAAGGTGATCGAAATTGAGATTCAAAGTGACTCATAGTGTAGGAGATGGTGTCAGGCTTGTTAAGAAGAGTGGCCTAAGAGAAATTGTAGAGATTGAAGGCTCTCTGGCTCTGGAAGATATATATAACTTGTAATTTTGCCTATGCTTGAAAACTGTCAAGAAATTAAATAGGTAGACATTTGTGAAAATAAAAAAAACAAAAGAAAAGCAATGTTTATCAATGAATTTGCATTATGGGTTGTTTTACATTCACCAACAAAAGCTCTCATTTGACCATCTGCCACATAAAAGTTGACAATAAAGCCACATATATGGTCAAAAAAATGAAGATAAGACATGTCAGAAAGTCAAAAGGGGTTTGCCTGAGCCCCACAAGTTGCCACATCACCAAAAATGAGGGAGTTTATGACTGGTTAACAGGAGGACATTTTTAGACCTCTAAAAAATTATTTCAGGAAAAAAAGTTGCCCTTCTCAAGAGAATAGATTGCCCAGCACTTCTAAAAAATAAGTTCAAAGATAAAATTAGACTTTAATCCTATATTAAGTATATAAATAACTTTTATTTTATTTACATACAAATTATTTTATAATAGGCTACTCATCTATATTTAAAAAGATTAAACAACTACTTGTTTTCTTAGTATATAAATTATTTCAAAATTTGTTACATTGTATATATATATATATACATATATATATATATATATATATTTAAAGGATTAAAGGGCAAAAATGCCTTGAAACTTTTTTGTGGAGGTGCTTGGTATCTTGAACTTTCTTTTAGAGCAATTTTACTTAAAACTTTCAAAAAGACAGCAATTTAGCCCTATTATTAAGTTAGACTTGCGTTTAATTGTAAGAACTATGCATTTGACCCAACTTTTCACATGTTGTCCATCACCCTCCTCCCTTACAACCTCCCTTGCCATACTTGCAAGTTTCTTTGCTCTCTCTCTTATTTCCTCTGCTCCGTCTGCTTTCATGACCTCTTTCACTACCTTTATGATCACCTCCTTCGTTTTATTTCACCCTCACTATGGGAACCTTTTCTTGCTTGCAAGAAGCTCATTGTTCTATCATTGTTTCACCATTGCCACTCATTTCACTACTGTCAAGAAGTTCAATGTTTCCTCCATCTTTGGTTTGTTAGAGAAATTGCATTTTGAGCCACATGTCTTTAGTTAATATCACTTCCACTCAACACTTCTCCTTTTTCTATAATGTTGAATCCAGTTTGCTTCTATAAACGAACCTGATTGTTACCACAATATTTTGACAAGAACAAAAACCTTTCCCCCACTTTTTATAAGTAAATATTTTTTTTTTGAAAAACTTACCATGACAAAAATACAACGAGATTCCCAAAAAACAACCACCATTAGACTTAGGGCTGTTGAAGCAAAATAAATAGTTCATAACAAGCCTAAGGTTCAATCACATTTTTTAGATTTCATCAATCTAAACAAACATGGTTTTTCTTGTACAATACCATTAATATGAACAACAAAAAATAAATGAGCTCGGCCCAAATGGAAACCATAATCTAGATCTATATGCTTAAAGTCATCCAGTTTAATAAAAAGATTAAAAAGTTCTAGTCAAACAACCTATAACATTTATCCAAAATAAAAATTATATAATTCAATTCCTAGGTCATAGAAGCTATACTCACTAAACAAACAGAAAACCATGTGCCAAGTTGAGATAAGAGAGCCCAATGTCACAAGGCCATTACTCTTTCCTGAAAAAGCTAACTCGGTAAGGTGTGTGACGTACTTATTTATATACCCAGAACCTTCCTTAAGTCCATTTGATGTGAGATGTAATAGCTCCCTTGGCCAATCCATGACATTCCTATCACGAGTGGCCTTTTGGAAAGGCATGCCAACTTAGCAAACCTGGATCTGTCTCTGATATTACTTGGTCACAATGCTATTACTCTCTCCCTAAAACGCTAATTTAGTAAGGTGTCCAACGTACCCACACATATACTTAGGACCCTCTCCAAGTCCTTTTGATGTAGGGCATAACACCAATCTCACTTCTCTGGCACCCTCCTTGTAGTTCCACCTAATTGTTCACCTGAAAAATTAGTAAGAAGTAACATATGAGATCAAAAATCTTAGTAACAATTAGACATTCAAAGCTACACCCACATACTTTTTGAAACCAATTCACAAACACACACACACACACACACACTCTTTCACAAATAGGACACAAAACAAGGAATGCAGGGTTCCCAATCATGTAACAATTTCTAAATCAATATTAAATTAAAACAACAATGATGCATTACCCAACTTCACCCTTATGTCTCCCAACTCCTTGATTATCACTAACTGGAGCCTAAACTGAAGTCATACCTTGTTAAAGGTACATTGCCATTAAAATATGACTCCTCTCCTTAAAATAGTTGGTGCTATTCACCCCAAAATGTCAAAGACATTGGTAACTACAAGTAAAATGCCAACAACTATGTAGGTAGTGGAGGCAAACCACATGGAATAAATAGTTAATTATCAACCCCTAAACAAACAATCATAACAATAAACATCATTATTACCTGTATCACATAAAACAAATATTACATGTAATCTCCTTACTCTAATCACCATTAGTTCCAAAATCCTTGGTAAGAAGGGATTTAACCTAATAAGGATTACTAAGTTTGTCAAATTATACTTTAAAATCTTAAGATTTCAATATTAAAAATATTCCCATATACTTTAAGTATATTCAAATCAGAGTTTAAAATATGAGCAAAACCTGAGAATTAAAGAAAGAATCAAAACATTTACTTAAAACTCAAAACAGTTAAACATTGCAAAAATAGCACGTATATGCAACATATTACATGAGTTTGACAAAATAGGGGATGAACTTCTAACGCGTCCTAAATCCTAGTCCGAAGTCCAATTGAGGTGATTTTAGTGTCTACGAAGAGATTTCTCCTAAGTATAGCTAATAGCATAAGTTTCACAAGTAAATTCATGTTTTTAACAAAAGTTGGACATCTAATATTAATTTCACTCCATTTTCACAAATATACCCAACTAAGGTGTCCAAACTCAAACACAAATTCTAAAAGCCTATATCAACCTTTAGACTATACTCAATAGGCCATTTTGGACTTATGCAACACACCACACCCATTCAAATATACACATCATAAATACAACCCTCAACCCTTCAATCCACAAAAACACAAAGGAGAGGAAAATTTGGCACAAATCATCAATATCATCCTAAAACAACTAAAATACACTTTATTGTATTTATACTAGTATTTTAGCCCTATACAAATTTTACAACCATATCACACTAACTTAGGACATAAAATACACATGATTTTCACAATGATAATGCAAGTAATCAAAAATAATGGAATGAGTCTTAGTTGGCAAGTTAACCATCAAAATGCACATTAAAATAAATCCAAGAGGCCTACTAGTAGGAGTTATTCAAAATCCTATGCCTCTGATCGTTTTCCCCAATCCTTTTCCAATGAGTTAGGCCTTAAAAATACTGAAGAATGAGGGGTGAGTACAACCACTCAGTAACCAAGGTCAACTTAGTCTATACATTATATATCAATTAAAAAATAGATGCAAGTAGCAATAAACAAGAATATCGTGCACATAAAGGAATTATAGCCACAATCACAACAATAACAACTATGTGACTGGCCATGCAACACATATCATCATATATCTCATTTGTTCGTGAGGTTACAAAAATAACAACTATAGGCCCCTAAAACACACCGGGCCACAGTAATAACAACCATGTGGCCAAAACTAAATGCATGATCAATACCAATCTTATTCCCTCTTGATACCTTCGATGTGAAATTGGTGGTTATTAAATGGCTACATCTACAACTCAAACTAACACAACTTTCTATTTGTGAGGAGCTATGAGGCCAGGGTTAACTCACTCACTTGTATACCATAGTTTCCCCCCAATACTAAGAACCATGGGGTCTCGTACCCTAATCTAGACCCCTCATAACTCAATAGAGGCTAGTTAGGTTTAAGCTCCTCAAGGAACAAGTGGGACAATCCAAAATCAACCATGGAACAATGATTACCTCTTGATTCCAATGATTGGTGCTAAGGCAAGCTTTCAATTTTAACGATAAACTGGCAGTACCATATGGATTTACTAATCTACTCCTTTTCCTAAGAGAACTCCTGCCAATGATCATGCTATGTACATACTGACATTTTGAAACAATTCGTAACCTCACATTACATTTACATCATTTCCTCATCCTAACATACCCCTCGTATTATATATCACATATTACACATTTTCATAATGTCATATTTACAAATCATCATCATGAATCATAATAAATATGCTTAAGATTCCAGATAATTCAACATATCATCACACACAATCATTACATTACCCAAGTTTGCATCAACGAGTTTTCAAAACATCCAGCAAGTTCTAAACAGACTTGTTCCACAAATAATTAATTGACATACAACTATACATACAATATTTCCTTTAGTTCCTTAAACCTTTGAGAAATCAAAGATTTACTCTCAAAATAACCATTTCTAAAGCTTCTTCTCAGGCTTGGATGGTGGCAATACCGATAGTCTAAAATGAAATCACAAGGATATCATTATTACGCCATTTTTAGGCAATTTCCAACATTACAACTCCATCATTCTCCTTTTATCAAAGTTACAAACTCACTACCTATCATACCTATAAGTTTACTAAATTTTAATGACTCACATTATCATTAATGAGTTATTAAATAACTATTAATGGCCAACACACATTCCCAACTTCCTAATAAATACTAGTTTTTGGATATTAATGGCCTTAAAAAACTAACAACTCTCAAATTTATTAATGTAAGGTTTAAATACTCTAAACAATTCCCGTTACATCTATTTTAGCCAATTGGTTCAGACCCATAGCTCATAGAGATCGACAATTACTCTTCCAACATAAACTCTAACTTAACTCATCATAAAAACGAAGGGAAAGGGTAGAGGAATACATAATGTACTTAACTTGTGAGTTAGAAAGTTTTAAAATATCTCCAATGGTCTTTAAATTTATGCCCTTGCAGAGCAATGAGTGTGCCTCTCTCTCTCTCTCTCTCTTTCTCTTCTCTTTTAATTTTTCGAACATACACAAACTAGTTTAACAAGAATTTTAGTTGTGCGCCATAGAGCACGTGGCCTACTATCGCGGCTCATGACACAAAGAGGCTCTTCCTTATGGTTTTGCCTCTATGCGTCACAGTGGACAATCCTCATGCTATAGCATGTGGCATAAAGAACCCTTCTTTACTTTTTCCTCCACTTTTGATGCCTCGAATGGCCCGACTTCAATTCAAACCTACATTTAGAGCTAAAATTACAATCATTTACCTAAATTAGACCTCTTTGGCCACACACCATACTAATTCACTTAATTACCCTTATTAAGCTTAGTTAATTGAGATAAATTTCTAGAATGTTACATGACAAGCATTCTTAAAAAGAGTAAAACATGTTACATTTTACAATAAAATCACATTAGTATGCTTTAAAAGGAACAACTATTATATAATGAATTTTTAGATAAGCACAAGCATGTTGGAAAGTTCCAAACCAATTACAATGCCCTTACTAATATTATAATTCAACCTTTCATATAATCTACCAACTTATTTTAAAAAAAAATCATTTTCTTTAAAGTGTTGAGATCCTAATATAAAGCATTTGAAAACAAAACCTTTAAAATACTCAAGTTATAAAATATTATACAGCAGAAGCGCATTGTTCATACATGTGAAAGTCATCAAGGAAAAGATTACAAACAACTAAATTCTGACATAATAAGGCATATGCACCGCCATATGTGTCACAGAGGCATTAGCATTTCCTCTAGTCATGTGTCGTGGCATGTTGACACATGCACTGCTATCACACTCAAAAAATGCGACGCAGTTAGTGCGCAAGCGGAGGTCTCGGCCTTCGCAGTGAAAACCGGTTAGAACGGGAGTCGCCACCAAGATTTTGAGGTATATCTTGAGAAATCGATTAAAAGAGGATAAGGACGGTCTGCGAAATCAAAAAATAGGTTCGAAAGTCGGTTGAGTGTGAGGAAGGTGTTAAGCATCCCACAACACCCGTTCGTCAGAATGGTTACCTGAAGTTTGTTGTGCTCTATTATATGATTTTATAATTATTTTAATTATCACTTTTATATTCATGTATTTTTAAAAAAATGATAATAATAAAGTGGGAAATATTTATTTATTTATGAGGGAGGATTTGACTCAGAATCTGACTCTGACACCTACATACCCTGTGATAGAGATCAAAGTCCATGTAATTTGGACTTAAAAGTTTGTTGGTGAAAATATTTTTTTGAAGAGAAATTAATTAGAAATAAATCACCATTTTGTAAATAAAATAATTTCTAAAATTTGAATATGTGTATTTGAAATTGCAAAAAGTGATTTAATTTTAATTATTTTCTCAATTTTTAAATTTTTGGAATAAAGAAAGAAAAGAGTTTAAAATTATTTTTCTATTATGTTTTATGATTGAAAATTTTAACTGCTATACCTGCAGAGCCTTATTGGTTCATTTGGTAATGCAGTTGTTCTAAATATCTATGGAGATTATAAAATCTCACATGATAAAAGAATTTAGCAACTTAATTTATTTATTTATATTCTTATGTATATTTTTAAGTGTCAATAATATATTTTAAATGTGTATATACATGTTTTTTTCTAGAAAAATATTAATCATCATACCTACAAAGCCTTATTAACTTATACGGTAATATGATTATCCTAAATATCTGTGGAGATTTCAAAATCTCACATGATAAAAGAATTAAATTTATTTAAATATATCTTTAATTTAATTAATTTAATATATAATTTATATATATATTTTTAAAAACTTAATCGTTATATCTGCAGAGTTTATTGACTCATACGGTAACATGATTATCTTAGAAGTCTACAGAGATTCAAAAATCTCACATGACTAAAAGATATAACCAATAAATGTGATTACAACTTAAATTCATTAATTTGATTAATTAATTTTTATAAATTGTGCATTATATGATTACTTACAAAAATTCCTTATTTATTATAAAAATTAAAATTACTTACAAAAATTCCTTATTTATTATCCTCACGATGATGTAATTAATTTAAATCTCTATGAAGATTCTTAAAATCTCACATGAGATTTAAATAAATTATTAATTTGGATTATAAAAGGAGAGTTAATTTTAATGATGGGCTATTGGAACCCATATAAATACGTACAAGATTGATCTCATGCCTACAAAATCTTATTGATTTACACGGTATGAAATTATTTTAATTAGTTATGGAGACTCATATGATTTTCACACAACCAATTTTATTTGAGACAATTGAAGTTATGTCTATTAAACACACATGGTCACATTCATGTAGATTTAAATTTTAATTATTAAAAAGGCCTGATAATCTTTATAATTATGGCTTAAGAAACAACCAAGTGTAATAAAAAAATGCATTCCCTATAAGTTACCAATCATATAAGCAACATTAATTGAAGCTAACATTGTCAAACAGCATAGAGTGAATTTTTTTTTAAGATTAATCACAAAGACTAATTCCTGAATGATTGTAAAACAAGTACATACTTGATTTTTAAAGAGAATAAACTCAAATCACATTTTACTATCTAAAGCCACGTATATGATAATTAAATTGAAAGGTTTCATCATTTTTCCACATAAGACCTTTATTTCAAAAGGTATTTTCACAACATTCCATCTGTTAAATATACAAAGTCATGTGATCACGATCTTTTTTGAAACTCTCCAAAATAATCAAATCACAGAACAAGCACATTAGCAATCTCAAATAACTAAGTCTTCCCTAGAGGAACCTTATATCAAAAAATTCAATACCGTGCTTGATTTCTCATAACCTTTTTATTGATATCTTAAGCACACCCACAGTCCTGCACAACTCAAAATCATAGCAACATAATATCAGTCCAAACTTTGATGAACATTAAATGTTTTCAACCATTTAATCCATCCAAACTCATGACCGAAGAGAAATGATTTCTATAGCCAAGCCATATAAGAACAATATGTAAAACCTTTACAGTGTTCATAAGCAATAACAGATCCTAGAGATTTACAAAACGTAAGTTGAAATGAAATCAACTATAAAATATTCCAGATCAAAAGGCAAATAAATTATGAAACATGTGTAACGCCTCTTCCTCCTTCACTCTCTAAAAAATACAGGTCCTCTCTTAGTTCCTTCTTCCTTGCTCTTAGCCTTTTTTTTCAGAACTCTTTCCCTCTGATTGTAGTCTCTTCCTCTCTATTTTCTGCTCTTATTCTCGGTCTCTCCCTCTTGGTTTTCTACCTTTTTCATCCTTGCTTCTTCTTTTATCTCCAGATCAGTTTCTTTTCTTTTTTCAAAAGACAAAACTTGTCTTACTCAGTCTCTTCCTCCTCCTCTCTCAGTCTTTTTTTTCAAAAAACACTCAATCTCATTGCCTCTCCTTCTCATTCTCTTTTATAGAAAGAAAAGCTTGAGAAGGAAAAGCTCCCCCTTCAGCCTCTCGGTCATGGGCATTATATAGAGTAGGAAGGAAGAATGATTTACCAATTTCTCCTTTGATCTCGGATCATCGTCCTTGTTCTCTCCTCCTAATTGCATGTATCTCTTTTTTTCATCTTTTTCCCTTTCTTTCGCTGCATTGCTATGGGTTGCTTCTTCTTCCTTCACGCTTTACCCCTTCTTCTGCTGCACTTTCTATGTGTGTGTCGAAAGCTCCTGCATCTCTGGCTTGTTCCGTCTTTTGTCTGCTTCTATGACTAGTTTCATGTGTGCTCCTTCTGCTTTCTTTCTCTACATTTGCTTCTCCCTAATCTGCAGCTCTAGTTTTCCTTTTCTCTCTACGTTTGACTCTGGTTTCATGTGTGTGTGCTATTTTCTTCTCTGATCTGCCGTGAAAAGCAACATAGGGGTGGGTGATATATCATTTCACCCGGGCCCTTTGTTTTATTGTTATTTTATTTTGTTTTTTGCTTTTTTTGTATATTTTTGTTGACATAATTTTTAAAGTTAATTTAAAAGAGTTAACTTCTAAGAGTTAATTTTTAATATTTTGAATGGTGGGAATAATTTGGGATAGAAAAAATTTAAGCAACATTTTTTTTAAATTTTGTTAGATTAAATTTATTTTTTGCATTTTTATATTTTTTTGGTTATTTTTAATGAAGAAATAAGATCTTAACCCATAAAAGATTATCTAAGTTAAAATAAAATTAAACCTATTAATTAAAAATTTTTTATTTTGAAAATATAATCCTAAAAAGTATTAAATTTTATTTTTATATTTTTATATTTTTTTGGTTATTTATTATTATTATTTTTTAAAATGTCCGGACAAAATACAACGTTCACAACTATGGTGTACACATCAAATCCTGCTGATAAAACTATAGTTTCTAATGCAAACTTTGGATGTTTGCATCCGATGTCCAATTAGGGTGATTCACGCCCCCACACATAGCTTGTCTCAAAATCTAACTAATGAAACTATTTTTATTTAAATCCGACACTTCGTTTAAAAGTTGGACACCCAAGTGCATTTTAACCAATTTAAGTCAAAACTCACCACTTAGGCATCACCAATTGAAATCATATGTCATTAGCTACTTTTTGGGCCTTGACCACATCCAAATGGATAAACTATACCTGATTGAACAAGTTAACTTACAATATCACACACATATACACAATTGGCCTGTAAACCATCCATTCCTCACACTTAGGCATAACATTAACATTTCATACAATTGGCCAAACTTTCACACTTTTCACGATATGCTTTTCTTTACATGCACACATATACACTTACTAGCCCACATTATCACATTTGTCTTAAACACGCATACCTACACCACACCAAGTTAGGATACAAAAATTACCCATATACACAAACATTCACAAGATTTAAGCATATGTACCAATTCTTATGACAACTTATATATATATATATATAGTTACAACTTATATCTTGAAGTCATTACACTAAATTCTTACAATGGGCCTCTTAGAAAAATATCTACTCTTAGCTTAAATCCTTCCCTTTAGCACTACTAATATTTGAACCTGAAAAATATAAGTAACTACGGGTGAGATTAAAATTTCAGTAACTAATATAGCTCATTTAATGTTCATTAACACAAATAACCACATATAAATAAACAAAACCAAATTTATAGTATTCATATCAAATATAAACATTATTCTTTCCAAACTTTTTTGCATAATTACAACTACTAGCATTATCATCTATTCACTAATCCTCCAAGCTCCCCGACTTGAAAACATAGACTCTATTGGATCGATCAATTACTGATCTAAGTACTCCTTCAGTAGTAGAAATACCCACCCAAAAGTATTTCATCCCACTTCTAGACAATGATTTCCCTCATCTCACACAATTGTGATAAAGGTGTCGTTAACTCCCAATCATACCCCTTTTGGGCGTTAGGGAGTTGCCAGACTGCTCGGATGTCCTATGGTAATAGTCCCAATATATTATTGCACTGGATGTCCCATAGTGTTAGCTGATATAAACTACTGCACCGGATGTCCTATGGTGCCAGCCTAATATGGATTTATTGACTCACATCTCCACACACTCACACACATCCACATACCTTGGATGAACTCCTACCCCCTATGATCATACTTTTCACACACATATATTTCACCATTCCCACATTAATCACATATACATATGCACATTTGATTCAAAAAGTCATAGTTGTCCAATGAACGTCTTAAAAATCATTTACATGCTAAAACCATTTGCAAAACCATGCATTGCAAACTCATAACACCAAGCCCATAATCACATTCACTTCTACATAGTTATGATATTTAATAAACATAATAACTTATATGATTAGCTCAACCCTTCTGTTTGCAAGAAGAGTTACTCGTGATTCACTTGATTAACGAACTCCTTCCACTTAATCCACGACTCACACAACAATTATAACAATTAGGCACCTAAACAATCCTTACTATCAATCCTAAATCTATTCCCATCTATCATACCCAATTACCCCTAGATTCAAGCATTAACATGCTTATTCTCAAATCTTACCCATTTTCCTTTCTTTAAATCTAACTAATTGAGCTTATAGCTTGAAAGCTTTACCATTCGAACTCAAACTAGTTATAAAGTCCTAATTTAATCCTAGACAATCTTTCCATTACTATAATGTAAGACATCAACTCCTTAAAAATTTTAAATTTAATTTATCAATGGTTTGAACTAAGAAAAAATAAGATAGAATAGGAGATTAAGGTGGTATGAAACTTACTCGATAAGTAATAGGTTGGAAATGTCGTCTGTACTCCCAAAACTTATTGCCCTAGCAGAGCTCCTTCTCCTTCTCCTTCTCCTTCTCCCTCTCTTGTGCGTTTTTGCTCTGTTTTCATGAGTAAGGCACATCCTTATCTACCAAGTTTCTGCACCATGCATTGTGACGCATCCTTCACTGGCCATGACACGTGGCATAATGAGGAAACTCCTCATCATGCTCACACACTCTGCTTTGTAATGTCGTTCTCCTACTTTAATCTATTCATATAACATTTCAAAAAGTCAAAAGGATATTTCACCACTTAAAATCCCAATCTCACATTAAATTACTAATTTACCCTTAAGTAGCATTAATGCAAGAATCATAAATTCAAGATGTTACACCAATCATCAGTAAAAATAATAAACAAGCCCTCTGTGGTCACAACAGCATATCCAAGCAATAACACACACACACACACACACACACACACAAAATAATGAAAACCAATATCTCAGTATATGAAATAATATTCTAGTGTTGCCCTTTTATAACTAACTCAAATGTTGCCCTTTTATAGCTAGAATAACAAATTAATCTACAACATTGAATGATATAAACACCATATATATATATATATATATATATATTATAATTTATCTATTAAATATAAAATTCAACTAAACTTGTCAATTTTTCAAATTCAACTCCAAACTTTTCAACTCATTTTTACCTTAATTACATCCAAATAATCCATTTAAATTCATAAACCATGCTTCTAACTCCAACCTCCAAATCTCCAACTCTCCCAAATCAAAATTTTCAATCTCTATCAACAATGTAAACATTCCATAAGAAATTTTAACATTTAATCACCCTTTATAGACTTTAAAAATTAATCTCTAAAATCTTTAAATTTATAATCATACCATTACAATCCAAATCTCTCTGATTAAAACCCAAAAATAAGTTAGATTAGCTTATCTAAATCCTAAAAACACAATTTAATCAGTTTTATCTCTACTATCCTATAGGTCTCGTTTATTAAAACTCAATACTTATTCCAAGCCCTAATCATAAAATTTAATCTATAGTTCAAAATATTACTTTCATTAAAAAGTTCTAGATGAGTAGGAAAATATTTATAAGGGAGTTTTGACAATGGAAGTGGTTTTCAATATGAAATCCTACCTTAAAATCTCCTTAAACACACAAACCGTCGACTACTATGTTCTCTCCTTCCTTCTTTCTATCTCTCTCACGTCTAGCACAACTGAAGAACATGAAATGAAGAAGAAAATGGGATAGGGGTTTTGATTAATTAATTGTTAGCCCTATGTCATATTCCCCTTATCATAATAATTTGTTTAAAAAACATTTTGATATGCTTCCCCATCTGCAACTTCTTAAGGCCATATTTGGTATACAAGAATCTTAGAGATTGAAGTGGAATTGAAAGAGGATTCCATACACAAGTATATTTGGTACAACTGAATTTATATTCTCAAGAATCCCAATTCCAGCAAATTAGTCAGAATCAAATTCTATCATGATACCTAAAGAATTTGATTATGTTCCACCTATTTGCCACTTTATCCTCACTCTGGTTACCACTATCTTTGATCTCCTCCACCACTAACCTTGGTTTATGATATTTGCCTCCATCAACACCATTTCTTGAAACGGAAAAATAAAAGAGCAGAAACGAAAGTCACATAATGGAGCACAATAAACTCTTTGTAACCTCCCCTTAGTTCCTGTAACCTCCCCTTAATTCCTGTAACCTCCCTTTTAATTTATAAGCTTCAGTTTCACGACCCTAAAACTATAAATAGGGCCATTGTGGCTGTGTAGAGAGCTCAAACTTGAAAATAAAAATTAGAGTTTTCACTTTCTACTTGGTTTCTGTGCCATTTTGGTATCAAAGCAAGGTCCAGAGAGCGAGAGAGTGAGTTACAGTTGAGAAAGTACACCGGAGAAGAGAGAGATTCAGTGGAGGAGTCCCTGATGTCTTCGTGTTTTGAAATCCATGCATTTTCTCAAAAAACTAACATCACCATCGTGCTCAGGAGGTCCAAAAACGTGAAACAGGAGGTTCCCCGTCACCAAAAACCAACACACACGCCGCCGTCGAAAGTCCACGTGCCTCGCTGCCGTTCCACATGCCGACACGCGCCAGCCGAAGGTGGAAGATACTGACATCATCTGCCATGTCATCACTCTAACCGGTTAACGACAGGTCAGCCCAATAGTTCTCTGCCACGTATCATTGTCGCCACGTCACTAACCTAAGTAACCATATTTTTAAAAATTATATTTTTGCCTTAAATATTTTTCAAAATTCCATTTTGACCTCTAAGCTTTCTTAAAATTACACTTTTGCCCCTATATTTCACCTAAATTCCATTTTGACCCTTATATTTTTCATAAATTGCAGTTTGACCCCTCATTTTTTAGAATCTCCGTTTTACCCCTAAACTGTCTAAAATTCCCATTTTGCCCCTAGCCTTTCTAAAAATCCCATTCTATCCTTATATCCTTTCAATGTTTCCATCTGCACTCTAGTCTTTCTTATATCCCTAGCCTTGACACCTATCCAAAATGCCTCCAAGACGTATACATGTGCACGAGGTTGAGATGGAAGAGATGAGACGTAGGATACAAGAGTTAGAAGCCACTGTGGAATTGCTGTGAACTCTGTTAAACAATAACAGAGAAAACTTAGAGGGAGATTCGGGAAGCAGCAATTCGTCATCAACCGACAACCGCCGCCGTCCACGACAACAACAATTCTGCCCTAATGATATCAAGGTATACATTCCTGAATTCGAGGGAAGACTCCAGCCAGACAAGTTTGTAGATTGGCTGCAAACTGTTGAATGAGTATTTGAATACAAGGAGATTCCAGATGCGAAAAAAGTCTCAGATGGAAGCTGGAATGTGAGGAAAAGTGCAAGATTGAGACCTGGGAGAAAATGAAATGCCAGCTCACTAGGAAATTTCTACCAAATCATTACCACCAGGATAATTTTATCCAGCTGCAAAATCTTCGACAGAGATCTTTATCTGTAGAAGAATATACTAGGGAGTTTGAACAACTCATGATGAAGTGTGACATTCAAGAGAAGGAGGAGCAAACAATCGCCCGGTACCTTGCAGGCTTAAACATAGATATCAGTCGTCCAGTCCAGCCTCAGCAATTTTGGACCTTAGATGATGTCATCCCATTGCCTTTTTAGTTGAGAAGCTTAATGATGCCAAGCTTAGATATTCTACCTATGACAAGGAATTCTATGCCATCATCCGAGCTCTCCAACATTGGAGTCATTATCTCTTGAATAAAGAGTTCATACTTTTTCTGATCATGAAGCTCTTAAGTATTTGAATTCCCAACAGAAGATCAGTCGCAGACATGCTCGTTGGAGTGAACTCTTATAGTCTTATCCATTTCTTATTAAACATAAGGCTGGAACTCTGAACTCCGTAGCTGATGCCCTTAGTCGTCGCCATGTGCTACTTACAACACTACAAATGGAGCATAATAAACTCTTTGTAACCTCCCTTTAATTCTTGTAACCTCCCTTTTAATTTGTAAGCTTCAGTTTCACGATCCCAGAACTATAAATAGGGCCCTTGTGGCTGTGTAGAGAGCTCAGACTTGAAAATAAAAATATGAGTTTTCACTTTCTATTCGGTTTCTGTGCCATTTCCCCTCCCCATAACCTTCGACTACACAGATCACCATGTCATTTCCTCTATTGTTTGACATTGTTTTTAGATCTTGCATCTCATATTCATCTTCAATCTCATGATGATTGGTTCTTCAATCTCCTCTACTCATATCTTCATTGGTATTCATCTCCTTCCTCACCAATATTCACTTTGTAAGACTCCATTTTCTATGTATTTGTTTCTCTTTTTTTGGATTCATTTTGTTTGTACTTTGGTGATTATAAGATGATGTTTTATTTGTGGGTATTTAGCTGAAAGTAGTGAAGCAATAAACAGTAGCGATGATGAGGGGTGTAATGGTGGGTTGCAGTTGCAGAGAGGTTTTTTTCCTTTTTCCTTTTATTTTTTAAAATAAAAAGGGGTGAAATGGGTACTTTGATCTTTTTCTATTTTATGTAAATATATTTATTAAAATTATATCAGGATTCTATCTTCAAACTAAACATATTTTTAAAACCTAATTCTATTTGGATTTCAATTCCAATTCCAACTCTATCAAAAACTCTTTCATTATACTAAATAAGGTCTAAATTCTTCCTCCTCTTTTTTTTTTCCATCTACTCTCATCATCATGTTGCTTTTTTAACATTTATTATTATTATTTTCCTTTTTTATGTTAATTTAAAATTATATCCTAAGTTAAGCCCAATAATTATCTCTTACTTAATTTAATTTCCCTCAAATTTTCTTTCAAATTTCTATAAATTCTAATTGGTTCTAAAAAATTGAAATTGGGATATTATAGCATTTGCCACATTCCACCTACTTCTTGTCAGTGCTCCTGGCAAATTATAGAAAGAGATTGGCGGATGGCATTAATCCACGTGTCTTCACTCTCAAATTTCTCGATCTTCACTTATGATTCCCATTTTCATGGTTTCTTTACATTTTTCTAGGCTTTTATTCTAATTATTTTTTTAAAGTTGGCTCTTCAACTCATTGTTGAAAGATTGATTAAAATGGTGTTTGGTAAATACAGTCTCGAGTGACCCTAGTATGGTTTTAATTGGCACAAGGGTGATAGGAAAGAGAAATCGACATCTACATAATCAATCGGCATCAAATATGGCTAAATCAACACTAGACAAGCATGAAAACAAGCAAGAAGACATGCTACAACTAGTGCCAGTTCAACCATCCATGATTCCATCAGATGTAGCATGGTTTGTGCCAACTAAGATTCATATGATAATCAAGTTAACGAATCACCATCTTATGACTTGTATTCATGATTTCGGATTGTAGAAAGGTGTTTATTGTAAATTTTTTAATTTATATGAATTTTTAAATTTTCTAGTTAGGGATAAAACTGTGGTTTGATGCTCTTTACAAGTGATTTAATTTATAAGATGAATTGGGAAGCTCTCAAGTTGAAAATCAAGAGTTGGTTAGAGGTGGTGAACATTTTGGTGAAGGCACTCTTCAACAGAGAAGGGAGAAGAATGATCTAATTGTGGTCAAAGATGAGGAAAGAGAGGAGGGAGATGAATGGTGACACATCTAAGGTAGTTTGGTCAAAAAAAGGGACTTAACTATCAAAAGTTAATTTAAATTAATAGTGAGAGCGGTATTACTCTTTTTTTTTTTTTTAAGTTTTGAGGTGATATGGCTTTAAAAAAATTTTAAAATGCTAGATGCTCATAATAAAAAATTTTTTAAAGTATTTTTACCCTTTAACCCTATATTAAATTTTAATATTACAATTTAAACATGTATTTAAAAATGTATTTTCTTTTGTTTTTGTTTGAAATTAAGTCAAATTTATTTAAAGTTAACCTTTTTGTTTCATTCACTCTTTTTTTTGGCTGGGTTTATTTTTTATTTTTTTATATAATGTTCAATTAGATTAAATTTTGACCATTATCAAGTGGAATTAAAAATAACTCTCCCAAATATAGTCACCCAAATTTGAACTAGCATTTATTAATTAGTTTATTATTGGTGCTTTTGGTTTGGTTTATAATAACATAACAAAAGCAGAGCAAGTAATGCTAGCGTATAAAGTTTGTCCATTTATCATGCTTCGGCGGTTGTTTGCCAATCTGCCTTTTAAAGGTGCCTCTCGCATTTTTCATCGTCTGCGCGTTTCTTTGCTAAACAGCCAATACGAAAGTGACTCATTCTCGAGCCCACTGTATCTCCCTCATGGCTTCCTCTTCTCTGTTTCAGGGTTCTCCTTTCACCTTCAAATGCAAACCCTCCGTTCCATACCCACCACCCAAATACAACGCCTTACCTAATCATCTCAGCATCAAAGCTCAATCTCAACCCGGATCGCCAATTACCCAGAACAACTCTGTGTCCTCTGCTTCGAAACCGCGTCGCCCCGCCGACGAGAACATTCGCGACGAGGCTCGCCGCATCAATGTTGCCGGCCACCATCGATTTTCCGCCAAGTATGTTCCTTTTAAGGCGGACCCTTCGTCCACCGAGTTCTACTCTCTCGACGAGATCGTGTATCGGTCCCAGTCTGGTGGGCTTCTCGACGTCCAGCACGATATGGAAGCTTTGAAGAAATATGACGGTGAGTATTGGCGCAACCTTTTTGATTCTCGGGTGGGTAAGACCACGTGGCCTTATGGGTCGGGCGTCTGGAGCAAGAAGGAATGGGTGTTACCTGAGATCGATAGTGACGATATTGTGAGTGCGTTTGAAGGGAATTCAAATCTGTTCTGGGCTGAGCGTTTTGGCAAACAGTTTCTGGGCATGAACGATTTGTGGGTGAAGCACTGTGGGATTAGTCATACTGGTAGCTTCAAAGATCTGGGCATGACTGTATTGGTGAGCCAGGTCAATAGATTGCGAAAAATGAATCGACCTGTTGTGGGTGTTGGTTGTGCTTCTACAGGTGACACTTCCGCTGCTTTGTCTGCTTATTGTGCTTCTGCGGGAATCCCATCAATTGTGTTCTTGCCTGCAAATCGGATTTCTATTGCTCAATTGGTCCAGCCAATTGCAAATGGTGCGTTTGTGTTGAGCATTGATACTGATTTTGACGGATGCATGCAGTTGATTCGGGAAGTCACAGCCGAGTTGCCTATATATTTGGCTAATTCTTTGAACAGCCTAAGACTAGAGGGGCAGAAGACTGCAGCTATTGAGATTTTGCAGCAGTTTGATTGGGAAGTCCCTGATTGGGTCATAGTACCAGGGGGAAATCTGGGAAATATATATGCATTTTACAAGGGTTTTCGAATGTGTAAGGACTTGGGACTTGTTGATAGGATTCCAAGGCTTGTTTGTGCTCAAGCAGCAAATGCGAATCCCCTGTATTTGTACTTCAAGTCTGGTTGGAAAGAATTTAAACCCATAAGAGCTAGCAGTACCTTTGCATCTGCCATACAAATTGGTGATCCTGTCTCAATAGACAGAGCTGTTTTTGCTTTGAAGAATTCAGATGGGATTGTTGAGGAAGCAACTGAGGAAGAATTAATGGATGCCATGGCTCAAGCAGACTCCACTGGCATGTTCATCTGCCCCCATACTGGGGTTGCTTTAAGTGCACTGTTTAAACTGAGAAACAGTGGGGTCATAAAGCCTACAGATCGGACTGTTGTTGTGAGCACTGCTCATGGATTGAAGTTTACCCAGTCAAAAATTGATTATCATTCCAAATCCATTAAGGACATGGCTTGCCGATTTGCTAATCCACCAGTGCAAGTGAAGGCAGACTATGGGTCAGTCATGGATGTATTGAAGAAGTATTTGCTGAGCAAGGCTCCAAAACATTGATTAGACATTCCAATTTTGCTCTTGATTATCAATCTACTTAGGTACTGTAATGTCTAATTATAGTAGCTTCAAGTTTTTGAGTTCTCTTGGCATTCTGGATGCTGCTCTATGTTGTATTTTGCTTATTGTTGTAGACTATCTTTGTTGAGCGTTTTGTAGCTCTGAGAGAAACAAATTTGATAAAATCTGGATTTCAGATCTATTGCTTTTCTGTTGTGACTGCTCCAGAAGCTGATGGGTGAACATTCTTAATTAGGCCTACGTATTGTTATCGTTTCTGGAAATCAGTGAGTGCTGGAAAATAATACGTTGTAGATTAGTGGTATTTCTGGTATGTCTGAAATGGACAGAACCATGAGATCAAGCGGCAAATCAAAATAAACCTGATTGGTCGGATTGTCTCTCACTGCTATTTCATTTGGAGGATGGCGTGTGGTCACAAATTATCTGGAACAAGTCTGAATCACTCATCATTTCGGTGGACTTTGGTACATTCTATATTAAGGCACGGCTTCCTTCTCGTTTGAATTTGGTTAGTTTTGAGAAAAATAAATCAATATAAAATATAGTAAAATGTATAGCTCTTGACAAATGTAATGCAACTTGTTCATTGTTTTGCCCTCTGTGTACAGTGTTTGAGACATCTGTCAGACTGTCACAGTTTAATGTTTAAAAGTTTCCTGTCAATTCGTTGTTATTTTATTCCTGTAAAACTAAAATACAGTTTTGTCGTATAAAAGGGTTTTTTGTCAAAAATAAATTAACTAAAGGCTTACATTATATATATATATATATATATATCAAGTAAACAGGTTGTCATTTTCAATACAAAAAAAGTTTGAGTTATAACAGAATTTCTAAGAAGCTAGCCAGAGGCGTTGGTCCTAATGGAACTTTAGAAGGGGCTATGACCCTTTACCTGCAAGGTTTTAAGTTTAAGTTGATGTAAATGTAGGAATTTTTTTTTTAAAAATTACTTTTAATTAGATTTGATGGCGCTCAAATTTAATTTAATTTGATAGTCATGCAAGAAAATTTCTAAAAAGCTTGGTCCAAAAAGAATCTCTAAGCAGCAGTGTAATTTTTCAACGTAAAAGTAAAAAACACGCACATGATGTATTTGTGGTCTTTCCCATCAAGAGGAGACATGCTGATGTGTCGTTTGGAAAGGAGGGAGAAAGGATTTTCTTCTTTTTGTCTCTCTAATCCTTTTTTTTTTATTTTTATAATTGTCTCTCTACTTGTAATGATTTCTAATTTGAATAGCTAACACATTCGATTATTATTATATTATATTTATCTTAAAAAGTCATAGCAAAAGAAAAACTAACTTTCTCGGTCCTTGACGTCGGCTAGCCTTCCAAGTTCCAACTGCCTTGTCATGTGACGGAACAGGATCTTAGAAATATAATTCTCTGAAATGACTTCGTAAGACGAGGAGAGAAAAAGTAAATGACTCATATTTATGTTTCTTTTTTCCAGAAAAAAAATACCAAAGTCTAACTGAGGAAAGTGATTTAGATTTTCCAAAATGGGACGCGGCCGGGATAAGCATAAGCCTTGCGTGTTTGTGAGCCTCGTGATGAAAACGACAGCTAGAGGAGTGGAATTGTGGAGAGTGGTGTGAGATGCATATCCCGAGTGCTGCTGCCGTGGGAGACTGCTCCGGAGTCCAAGAGACCAAGACTGTTAAAAAATTATGATTTATATCTCTTGTCAAAGTTTACTGCATCTCTACGGATATGTCCCGGCCTAGAAGAAATGAGACATGATTTTAAGAAAGGGGACAAAAAATATTTAGACGAGGTAGGATACGGATGTCCCATTTTGAATATATTATTATTATTATATTTAATACCTTATTTATTTAGTTAAAGTCAGAATATATTTTTTGTTTATTTATTTATTTACTTTTACTTAACCATATGTTCACTTAAGTTTAATAATTCAATGATTTTGTCACTATCATAGTACTTATAATCTAAAGGTCATTTTTAATTGTTGTATACTTGATTTTTAAGTTGTAGTTATTGTGATTGTATTTTTTTTTTCTTGAAATTGTAATTCTTAAAACTCAATGATTGAATTTATATATTGGTGTTGTTTTTGTTTTATATTTAATAATTTATGTAATTTAATAAGTGTTGTTATGCATGTCTCGCTTTTATATTTTGTTTGCTTTATTAATATATCTTGATCTCAAACAAGATGGGATATGACACTGAAGAAAAATTTAGTCCAATTTATTTTTTAGAGCTAGACATAAGATAAAACTATCCTAATTCTATCCTGTAAACACTTCTAATCTCCCTTAATGTCATCTCACTTATTCTATAATAACATGTCTAAAACCATTTGCTTATTAGCTATATCAAGAAAACTAGAAATATTATTATGCAAGATTGAGCTGTCAGCTTAGATTATATTTTCAGAGAAGAAAATTAGCATGCAAGCAAACAAACAAGCATATCAGCCATCTGTGTCGATGTTTTTAACAATCCCTATTTAAGGTGCAGGGATTTTTTTCATTTTGACTCGACCCAACTTCATCATTTCTCACCCATTTTTGCATTATGGCCTTGTTCATGGGAAAATGAATTGACACTTTGATATTAAAAAAATAATTTAATAATAGCTTGTGTAATATTTCAAAAATTTTAAAACTCAGATTTATTTTAAAAAATAAAATATTTATAATTAAATTAAAATTAAGAATAATTTGATAGAGGTTCAGAGTTTAAATTTTACTCAATAAAAGTTTAGTTTTATTTTATTTTTAACTATGAGAAAATTACAAAAATTGACTCGAGCTTTTATACTATAATAAAAAATATTGGACCTTTTTTTGTAATTTTTTTCAAAATTTTTAAATCAAATTTAAAAGGAAAAATTGAACGTAGAAGCTGAAAATAAAAACAAAGAAAAAAAAAACGAATAGACGAGAGAGTGAGAGTAAGAAGAGAGGAGGAAGAGAGGCAGTGAGATTCGAATCTAGGAAGCTTTGCGAGCATTGTGAGCTACACAATAGGTAAATTTTTTATTTCAATTCTCTTCCTTCCCTCTTGGTTTTCTTCAATTTTTAAAAGAAAAAAATTTTAAAATTTGATCCAAAAGACTTTATTCTTGTAAGCTTTAGTTTTCTTGGATCCTTGGGAGATTGTTTTAAGTTTCTACATGATGCTCTAATGTTTTGAGTGGGCATTTGGATGAAAAATGAAGTTTTATGGCAAAAGTCAAATCTCAAGAAGCTGGGTTTTGCTCCTCAATAGTTTAAACCTATTGATTTAGTTATAATTTTTTTATTTAAGCCCAATAAGATTTAAATTAAGGTTTAGTTTTCATTATAAAGGCTAATGGTGAAAGTTGGTAACCCTAAGTGAAGGTTTTTAATTGATTAAAAATTATATGAATTGAAAATTGGCCTAGTGGTGGCTAATAAACGGTTTTGGTGATTAAGTAGTATTATGTGAATGGTTGGTTTAATATATAGATCATTGGGATGGATTATGGTTCATTGACTTAAGTTATATGGTATGAGTTATAGTATTCATTAATGCTATTTATCATGAAAAGTGATATGGATAATTTATATGTTGTAGGGAATTGTTTGTGAAACTTATTGAGAAGTTAAGGAATAAGTTAAGTCCTATTTTGTACAAGAGAAACCCCTTTGGTACCAAAGGATAGAGGTAACAGGAAAATTTATATTTCTTATTATTTTGTTGAGCTATTTTTGAATAAATATTATTAGCTATCATGCATTACACGTTTTAAATGATTAAATGCAATTGTTTTATAAAGATTTATAGGAAATTACTTAGATAATAGTGCATATATGTTTTCTATTCATTTAACAATATTGTTTTTATAGAAACAAGGTTGTTTGTATGCATTGAAATTATAGAGAATGAAAGTTGTACTTAAAAAAGTGTAATTGGGTTAGGTACCTTAGAGAGGCTAAGGAACTGCTTAAGGGAGGAGTGATATTTGTTATACTACTTTAGAGTATTAAAGTGATCAATACTTGAGAAAAGTAGACAAGAGTGAAAGGCATGATCTCGGTGGGGGTTCACCAATGGGGAGATGTGAACTTGTGATATTCTATAGCACACTACCAGTACTCAATATTGTCTTTTGTATTATGGGCTTAGTGTACTAAAGTAGTTAGTGGATTGAGTATTCAACACCTCTCAATGGGGGAGGAAATCTGACATATGAAGTGTGAGGTGGAGTGCCTAAGTCAAGGTAGCCCTCACATAGAGAGTAAATCAGGCTAACTCTGGGAAAGAGTTAGCTTTGGCTACTTAGAATTTAAGTTGAAGGAGCACAAGCGAATAAGCAGATTCGATTATGCCTTAGATTATGTTTTGTGCCTATGGAGGTACAAGTGGGTGGGTATAAGGTTTACCTGCAAGCTAAAGAGTGCCAGGGGGCATTCTGTTGGTCAGGAAAGGCCATACTGACTTATGTCATGCATTTATGTATTTAAAATGACTAAATTATATACTATGATGAATTTATTATTCGTTTATTCGATCATGACTTACTTGGTAATAATTAATGTAGATTTCTCTGTTATTGAGATTATGGTTGTTTCACCCCTTTCTTTTCAATATTTCTAGGTCCAGGTGAAGAAACTAGTGGTGGACGAGGAAAGTAGCAGAGCTAGGGGTTGTTTATGGATTGTAAAGAACTACAACCCCTTTCTTTTGAGCAAATCAATTTTAATATATTTAGGATTAGGATGCTAATAGGATGTGATTATGTATATATATGTGTGGATTGTATGGCTTGTGTATGAATTTTTGTCTGCTTGTAAACTTGTGGCTAGGAAACTTAGCTATGGTGTGTGGTTTTAACAGATTTATTTAATAGACCAAGTTTTTACTATAAGCAAATATTTATTTTAATATATATGTGATTCTACAAGCAAATGCAAAGTGGTTGCATTGTAAATGGTGTGCTATGAGCAAACATAAACCTTGGATAGAAAGAGTAGGTGTGTGGGCCCCATGGAGATCTCTGAGCCAAGTGAAAACGTTTAACGTGTGTATTTATATGCATATATGATATTTGAAATAGATTTTGACTACTCTTGTGTGATTTGTAAATTTTAGGGGCATAGGATCCATTTTAGAAAATGGTACTCGGGTGGTCAAATTTTGATATAAGGGTTTTTTCTATCATTTAAATGTTATATCAGGTACTTCTAGTCCTATTTGACGTGTCCAAAGTGTTCCCACAAGTTTGTGACCCTTAGAATGAGATTTGGACAATTTTAAAAATGGTTTTTACAAAAAAAACTGCACTTTTATATTTGGGTATCAAATCTTAATCCGACCGTTGGATTTCTCTAAAATTTGGGTCACGAGTAAAAATTTTTATAAGTTTCGCATGGACTTTGGAATCATATCAATCGAATACCAGACAAAGAAACGGTGCACTCTAAATTTTGGTCTGGAGGAGCTGTCATGACAAAAAAAGTGCTGTCATGACAGCAATAGTGTTGATGTTGCAACATGCACGAATTTCAATCTATTTGTCGAATCTTTTTAAAATTTGATATGCTAATATTACTCTTTAAAAGTGACATGTGGGCTTTAGAATCACTTCGATCGGAGGTTAGATGATGAAATTGTGCGCTCTGAAAGCTAGTCCAAAAGTGCTGTCATGACAGCAACTTTATTCAATTATTTAGAGTGTCTAAATTCTAATCCGACCTTAGATCATTTTATAATTTGGTACATTACTAGTCATCATTAAAAATGACGTGTAAACTTTAAAATCACTTCGATTGAAGGTTGAATGACGAAACAACGCCTCCCAGAAGTTGGCCTAGGAGAGCTGTCTTTGATGCTGTCATGACAGCATCTTGTCATCCCACTTTCATCTAGCTTGCTTCCGTACGCTATAGGTATAACCTATAAATTTTTCTAAAGGCTTTAAATGTTTATTTTGCGATAGTGTATTTGTTTATTGATTCAAATGATTTGTTTCCTAAATTGGTTTTAAGATCAACTCCTTAACCACACTTAGTTTATTTAAATTGTGTGATTTTTGGATAATACTCGAGACAAGTGTTACAGTTTGCTTCTTATCCAGAGTCTATTGCTTCATCTACAAACACAATAAACCAAACTTCCTGTACCACGACATCATTCTCTATGAAGAAGCATGGGTATTTCAAAAAATTAAACGTATTTAAATTTGATATGTATCTGATACGATACTTGTAAAATATTTCTGCATACGTATCTCAAATTCTAACATTTATAATATAATTTTTTTAAATAATTTTTTACTATATCACTTAAAAACTTGAAAAAACACTTAATATTTTAGTTGATTGTTATACATACTTTATATTACTTTAAAAATTTTTGTTTAAAAATTAAAATACCTATACCTATATCATAAAATGTTAAAATATATATTATAAATATTTTTGTATTTGTACTCTAAAATTTTAAAAATTTACCATATCACCATATCATACCGTATCTTATCGAATGCTTGTATGTGCATTTATATAACCTAGGACTTATTCTGTGAAAATGATCTGGTATTCCGTTCTCCTACTGATCTTTTTCATCCATCAATCGATGCCCGGCTTGCATCATGCAGCGAATAATAAATTGCTCGATCATGGGTTCTCTCGTTACGTCTTTTCCAAATAAGCCAGCAGATCACTAATCTTTGATCTTTGAATGTTAAGGTTTTAACATATCCCAGCTCGATCATGCATAATTTGAGTTGGACTAACATCCTCACATAAATGTCACAGTGTAGGAGACTTCTGCGTCAAGACTTGAATGGTCATCATGCCCTAATCAACGTGTTTTCCAGCCACTGCCCTTGTCTCTCTCTAGTGATTATTAATCAGCCCTTAATTGGCAAAAAATATATCAGTTTAAATTAAATTCTGTGTTGCTCAAGAAACTAGAGAAAAGGACCAATCAGTTCCCTCCTTCTCCGAAGGTTGAAGAGTCAAACCACTTGCTGGAAAAACTTGCACACAAGTTGGGAAAATAATAAAAAAATCTGTCTTTCTCAGCGAAGCATGATAAGGAGAAGCCTCCACTGCTCTTTGCCACACAAATTTTTAGCGAAAACTTTGGAGGAAAATGGAGCTGAAACAGAGCACAGAGCAATTCAAAGGTCAAACAAGGTTACCCAAATTTGCTGCTCCAAAACGCTACGATCTTCATCTCAAACCTGATCTCTCTGCCTGTACTTTTTCTGGCACCGTCAAAATCAGCCTCACGATCAATGAAAACACCAAGTTTCTTGCCTTAAACGCCCTCGAACTTGATATTCAGAGAGTTTGGTACACTAACTCTCATCATGTGGAGGTATCGATTATACTTTTCTGTGATCAGGTCTTGTTTTATGATGCAAATTGTGTATTTTCGGTGATTATTCTGGTTACAATTTCAACAGTACTTTCCGCGTGATATTGTTGTGTATGATGATGATGAGATTGTCATCCTGGTGTTTGATGAGCCGCTGCATGTTGGAGGAGGAGTTCTGTTGATTGAGTTTTCTGGGATTCTTAATGAGCACCTCACAGGATTCTACAAATGGTGCCCTTTTTTCCCTCTTTATGTTAAATTTTCTCGACTTGAGAATTTTGCTGATAAGAGTAGATGATGGGATGCCTTTCTAAGGAATTATGTAATAAATATAAAGATACGACATTTTTAGCAACTAAAAATTAACATATATCAAGTTATATAAATTTTTTAGATAATAAAACTTTTATTCTTTTAAATTTATTTTAATTATTGATTCAATTCTTTAAGTTTAAATTTTTTATTGATTCAATCATTTATATATTTTTTAAATTATCACGTTTGTTAATTAAAAATTTTAAAAGATGAATTTAATTTGATATATAAATATTTTGATAACTTAGCATGTAAATATAATTAAATGAGAATAAATAAATTTTTAAATTAGTTTAATTTTTATTAATCTAGTTGCGTGCGCTGTATTTTGTTTTTTTTTTTTTTTTAACCTAAACAATTACACTTTTTTTTATTAATATACATTGTTACTATTAATATTTAGTTATCCATATTAATATTTTAACAGAAATACTTTTTATTTAAATAATATGGAACAATTAATAATTAAGGTAAATTTAAAAGATTAAATTAATAAAAATTAAGTTTTAATAACTTAAATTAATAATTAAATAAATTTGAGAAATTAAAAATTTTATTATTTTTAAATTTTTATTATTTTTGATAGGACAAAGGAGCTCAGGCTACAACAGATTAACCACTTAATTTTTTTTTATAGTAATCACGAGCTACATAAAGTCTACCACAACCTCCAAATATTAAAATCTTCTCACGAATGATATCTCCTTTTGACATAATGAAATCCTCTCCAAATCATCGATCGTAGATTTCGTAGATGGATAAGATGATACCTCACACTCCATGTACTATAGATTTATTCCATGGGTTTCAAGTTCCAAGCTAGTTTTCACGTAATGGGGAGGGAAAAAAATAGACCTATATATCTTTGCAAGAACCACTCGGCTTAGTAAGCATTTTCTCCCAAGAACCTGTGAGTTAGTCTTCTTGAAATTTAAAGAAATCCCAATTCTCCTTGTGTAGCCATAGTCATAAAGCTAATTCTTCTAGAGTTATGCCGTTAAATGAATTACTGGCTCATATTCAAGATAAGCTGTCATGAAACTATTTATTTGACCAATCAAAATGAAAATATGGTTGTTACTCGGTCGCAATTTCTCATACTGACTTTACCAGCACATATGTTGACGGAGGAGTGAAGAAAAATATGGCAGTTACTCAGTTTGAGGCAGTAGATGCAAGGCGATGCTTCCCATGCTGGGATGAGCCTGCTCTGAAGGTATATATATGTAGAATTATATTTTATGCCTTACTTCCACTGGATATCAGACAACCTGTTTTGACAATGTTAGCCATTCTTAACAGGCAACCTTTAAGATAACACTTACTGTGCCATCAGAGTTGACAGCATTGTCTAATATGCCAGTTGAAATTGAAAAGCATGATGGAAACTTAAAGACTGTTTATTTTGAGGAATCACCCATCATGTCTACTTATTTGGTGGCTGTCGTTATTGGCTTATTTGATCATATTGAAGAAACATATGCTGGTAAGCAAACAAGTCAGACGGTAGCGATCCTATTGCAAGCCAAACCTCGTACAGTTATGGATTCTATTTTGATCTCTTTTGCAGGGATCAAGGTTAATTTATATTGTGCTATTGGGAAGAGTGATCAAGGGAAGTTTGCATTGGATATAGCAGTGAAGACACTAGATATATATACACAGTAAATTCGACCTTCTTAATTTTGACAATACTCATTTTATAGATAGATCTCATTTTACATTGAAATTCAATTGAGGTAAGAAATAGTCATTTTTATTCGAGCCTTTTTATCCCGTGGGAAGGGGATTTCACTATTTATCTTACAAGAGCTGATGATAGAATGTCTAGACCGTGCAGTATAAGTGGAGGTATGTCTTAATGTTTTGGGCTAGAATTCTTCCCTTGGATGGTAAAAACAAAGAAAGAAGGAATGGTCCAAAGGGCCCCATCAGCAACTTCCCTGAATCCGCAAGTAAAATATATAATTAAATTGGACAATCCAAACAAAAACTACAATATTTTCCCTCTTTCATGGTGTTCTTAAACTGATCAATTCTAGTTGAATTTGTTTGTGAAATCATAGGTACTTCTCAGTGCCGTATCCACTGCCTAAACTGGACCTCGTTGCTGTTCCTGAATTTTCTGGTGGAGCCATGGAAAACTATGGTTTGATTATCTATCGTGAAATTGAACTTCTCCTCCATGATTTGTATTCTAATGCTGCTAGGAAGCAACGTGTAAGTTACAGACCTAGTCACCCTTCGAATGTCATCTTTGTTTGCAACTAGAAACTTCCTGTTTTCTTTGAGGAGCAGCATACTTCTTGTTTCTTTCACTCTTCATATGTTAAAACAAATAAAATGGAATGTCAACCGTAGCTGATAGCCCTTGCCTGTTCCCTTAGATGGCAATTGTCACAGCACACGAAGTAGCTCATCAGTGGTTTGGCAATCTGGTAACTATGGAATGGTGGACTCATTTATGGCTTAATGAAGGTTTTGCGACATGGGTAATTATTTATAACCTGGTGGATTTGACTTATAACCAATGCACAATAAAATAATCTTTGCTTCTGCAACCATTTTTCCAGATAAGTTATATGGCCACTGACATTTTATTTCCGGAGTGGAATATATGGACTCAGTTCCTCTTAGAAACTGCTAATGGTTTACAAATGGATGCTCTGGAAACATCACATCCAATAGAGGTAACAATTACCCCAATCTGCTGTTATGTTTGAAATTTCTTCATCAAAGCACACTAAATTTTTTTTATTAATGTTGATGGTAAAGAAATCAGATTGGAGAAACATTATATTTTGTATTCTTGACTAAGGCACTGTTTTTGGGGGCACTTGACTAAGGCACTGCACAGTGATGTACTACTAAAGACAAAAGAACAGCTAGATTTAACAAAGAGAGAAGGAAAATAGAGAAAAGAGATCCCGACAAAAGTATATGAGAGGCCACTTTCATCCTTGATTCTAGTTTATTTCTCGTGTCTTTCATTGCAGACATGATTGCCGAGTATAACTGCACTAAGCAAACTAGTGACTGAGTTACTTCTGATTGGCATATTTTCAGGTAGAAATACACCATGCACGCTCAGTTATTGAAGTCTTTGATGCTGTTAGCTATGAAAAAGGATCTACTGTTATAAGAATGTTGCAGGGTTATCTTGGTGATGAGATATTTCAGGTGACAACGCTGTTTTGAACCCTAAATTATTCAAGAGGAGTTATGTCTTCACACTACGAAGCCCATACATGGCCTCTTTGTTTTCCGTTGACCATTGCTATAGATCTGAGCACTTCATTGCAATCTTGCAACAATCTATTAGATCTTGAACTTTTTGTTGTCAGTCTTAAATTCTAATTTTAGACTGGAAATATTTGTCTGAATTTAGGCTTGCATGACTTCCAAATTCTTATTAAGCGTTCTGTGTGATATAAGAAAGTTTCACGGGAACCTCAGCTTCTTTGTGTTGTGCTTCTTTCCTGTTTGGACAGCTGAGCTGTCTTGACAATAGATTTAGAAGCTGATGAATATCTGTGATATCTTCATGTATTCTTTTACCATTCATCCATAAAAGTTTCCTATACTAGTTTCTTCAGTTTGATTCATGCACACATTGCGTGTGCTCATATGCACTTGTATATTCCAACTATCCAATATTTTGAATTGAGCTCCACTTCAAAGAATCAGAATGGTTTCTCTCCACAGTGGTGTAAATTTCTGCGTGCTATAAACCTTGTTATGTTTGAAATATAAACACTCTTTCTTATGGCTATTCAGTGACAAGATTTTTAGCATGGAGTTATTGTTATATTAACCATTTTAATGAAATGAATTGAAGGGAAGTTTCCTGGCAGCTTGCTGTTTCCTAGTTAGAAGTTTCCAAACATCACAATTGAATCATCCAACTTTGTAAATTGTAATGTTAAATGAGAAGCTTTGAGGTAATTCTGCTGACTTCTATATTTATTTCCCAACCAGAAATCCTTAAGCACTTATATAAGAAAACATCAAGGCCAGAATGCAAGGACAGAGGATCTATGGACCGTTCTTTCAGAGGAATCAGGTGTGCAAGTCAACTCAATGATGAACACTTGGACAAAAGAGACAGGATACCCAGTTATCAATGTTAAACTAGAAGATCATATTTTGGAACTCAAACAGGTATAATGAAGTCGCAATCAAAATAACACCCATCAAATGGTTAGATATCGGTTTTTTCCCTTTTATTTTTACCTTTGAATGTAATTGTTGTCAGAGTCATTTTGATGTAACAATTGGATTTGCAGTCACAATTTCTTTTATCTGGTGCACATGTTGATGGGCAATGGATTGTTCCTGTAACCTTGTGTATCGGTTCATATAAGCGGAGAAAAAATTTCCTTCTGGATACAAGCCAGGGAAAGTTGGATATATCCGGACTGGTTCAAGCAAGTGGTGATAGTCAAAGCTCGACTGAAGAGAAAAATGTGGAGGACAGTGACGAAAAGTTATGGGTTAAAGTCAATGTTGATCAAAGTGGTTTCTATAGGGTAAATTATGAAGACAAGCTTGCAGTTCGACTGAGAAAAGCCATACAAAACAATTACTTGAAAGCTACGGATAAATTTGGTAGGTATGATGCGCAAGTGACATGTACATAGCAATCTATGATACTGCAATTTTAGGCATGTTGTATTTACAAGGATATGATTAGTCTAGGTATATAACAACAGACTGAAGAAAATAAGATGTTTTAGACCAGAGGAACTCTCAGTGTGAGGACAGAAGAAATTTACTCTCTCTTACAATCTTTTTTATATCCCAAAATAAACTTTTGATTTTAGGAAGAGAATACAGGTTTCAACTATTTATTTATTTATTTTTGTATTTGGTGGTACTTTCCCACTGTTTGTCTTGATCTCGTGGAATTGGTGGTTCATTCAAGTCTTTTTGTAACTCATTTTCAGGCATTTTGGATGATGCAAATGCTGTTTGCCAGGCTTGTGAACAGTCACTTTCATCTTTACTTTTGTTGATGGATGTATACAGAAAAGAGGTTGATTATGTTATTGTATCAAAAATCATTTATGTAAGGACAAGTACTCTATTCTAATATTCTTAGTAACTTCATGAGTTATCAATAGGAAAATGATTTCATAATTCTTTTTATGACAGGTTTGTTACAATATTCTGAAAATCTCAAGTGATGCCATCCCAGAATCTGTGTACGAGTTGAAACAATATTTTATCAGCCTCCTCAAGTTTTCTGCAAAGTAAGGATGAATTCTACAATTAGAAGGCACTTTAATTGGATTTAAAATATCAATTTAACTTTGCTGCACAATGCACATATATCTCAATATGAAGAATTCCTCACTCATCAGTATGCTGTTCTGCATCCTCATAAAAATTAAGTTTTCAATAAATTGATCATCTATAAGACAAATGTTTCATTCTGAATTCATATATTGAAGGTAAGATTCTGCTTTTGTGGATCAATCGGGCTAATTTGTTTTAGCTTGTTTCATAAAAAAAAAAAATCACTTATTTTTTGAAAAAAAAAAATCTATTTTGTGAGTTTTTATTATGTTTGTTTAAACTTTTGAAAATAATCAAAATCTGAAAACAATTTGATTTTTGATTATTTTAAAAAACTACTTTAAGTAGTTTCTGAAAATAATCTAATGAGGTAGATAAGAGAGAGTATTTTAAAGAGGCGGGATACACAAAGATATCATAAAATTTTAATAATAAACTATTTTTATAAAATGAAAATCAAAGAAAATATCATAAAATGTAAAAATAACTAACTAATAATTACTTTTTAATTATTATAACTAAACATAAAATAATGTTTGCTTTTTATAAAATTTCTACAAAATAAATCTCTTCTTATTAAAATCTCTAAACTATCTAAAAATTATTTATTTTTTAATCTCAAACAAACAGGCCCTTAGTCACTTACTATTTATGCAGACAATTAGGTTGGGATTCTAAAGAAGGAGAAGACCATTCAAGTTCACTATTGAGAGAAGCAGTGTTACAGGCATTGTCTACATTTGATCATGATGAGACTCAGCAAGAAGCATTACAGCGTTTTCTGATATTGCTGGATGACAGCAATACTCCTCTGCTTTCAGTTGACACTAGAAGGGTAAAATCGAGAATTTTTGTTGTTGACACTTCGTAATAGTTTTGGATCTGTTCATGTTTGATTAGAAGATGTGTTAAATATTCTGAAGGCTTCTTATGTGGCTGTCATGAGGAATACCACCACCAAAAGCAGGACTGGGTTTGAATCCCTATTGAGTTTCTACAAGAGAACTGATGTGTTACAAGAAAAGGAAAGAATACTACGTATGATACAGTAACATTTAGATTAAATGCATTTTGAGTGTTCCATCCCAAGTCTCCACTGCATTGTGTAATGTTTCTTGATTTGCTATCTTCTTTTTAAAATCATTCAGGTTGTCTTGCATCAAGTGCGGATCCAAACATAGTTCTGGAAGTTCTGGATCTTTTGTTGTCTGATGAGGTAATGCGTTGTCAGTTTGCTAGCAGCTGAAATTCCTTTCTGTCTATAAATGTCCTTTATGTAAATTGTTTTAGATCCGGGATCAAGATTGTGTTTTTGTACTTGCTGGAATAAGCTCTGAAGGAAGCGAAACAGCATGGGGATGGTTGAAGGTATGTGCTTCCATGGCAGCTAGTTCTTGTCTGTCCTAATTTTGTTATCACTCATCATCCATTCTGTATTCAAAAAATTATTAGATTCTTAGATAACTCAATTTAAAAAAGAAGGATTAGACTAAACCAAACATTAGTAATGTGTAAACTTATTAAAAGCGAGTCTCATTAAGAAGTTGTATTAATATGCTTACATATGGTATTAATGATTGATTTGGTTCACTTATTTTTCTTAAGATTACATTACGTGAAAATTTTCCCGTGTGACTAAAAAAATAAGTAACAGCATTTAGCATTTGCATTGTTTTAAATAGGAGCTTGGTCAAGCCAATAATAGCATTACTGAACCGCATAGAAACTGTAGATAAGATCATTTCATTTAAATCTAAAGAATCATTTTGAATTGATGACCAATGCAGGACAATTGGGAAATGATCTTGACCAAATATGGTAGTGGACTCTTGCTCACCAATTTCATTAACAAAATCGTCCCGTTGGTAAGCAAATGATTTCCTTATAACGTAACAAGTGGGGTGTTAGATTATCAATTACTATGTTGCCTTCTTTTTGAGTTTGGCAGTTTATCATAATTTAGAGTAAATCAATTGACATTTCATGTTTCAACGGTATTTTCTCCTCCCCCGACCCTTTTCCTGTAAAAAATAATTAAGGAAATAAAAAGTATAGAATAAACTAGTGTTGATCCCCCAACAGTGAGAATTATAATATATGGAGAAAAATAGGAGACCTTAAACCTTTAGCGCAGCTCTGGGCACTATTATTCTATTCTGAATTTGCAAATACAAACGTGATAAGTGGGGAGTGGACAGACAAAGGCACAGACTCCAATCCCACAAAATCAGCAACAATAAAAACACATAACAAAATGATAGAGATTGCACAGTCAAACAGAGGAAAAGATAAGAGATCAAAAAATTTATTAAATATAGCTGACCGCTAATGGAATCATGTGAAACTCCTTACATGGTAACTTACACTCCTCTTTAAGCTGTTGAATGGATATTGATCATTCCCATCTTGACGCTCTAATCTTCAAACTTCACTCTTGGAGTTGTGAAAGTGTGTAGAAGAGATCAAATTTCAGAATTAAATTTCTCTATAGTGAAGTACTGGTCTGCCTCCACATGCTTAGTTCTATCAATGACAAATGAGATTCTTCACAATGTAGATGATGGCCATGTTGTGGCAACTTTCCTAGGCTTCTTCATAGGTATTATATTCATGGCATCGCCCTTTGTAAGGAGCAATTACCACGAGTCCTATAATTTAACTATTTTGCTGACCTTAAATTTAGATTTATGTTTATTTTTTAATTAAAGCCATCTTTGGGATTCTTGTGTACCAGCCAAAGGATTTGTTTGCTAGTCATATATTTTTATCTGAACTTTGTTTCACAATGTCACTTTATATTATACTTTTTAAACTGATGAGAACTGATACTATTTAAATGCTCACCATGATTTATGAGACAAAATTTACCAAAAAAACCTATATTATTCAATATTGCATAGCAATATATTACATCTCTTTCAAAAAAATCCTTTACCATACAACAGTTTCTAGAAAGCCAGAGTATTTTCAAATGGGGCAAGAGAAGGAAGGTCAGTTGACAGCTACAATGGTAGCTGTAACGTGTTGCTGCTGATGCTTGTTTTAAGCCACACTTAATGGAAGTGTTGCCCTTGAATTGTTGAATTGTTATGCCAATAGGATATGGCATTCCTTAAAGCAGTATCAAATTTGAGTTCTGATGAGATGTTCAACATTGCCACAGCTTGTTAACTGTTGGTTAGAGTTTCGTGTCGACCTGGAATTGTTTTGATGGTTTTTGACTTTCTTGCGGTTGGCATCGGTTTTATTTTTGGTTGCCTTTAATCATTGAGGGTGTAAAATGACAAATAGGACAATATGATCTTGACTAGATTAGGAAAAAAATGAGTCTTCTTAAAACATACTCTATAATACAGTGTTCAATTTCCTTAAATAAAAAAGAATTTAGAATATGATGCGAGCTCCAATGTGAAACATACTTTTTTTTTTTTTTTTAAGATGTCATGGATGAACCTTAGAACCTTAAACTCCTTGAATTTCATATTATCTGGCAGGTTAATAGCATCGAAAAAGCAGAGGAGATAGAAGAGTTTTTTGCTAGTCGCATGAACCCTTCAATTGCTATGAACTTGAAGCTAAGCATTGAGAAAATCCGAATCAAAGCCAGGTGGATTGAGAGTATAAGACAAGAACATTCTCTGCAAGACCTGATCAAACAATTAGCTCAGAGGAACTTGTAGCTTTTACAGCAGCTTCCTATGAACAAAACCAGAACCGAAGAGTTTCTTTCACTAACGTATCTCTACTAGAATCATTTGTATCCATGACATGAACAAAAAGACAATGTAATTCTCCAGTTTGGAGGAAGTTGGATTAGACCAACAAGTCTTCTAAACTATGACGTTCATGTCATAGTACGTTTTATCCATCAATGCATGTTAGTCCGAGGGACAAAAATGTTCGAATTTGAATTAGTCAACATGATTTTTGGACATCGGGATAACTCGTAAGTATTGTGTTACGGTAAGTAGGGTAAAATCACAAATTGTGATACATAAACTGCTCTCATTCATTCATGTATCACATAATTGTGCACTACAGCCTGAAATAACATGCATAAATGACATTACAATCACACATTCAAAACTAATAATTTCAAACGCATATACATTACCCAAAGAAAATGTAATTCAATAATTCTATGTCAGGGAATCGCGAATCCTTCCTATTCTCGGAGTTTGATCTCAGAGTACATGCAAAAACAATGAAGCATTCAGGAAAATTCTAGCAAAGAACAAAAGAATACATATGTATAAATATTTAAAGAATACGGTAATTAGCAACCTCACTCTAGTCCAGTTGATTCTCTGCTTTCTACACTCAGGAAGGGCCTAGATTGGACTTCCCTATATCCTGCTTCTCTTTCATTGAGTTCATCTTCTCCAACTTCAAACCAGCTCTGAACCTCGCAATGAAAGTGTCAGCTTTAGTATCAACATCGGGGCTTGGACAGAACAACAGCGGTGTCGCAGGCTGTTCGTGATTGGTTGGCGAGTCCACACCTTCGTCTATAGCTGGCGAATTACTACGGGAGCTTCTAACGCTATCGATTCTGACAAAATCACCCTGCACCCGAAACTTCCATGCCGGTATCTTGAACGGCGGCGGCGGCGGAGGTGGTGGGGGGATTGGGTTCAAAGGTGACTCATTGCCAGTAAAAACATTTCCTTCCGTGCTGTTGAAGATTTCTCTCTCTTTTGATATGGGGTGTTTCTGGGCTTTTGATACTCGTGTCTGCGGCGGAGCAGAGTGAACTTTCTTCTGTCTGGTTTTCCTGGGAGAAAACAAATTATGAAAAACTGACGGTGGCGGCGGCGGCGGAGGAGGAGGGGGAGGCGGCGTAGATGGTGGCAGTTGTGAAGCTTGAGAGTTCAGAATGCTTTCAAAATTTTCGACACTCCTCTGTCTTTGTTTCTTTTTCTTCCCCCTCAATGATGTTAAGAACTCTTTAGTCGCACTCCCTCTTTTTTTCTTATCGTGGCCAGTCTTCTTCTCTGATGACAGATAGAATACTGGCAGCGGAGGAGGAGGAGGCGGCGGCGGGATTGATAGTGATGGTGGCGGGAAATTCCTGACTTCCAATTCACTGTTTTCCTCTTTCTCAATCATTGGAGCTGGCCTTGAACTTCGATATGTTCGCCTGGAATTTTTTCGGACACCTTTAGCGGGCGGACCTGTCTGCGGCGATGACGTCACCATTGTCGAGTGCGGTGGTTGGGATTCTCTGACTTCCAATTCAACTGTTTCCTCTTTATCAATCATCCCCGATCTTCCAGCGGCGTGATATGTTCGCTTTGCATATCTTCGAACATCTTCATTGGGTTGAACTTGCGGCGGCGATAGTGGTGGTGGATGAGGAGAAATATTTGGTTGTTGCGTCTCCCGTATCGGGGCCGCACTATGAACTTCCTTGGCACGAACAACAAAAGAGTCGACGGCTATGTTCTTGATAACACTCTGTTCCTCTTCTACTACCTCCGATCTTACCCGGCTGTGGCGGAGCTGCCGTTGATCATCTAAGTCCGATCCACGGTAACCCCCAACATGGGTGTCGTCGTAAAATCGCCATCTCTCATCGCCGGCGATCCTTAAAGACTCTTGCCGGAGATCGGGGTAGGAATTGAAACTCCTCAACCTGTTAAACGCCGTACGATCTGATTCGGAATATTCATACCACGGCCTCGTTGGTGTTTCTGGATTCGATTTCACATACTCTCGAGCAGAAGCTGCTTCTGAGAAGCTTCGATCTTCATATGAACGCGGGGTTTCATTGCTATTTCTACTAAGAAATCCACAAACAATGGCGAAGAGAACAAGCACCAAATTCAGAGAATCCCAGCTCTTCTTCACTGATTGCGGTCTGAATATATGAGAAGTGAAAGAGCGCAATGTAGGAAATACGATGAAGACAATCACACAAGCTGTGACAATGATGAATACAAGAAGAGTACCAGAGCTGAACAAGAGAGAGTACGAGCGGCGGAGACGGCGGCGCCGGCCGCCGTCCTGTTGTAGCCAAAAGGGTGGCAACATGTCTTCCTCTTCTTCCATTTTGATGGGTTTTGCTTTAAAGAGATCAATGAGAAGCAAATGAGCTTTTGGGGAAGACTTTAGCTTTTATAATTGCTTTCGTGTTGCGCTGTGTCGTGTCGTGTAATGCTGATTCCACCTTTTGTGAGCTTCGCTTTCTTATATTATGGAGCTATCAGTGAGATTGGTGGGAAGGGGAACGTGACGACGGGTTTAAAAAACAGGCTAATGTATACTTTCACTCCTCTAATTATGCATAAAATTTTAATTTTAATTTTTTAATTTTAAATTTTTTTAATCTTTAATTTTAAATAATTATTTTTTATATCTATCATTATTATTTTAAAAAATTAAATTTAATATATTAATATTAATATTTAAAAATTTAATATAAAAATTTATTGAGATAAAACTAACAATATTAAAATTAAAGAATTGAAGAATTAAAAGAATATTTTATAAAATTAAAAAATTAAAATAAAATGTTATATAAAATTAAAAAATTAAATATATATTTTAATTATTTAAAAAATTGTCTTTCAATTTGATGAATTTATTTCTCATATTTTAATCTTTTATTTACTTTTGGATTTGTTCCTTTTTCTTTCGTCTTTAAAATTAATTTAATCTTAATTTAATAATCTAATGTAATATATTTATTTCATTTCATCTTTCAATTCTGAAAAATCATTCAAAGTTTTTCTGAGACGAGATTAAATTACAATGTTTAGAAAAAAATTATACCAACAGGGTAGGTTTAAAATTATATTATTTATAAGTTATAAATAATAAAATTTAATTTAATTTATTTGATGTTTTACATTAGACTTCACCGGTATAGAAAAAAGGAATTAAAAAAACTTTTGGAAAAAAAGTCTTAAGAAAAATGATAATAAAACCTCTTAAACAATATAAATGATAAGTTGGTCTTTTAAAATATTATAATTTTACTGAAATTTTTAAAGACCTCTGTATCAATAAATTTTAAATTAAAAATATTATTTTATTTTTGTTGATAAGTTGTGATTTCTTATTCAATTCTTGTGATTTTTTAAAAAATAGTTATTATTTCTTAAACAATAATTATGAATAGGGTTTATTATTTTGAAAATTTAAAAAAATAATTGTGATTCTTTAAAAAATAATTTTTATTCAACTCGTGCAATTTATAAAATAAAAATTTTTTCTTTTAAATAAAAGTTGTAATCAGAATTTATTATTTTCAATAAAAATAAAATAATTTTTTTTTCACTTAAAAATTTATTGACACAAAATTCTTTAAAGATTTCAATAAAATTATAATATTTTAAGAGATTAAATTATTATTTACATAATTTAAAAAAAAATTATTTTATTTTTTTTCAAAGTTTTAAACCAATGCAATAGAAAAGATTATTGGGAAATTCGGTGTCGGGCTGTCTTCTTGCAGGAAATGACAGGTAATTAAAAATAGACAATTTGGTTAGAACAGGGCATGTGGCTTTTGAATTTAAGGGCTTTAACCTTGACTTGGCCACCCCATATTATTTATTCTAAATTATTGTCATTATATTTATACCACACAGTTTATTTATCTATTTCAATAGTGTGTGTGTATATATATATATATGCATATATATATATATATGCATGTATTTGTCAAATAGCATGACCAATATGAATCACAAGTCGCTATCGTTATGCCTGGCCAAACTAATTCAAGCCCGGATTTTTGTTACTTGCAAACCACTTCATTTCTATGCACCTGTTTTTTTTTTTTGGTTATTTTTTCCCATCAAAATCATAATTTACGCGAACCATGAGGTCAAATCAAATGGGTTTTTGATATTATTAACATTTTTTAAACATATTATATATGCAATTATGCTAATTCAAATATTGCATTGATTATATTAGTAGAAAATAATGCATTAATTATAATACACGTTTAAGAAACTTCTCTTAACTCATGTCCTTTAGTCTAATCATTGAATTGAACCCATCAAGACACACGTAATCACCAGGTAACCATTAGCAATAACAAGCACTAAAAAATAGTTGCTTCAGATTCCAAGTAAATCAAACTGTATGAAACTTGTTGAAGTAGCCCAAGCATTACAAGAAAAATAATATAGATGGTTACCAATTAAATTTGGTCGAGTAAGGATTGATCAAAGTCCCACAAATATATGAATTCAAATATTGCTACTTACATCAAATCAAATAATTTGTAAAAATATTCATATAAATATTTTTCTAAGTCATAAGACTTAATTATTTTGTCTCTGACAAATTCTTAGAGTCCAGCTCATTATTATAAAGTTGATGTAAACAAAACACTTGAAAGATAAGTAAGATAATGGATTGCTGGTTCTAGTTGTCAAACTATTCCAAATCTAACATAGATATGAGTTCAATCATTACTATTGTTGTAATTACTTTGTTAATAAATAATTGCATGCTTGGATCAGAGTTTTAAAAAAATGGAGCTTTCACAAACTACAATTTTGATAAAAATTGATTACTGTAATATAATTTATATTTAAATACATTTAAAAAAAATCAACTTTGCAATTTAAAAGCTAGCCCAAAAAAAAAAGTAAAAATAGCTTATCATTTAATTTAGGCTTGGGGAGCAAAAGCCATTCAAAAATTTGGATTAAAGATCATCCGAGCAAGTAATTAAAAAAAAAATCCAACCAACTTTTTAGATTCCTAACTAAGGTTTGAACTCCCTCAGTGCCAAACTAAACAAGTATTACCTACATGTTTGCATGCATACATATAAGGAAAAAAAAAAATTTAAATGTACTCCCTCTGTTAAAAAATATAAGATATTTTTTAAAAAGTTGTATGTTTAAAATGTAAGGCATTTTTAATCTTTCGAACTGTAATTATTTTCTTTTTTTAAGTGTCTCTATTAATAATGACTTTATATTTATTATATGATATTTGATAGGAGTAAATATAAAAAGATAGGATTAGTTTGAAAGCAGGTAACTACTTTATTAGGAAGTAAAATTCAATTAAAAATGCCTTACATTCTTAAATAGAGAGAGTATGTGAAAAGAAAATGAGATAATTATTTTTTTAAGAGTAAAATGACTATCTGGCCTAGGAGTTTTTAAAATCATAAACTTTAAAATCATGACAATCTTTTTACCATTAACTTTAAACATTAACTAGTAAGAAAATTACTGAAAGTTATTTGAAAAATTAAAGAAAATGACAAAAATAAATTTTATAATTTACAAGACATTACATAATTTTCAAGTATTTATGCGAGTACTTTTCAAGCAGTAAATTTTGCTGACTCAAATGAGTCTCTAGAAGCAGCTCATGATTAGTATTAGTTAGCCAACAAAAAGATGAGTTGGGATGGTGATCCAACGCGCATGCTTTGCGCGAGACAATCAAAGATTACTCGAAGTCTGAAACTTGACATCTAGCATTTTGCGGTGACGCATTTGGACGCACAAAATGACAAAGTAATACAGCAAATAATCTAATGTTGAGAAGCGCGTTGTGCAATGTTCGTTACGCGTCGCTGTCGCCAATTTGTGATGACCCTTGCTTTTCTTGCTAAACCGAAACTGCTCATCTCATGGATTTGGCCACTCTTCAATTCTTTGGCCCCCAAGATTTGTCATCCTCAAATTCTGACTGCTCGTAACATCAACACAATTATGCACTCAAGTGGGCAGAACATGATTGAATGGATTAATCTAATCTAAATTTAATATATATTTAATTTAATATCATCTATTTATTTCTATAATTTTGGCACCTAATTGTTAGATAGGATATTATATGGCTGCTTGACGGTATTAATGAATTTTTTATATTACAAAAGTTTATGTGAGCTGGATACCTACAATTTATTAAGAATAAAGCATGCTTTCAAACTCAAAAAAAAAAAAAACACTTATAAAGATATTTATAAATTACCCATTAATAAAATTCTCACCTTGATAGCAGTTTCTAACTCCACAATATTGTAGGTTATAAACCAAATTATTACCAATTAAATTAACCTTTATTAGCTAACAATCTTGGTTTTTTACTTTTTTATCCTCACTGCCTCAAGTTCAAATTGGGAAAGAGCCCCCACCCTTCCCCGAACTTACTAACGATGGAATTATGTAATGTGAATTGTTGAAATTATACCGGGATAGTATAAATTAAAACTAATTTTTAATCTTTGTAATAATTTATTAAATTTATTGCTAACGATTTTTTTTGAGTAATAAGTGAAATAAAAGGAACAAGGAATCCATAAAATAAATATTGAATAAAGCTTTAGCTATAGCGGGTCATAAGAATTAATTAATTAAATACCCGACAATCAATCGTTACGTGTTTTCTCACCTCCGTTCTTTCGCTAGCAATAATTAGTAATAAAAATAAAATACATTATAACATCAACCAATTTTTTACTTTTACTTTCTTTTTGCTGATACCTTCCTTCCTCAAGATCAAACATACTCATCTCATAGGAAACCCCCATGAAACGGTAACCACACAGCTTTGGATTGTGGGTGGTCAAAAACCAGTGCAATAGTAGTTTTTAACCTTGATTTGTCCAAACACACAACATAAATTTGCTTTTGCGCGCGCGCGCGCGAGAGAGAGAGAGAGAGAGAGAGAGTGAGTGTGTGTGTGTGTGTGTGTTACTACGGATGTACAGATGATACATTTAAATATCAAGTTTTTCAAACAAAAAAAATCTGTTATTAATTTAGTCAATAGTGGCATCTTCATCCAGCACAACAAATTAAGCAACATCATGAATGATCACATATGGCAATGGCTAGTCTAGGTTACATAGATACAAGTACGAATATCCGATACGATACGGCATGATACAGGGATACGGCAAATTTTTAAAATTTTAAGATACAAGTACGAGGATATTTATAATGCATATTTCAACATTTTATGATATAAGTATAAGTATTTTGATTTTTAAACAAGAATTTCTAAAGTAATATAAGGATATTTATAGTAATTAACTAAAATATTAAGTGTTTTTTCAAGTTTTTAAGTGATATAGTAAGAAATTATTAAAAAAAAATCATATCACAAATGTTAGAATCTATGATACGTATGCAGAAGTATCCTACAAGTATCGTATCGGATACGTATCGAATACGGGTATGTTTACTTTTTTTGAGTATCCGTGCTACATAGGCTAGTAGGCTCCAAGTTCAGTTGGATAACGACAAGAAATCAAAATTTGCTTATCAGACATTGTACCAAAAAAACAAATTTACTACTAGACAACCTATAGGTGGATCATAATGACAAAATATTAACTGTGGCACAAAAGAACTTGTAAACACTATCAACTCACATTCATATAATCTCATCGATGGTTTAAAGTTCAAGCCTACTTCAGGACATGATACATATATACGTAGTGAAAGTCTGATTCTGAATGAAATTCTTCTATGATTAAAGCTGAATTACAATAATCTAAGCTGTGTATTTCAGTTAGCGAAGCCTAGGCTGGTTGCCCATCTTTCCTGTAAGTCATAAGTAATCACAGAGCTTGATCCACCAAGCATAAAGTTTGCCCTTCCTCTAGAGAATACTAATATTGAAGATGGGATTCCCCCCCCCCCCCCAAAATGCTAATTGAATAGAGATAGGTGAGTTGAAACTGTTGTGACGATGAAAACAGCTAATATAATGAGCGCAGCAATTGTAAATATTAGAGCCTGCAACAACAATAACATCTATCAGAACAAGAGCCGAGCCATTCTTTCATTCGGGGGTGGGAAGATTTCCCCTGTATCACATTACGCTTTATTATACTTCACTCCATATATGCACTACAAATAGGATAGGCATCAAAGCAGCATTTGACAAACCATATGGAGTTTGAAATGTAAATTGGTTCTCGACATAAAATGAACTCACAGCTATTGCAGATGCAGCTAGTCCAGCTCGCTCTCTTGGATCCCTGCGATAGTAATTGCTGAAGTAGAGAATTGTTGCATAATACCAAAAAAGCGGGCACACAAATCCTAGAAGAAGGCTGGCAAGAATATAACAGGGGTGAAGATGCCATCAGCAAATGAGTTAAGAATAGAAAGTAAGAAAGATTGCATCTGCATAAAATAACTCACAAAAACCATCCAAATCCACAGCCAAAACAAGGAAGTGGCTTGTCAAATTTTCCCAACTGCTCGTCCTCTGAATCCCTGATGGGAGCATACTCACCATTCCTTTGGTCCATCATAATCCAAGCAGAGCCCTACCAAACCAAACTCAACTTCTGTGACTAATTCAATTATGTCTTTCTAGTATAGAATTACTACAACCAGGACTTTACTGGAACAATGATTATACCATAGTTCAGACAGAAAGCGGGAAAAACAGAAACAAGAATATACATGTATAAGATGAGCAAGTTTCTGAATTAGTCGTTTCCCAAGCATACAAGAAAATGATAGGTTTACAATGAGAAGAGCAGAGGTTCATGAGCATTAAGGCTCGTTTAAGGGGGGCTAATGGATAATTAATGGATAATGTTTCAAACAAATAAGATAGGATTGAAGAATCCAACAGGCATTCCAATCCCAATTTCTATCCAACCATGATAAATTTCCATCTGATGTTTCCTAGTTGAAGGATTTCAACCAAATAATAATTGACAGAGGTTAAGAAGGTGGATCTAATAAATCCATATGGTCTTTTTCTTCCCTTAATTCTTCTGCAAATTGTATGTAGTTATGCACAAAGACTAAAAAGGGTTCAACAAACTTACGTTTGATAGATATAAACAAGATTGTACAATTTTGATCTAGAATTTAAAATTCTTTTAGTTAGATTCATTAAGACTTATAATATAATGTGATCCAATAATTATAGATCTAAAATAAAAGTATTGAGAATCATGATGGCCTGGTAAAGTAACCAACCTAAAAGAAAACAAGTAAGCCTATCACAAGCACCAATAACTGGTCGAACTTAGAAAGCTCAATATTACTAGAACTCTCACATGTGACTAACATATTTAACTACTTGTTATAAAGCCTCAACACTCTGAGTGAAAACTACAATTTACTGCCTAACTTTTGAGCTGGAAAAATTTTCCCCTCCAAAACAACACTGCAAAAAGAAAATATGAGTACAGCTTCATCAAAGATGTCATGTCCAAAAAAAGGGTCCTTTGTTACATCAATTAATTCTAATAATTCATAAAGATAGAGAACATGAGATAATTGTCCAACCAAGACTTTTAGTCCTAAATTCCTAACCAGATTCACATAAAAGGGGGGAACTATTCAAAAATTGAAGATAGATTCCTGAGGCCCCTAGAACCTAGCTATGAGTAAGAAGAAAATTAAAGATAGTGTAGATCTATCAATAAACTCCTCTGACTAAAACATGTAAGTCAACATCAGAAACACTTTTTAAGCAGTGAAAATATCACAATAGAAAGGGAATCACGTACAATTACATCAAATTACAGAACCACACATGATACAACAAGTAATTGACAATTGTAAAATGCCAGTGTATTTTATCTTTGCTTCGTTATGCACACGGCTTTTGCAGCAATTACAGAGAAATATAGAAATCACATCAAATTATTCTCCATTGCTTATAGTACTCCAAATATGTGTGCCGGCAATAGATAATGGCGGTTACTGGTCGTGTTTCGAAACCATTTTCCCACATTTATTACTGATGCATTAGACGAGACACAGAAAATTACTATGACCATACACAACAAAGAAAGAGCTTGCAAGAAATCGCACCATACAAGAACAAAAAGGCATAAACTTCAGAGTTCAGAGTAGTGAGTGAAGAGAAGGTAAATTCACAAAGGCGGCAATATCCTGCAAGTGAACTGAATAGCGTATTTTAGCCATTCATAAGAAAAGCAATTCACTCCTCTATCAAATGCCTTGGCAGTGAGGCCCCTCCCAAAAAAATATTCATCAAAGGAAATTTCGAGATTATGGGAAAAAAATGACAAAAACCTTTTTAATAAACGCAATCCCTTCTTATGAATGGCAATAGCACGCGAAAAATAACTTGGCAGAAACCATGCAACACCAGAAACCAGCTCTAACTAACAAATTAGCTATTTAAACCAGAAACGAAAACAAAAGAAGGGAAGAGACAGAGTTGTTACCTGAGAACTTACGGCGAAAAAGAAAAAAAAAAAAGAATGAAAGAAGCAGAATCAGTTTGGCGCAACAAGGGATTACAGCTAACACAGTTGCTAATAACAACGGAAGAAGAAAAAGAAACTTCTCCAAGAGAAGTGAAACGAAACGCTGCTCCCCCACATGACGGTGGCGATCAAATTCGCTTCCGATGGACACTAGACTTTCCACTTTACTCTTACAAACAGACGAAAGCTTACGTCGGTCGCATCTTTTAACACACGGAGCAATACGACAGCGTCCGTTGTCATTGTTCAGCAATCAAATCTAATTATTTTTAAATATTAAAATATTTCTAATTTTTATTTCAACTAATATTATGCTACTTTCATTTCATTTGATAGTTCTGGCATTTATGATGATATTAGAACTTTTGATAAAAAAATATAAAATAAAATTAATAGTTGAGATAAACAAAGGTAATATTAAATTAAAATATTTTCAGAAATTTTTTAATTTCTGTTTGAAGTCTATGTTAAAAAATCACTTAATTATTTTGACTTAAAAATTATTCATTCAAGATTTATTTTCAAACTAATGAAATTATACTTGAATAACTGCTTATAATATGTGTTAACGGTTAGCTGTCTTAATGACAACGCCATCTTTTATTTTTAAAAGAGGTCTTAAGTTTGAATTTAGTATTGACATGATTAATATGCATGCAAGAATACATACATATGTCTCTCTTCCTCATTGGAAAGAGTTAGATTAGGAGTAATTTTTTTAAAAAAAAACCTACTTATAATACATTAATATTTTTTAAAATTTCAAATTTCTATATCCATATATCCATAGAGGAAACATACAAACTATGAAGCCTAGAGTATAACCTGCAAAAGAACGAACACATGATAAGCCAACCAACCTTCTTAGCTTTTGTTTGCTCGAACAGGGGTGAACAAAATTAAATCAAATTAAATTTTATTTATTTGATTTAGCTTATTTAATTTTTTAGTTCAATTCGGTTTTCTTTTAATAAAAATTTTGATTGATCAGTTTGATTTGGTCTGAAAATTCAAGAATCAAATAAACTGAACTGACCAAATTATTCATATTTTTTCTTTCATATTTTTGAAAATGTGAATAAATTCTCATTTAGGTGAGTAAGAAACATCTTTTTACTACTTACAGTAATAATATTTTTTTTGGCTTAATGTGATGTTTTAATTTTTTATTTTTACAATGTTTTTAGTGCAATAGTACCGAGTCTTATTAATTTTCTCATAAATTATAGTATAAGATTATTATTTTTTTTTGTTGGATCTTCAACATTAAGGGAAAAAAAATTGGATAAAAGAATATATGAACAATTAAATTTCATAGATCCAAATCAAAGCCCATAAATCGAATAGACCGATCGAACCAAATTATTAAAATTTGGTTCGGTTTTAATTCGATTCGATTATGTATTTTGATTCGATTCGATCTAAATTTTTTATATAATTCGGTTGATTGGTTTTAGAGAAATTATAACCGAATCAACCGAATGCTCACCCTTAGCCCAGACTAATGGTAGTCCCTCTACACAATGTTTATTTTGTTGAAAACCATAATATTTTTAATAAATTATAAAATTCTAGTATACAAATATGAAATATAAGGTCTGTCTAGTTGGAAGTGGAATATTTTTTAAATAAAAAACATGATACACGATATATATTTTGTTATTAACTAATTATTGTTGTTTATCATTCAATACAATTTAAAATGTCTCTGCAGGCTTGACAGTCTTATATAAAAATATGTTTTAGCGGAAAAAGACAAATTTGCCCCTCCCAAAACCAACCGCAATCTGATCTTTGAGCATCTTTTTGTTCATACAGAAAATCATGCAAGCAAAGTTGGCCTGGCTCAGGTCTTGAGAGGTTATATACTGGCACTTTAGCTAAGGTCGAAACATACAAGTCCTATGAAGAGGCTAATTTACCACACCTCACCAAAGTGTTCATCAAATCAAAATTCCCTTTTATTCGATGGTGACAATTCAAGGTGCTGAGTTCTCAATTGGCTCCTTTGTTAGCAGAAAACCAAGCAGCACCTGTGAACTCGCGTGATCTCGGAAGACCTCGTCCAATACCATAATAGTAAGTACTAGCACAATAATATCAAGTTGATAGGACCGATCTCTTTTGGCATGAATTGACGTCTGGAAAACAATAATTGACGTCAATAGAGGCGTGCTTTGATTTCACTGATGTTGCAATCAAGGTCTTGAGACCAGACACAGGCATTTCAACAAGTGGTACGTACTAATGATTTTCTCTTTGGCAGAAACTAAAAGCATCAAATATTAGCTTTGCTGTATGAAATCACATTTTATCAAATCGGGACCTACTTTTTGTCCAATTTTATAGCTAGTCTATACTTATCATGAAAGCTAAGATAAGCCGTATTGTCTATGACTTATGATTAGTACAACTTCTTATAAGTTTTATAATCATATGTAAATAGGTGATACAAAACGTTAATTCCATTAAATGAACAGGATAATCCTAAATAGGATGATGGACCTATTAGAGTTACTATAAAGTGCAGTCCAACGCATGAATTTAGGTTGATTAATTCTTCATTGCTTCTCTCTGTTAGGATATCCTTAGTAATTAGAACTGATTTTGGTGTACTGGTCTCCCTTGTTCCTATAATATCTGTACTCTGTTTGTTTGCTCTAAAGACATCACAAGCAAGTCGGGTATAGAATTAGTAGAAATGATAGTAAAGGGAAAAGAAGGAATAGAAAGGGGGAGAGGAGGCTTGAAGGCCAAGGGAGAATATGTGCTTTTATTCAATAGTTGTTCCGAAGTTAAGCTAATTCAGTAATTCTGGTGCGATAAGTGAATGCTTTTGCTTTACCTAAGGTTTACAGAGACCAAAGGCATATGATGATAAAATAAAATTAAATACAATAAAATGAAAGAAAACCTGAGTAAAACAAAAGGTAATTAAAATAACAAAATAGAGTAAAATAAAGTGATTGGAATGAAATAAAAGCAAAAAAAAAAAGGTAAAAGCAATTAAATTTTAGAATTCTTATCTTTAGCTGTTGGCCAGAACAAAAAAAAAAAAATCCTGTGTTTTGCCTTAATTGACATTTTATTCCCGGTTTTACAAATAATTACTAATATCTCCACTTACAACTCTTAAATAAAATTTCTGAATGAGATCTGCCAAATTCAAAAGTACACGAGCTTCATGAGTTTATCCAATCTAAAGAGTGCACTGTAAGGACAAGATTTCAGGTAATATTATAATTTCTAGTTTTTGAATCTCTGAACAAGTCAAGAAGAGAAATGAAAAGCAAAAGTAACTAATTATATTTTGCTAATATGAATATCTCAGAACAACTATATTTAATTAGATGCTCAGTTATCTTCTGTCTTGATGCTTCCAATGCAAGCTGAGATTTTATACACTGAGTAACCTGTTCTATACACTTCAGGAATAACCTGGCATACACAAATAGTAAACCTCCCCTCAACTTGTGTTCGTTTACGCTCACACCTGATAATTGTAGTAAAAGCCCTGGCTAAGGATGCAGTGTGTAAGAAAGTTGCACTCGTAGAACACAAGGTCAATGGGTGTGGTACCCTCCCACCGCACGTCACTTCATCTCGCACATCCCATACAACAGAGGAAATGATTAAAACATGTCTAATAGATTCCACTTAAGATGCCTCCTTAATGTTATCTCTAGATAGCCACTGTTTAGGCCCTGCGTGAAAAAGTTATGGAGATATCATATACGCTGACTCTAAAAGTCAATAAACTCGTCCAAATTTATTTAGATTAAAAGAACAACAAAACATAATGCAAAAATAGGTGAGGGCAGAGTGTTGACCGCTGACGTTCGGACACTGCAGCCAATTAATTTCACACACCTGTCAAAATGAACCGGAACCGAACCCGGTCTGATTTTCTTCGACAATGCGAATCTCAAACGGACCGGCTCCCTGCACGCCGCCCTACCAGCCCGATATTTTCCCGCAAACCCATACGGCTGCCTTCTTCGTCCCTGTTCAGCTGCTCGCTCCTTCTTTCTCTCTCCATCGCACCCAATCCTAACCCTAATCGCCTGGAAGCTCATCCAATGGCATACCCCTCCCGTGATCGAGAATCAGGATCCGACCCGCCAACCCCAACGCGCCTCTATAATCCTTACAAGGACCTCGAAGTCCCCATTCGAAACCTATACCAACTTCCGACCTCCCCTGAGTATCTCTTCGTCGAGGAGGCTCGCCGCAAACGTCGGTCCTGGGGTGAAAATCTCACCTTTTACACTGGCTGCGGCTACCTTGCGGGCGCCGTTGGGGGTGCCGGCGTTGGCCTCGTCAATGGTGTGAAATCTTTTGAATCTGGCGACACCACTAAGCTCCGGATAAACCGGGTCCTAAACGCTTCTGGCCATTCGGGTCGGTCTTGGGGTAATCGAGTTGGTGTTATTGGGTTGCTTTACGCCGGTATTGAGAGCGGGACAGTAGCTGTGAGGGACACTGATGATGTGTGGAATAGTGTGGTTGCGGGGCTCGGTACTGGTGCCTTGTATCGTGCTGCTAGAGGCGTGAGATCAGCCGCGGTTGCCGGAGCAGCAGGCGGAGTCCTGGTTGGTGTGGCCTTAACAGCCAAGCAAGCGTTGAAACGTTACGTGCCAATTTGAGGAGGTTATCTTAATTGAGATTTGATTTCAATTTAATTCTACTTATCAATTTTGAGCGATTGTTGAGGCAGAAGTTTTAGATCATACCACTACGTTGCACTTGGTAATAGTGCTTTTGTTGCAAAATGCTATTGGTTTAATGCATATTTTTCAGCCAGATATTGTCTAGCTTTTAGGATGACACTTATGGAATCATCTTGTAGTAAACAATCAAAATGGATTTAAATTTGGGTACAGCATAAAATTTATATCTCTTCCGTTTCTTCAATTCATTAGATGAATGTATGTATTACTTCACAATACATTGAAGATCATGAGATTTTAATACGAGAGCCCTTTGCTGTTATGATATATATTACTTAATAGAAGCCCAGGGTGTTAATATTTATATGATCAACTTTGTGCTCGTGCACACTTTGTGCGCATATCATTACAACAACAACAACAACAACAAGCCTTTATCCCACTAGGTGGGGTCGGCTACATGGATTGCAAGACGCCATTGTGCTCTATCATTTATCAAGCTTTTAGGAATATTATTAATTAAGAGATCGCATTCAACAACTTCCAAGAGTGTTCTCTTAGACCTTCCTCTACCTCTCTTAATCGGACTCAAAGTTATATGTTCCACTCTTCTCACTGGTGCCTCCCTTGGTCTTCTTTGTACATGCCCAAACCATCTCAACCGATTTTCTACCATTTTTTCCTCAATAGGTGCCACCCTCACTTTTTCACGTATGTGCTCATTTCGAATTTTATCTTTACGTGTATGTCCGCACATCCATCATAACATTCTCATCTCTGCTACTCCAACTTTATGCTCTTGCTGTCCCGTTAGAGCCCAGCATTCACTACTATATAACATTGCCGGTCTGATAGCAGTACGATAAAACTTTCCTTTAAGTTTATTAGGCACCTTGCGGTCACAAATAACTCCTTTAGCTTTTCTCCAATTAAACCACCCAGCTTGAATTCTATGTGAAATATCTCCACTGATTTCGCCATCATTTTGAATAATGGCTCCCAAATATCTAAACTTTTCCACTTGAGGTATAATTTGATCTCCCAATTTCACTTCCAAATTATTTTCGAATAGTCCTTTACTAAATTTACAATATAAATATTCCGTCTTACTTCTACTCAGACGAAAACCTTTCGACTCCAATGTCCTCCTCCATAACTCAAGTTTGCAATTAACTCTTCTCTTGTCTCTGCTATAAGAACTATATCATCCGCGAAGAGCATACATTTCGGGATTTCCTCTTGAATATGTTCCGTCAAAACATTTAAAATCAAGTTGAACAAATAAGGACTCAGAGATGATCCCTGATGTAGTCCAATCTTTATAGGAAAATCCTTTGTTTGACCACTAGCGTTCTTATACTAGTTTTTACCCCCTCATACATATCTTGTATGGCTTTAATATAAGCAATCCGTACTCCCTTTTTTTCTAACGCTTTCCAAAGCACTTCTCTTGGTATACGGTCATAAGCTTTTTCCAAATCAATAAAAACCATGTGTAGATCTTTATCTTTACAACGATACTTTTCCATTAATCCCCTTAGTAGATAAATCGCCTCTGTAGTTGATCTACTTGGCATAAAACCAAATTGATTCTCAGAAATACTTGTCTCCAATCTCAACTTGTGCTCAATTACTTTCTCCCACAATTTCATTGTGTGGCTCATGAGTTTAATCCCTCTATAGTTAGTACAATTCTGAATATCTCCTTTATTTTTATAAATAGGAATTAATGTACTTCTCCTCCACTCATCAGGCATTTTCTTGGACCGTAAAATCACATTAAATAACTTAGTTAACCATCTCACCCCTTCTTCACCTAAACATTTCCACGCTTCGATAGATATACAATCAGGTCCGTTAGCTCTACCATTTGCCATTTTCTTAAGAGCTTCCTTTACCTCCTTATCACGTATTTTTCGATAGAATGACAAATTTTGTTCTCCTCCACCAGTTACCAAATCCTCCAAGTTACTAGATGAATCCTCTCCATCATTGAAAAGTTTAGAAAAATAAGTCTCCCATCTATTTTTAATTTCATCATCTGTAACTAAAATTCTTCCCTCTTCATCCTTAATACACCTTATCTGTTCTAGATCTCTTGATTTTCTTTCCCTACTCTTGGCAATCTTATAAATATTTTGCTCTCCTTCGTTCGTCTCAAGGTTCTTATAAAATTCTTCAAAGGCTTTGGAACGAGCTTCACCACAGCTCTCTTAGTTTCCTTCTTAGCCATACGGTACCTCTCCCAATTTTCCTCATTGTTACACAAATGTATGGCTTTAAAACAGTTCTTCTTATACTTGATTTTGTCCTGTACACTATTATTCCACCACCAAGACTCCTTATCTCTCGGACCAGAACCTTTCGATTCTCCCAAAACTACTTTTGCAACCTCCCGTATCTTTTTAGCCATATCCTCCCATATGATGTTAGCACTTCCCTGAGAATTCCAAATTCCTTTATCCAAAAGATTTCGCTTGAAAATATCTTGCTTCTCACCTTTTAATTGCCACCACCTAATCCTTGATGTTACTACTTGTCGACGTTTTTGGATTTTACTCATAATACACACATCAAGGACTAGGACCCTATGTTGTGTCGTTACAGCATCTCCAGGGATCACCTTACAATTTTTACAAAGTTTTCTATCTGTGTTCCTAACCAAAAGAAAATCAATCTGCGACCTTGAGGCTCTACTTTTGTAAGTGATGAGATGCTCATCTCTCTTCTTGAAACAAGTGTTGGCAATCTTAAAATCATACGCCAATGAGAAATCAAGAAGAGTTTGCCCTTCATTGTTTAGCTCTCCAAAACCAAAACCACCATGCACCCTTGCATACTGACCAGCTTCCCTCCCGACATGCCCATTAAAGTCTCCTCCAATAAAAATCTTTTCACTCTGTGGTATGTGTCGAATCAACCCCTCCAGATCCTCCCAAAATAATTCCTTAAGACTGGCTTCTGTCCCGACTTGCGGCGCATAAGCGCTAATAATATTAACAGTCTCACGTCCAATTATCATTTTTAAAGAAATAATTCTGTCTCCAATTCTGCTAACTTCTACAACGTTCTTCTTCCACTCCTTATCTATAATGATGCCTACTCCATTGCGCGCACTTACTTTTCCTGTATACCAAAGTTTGAAACCTTGAATATCCTTATCTCCTTCTCCACGCCATTTTGTTTCTTGCAAGCAAAGGATATTGATTTTCTTTTGAATCATAACCCCTACAACCTCTATAGATTTACAATTTAATGTCCCAACATTCCCAGTACCAAATCTAATTTTGCTCTTATGGACTAACTTCTTTAGCCGCGTGCGTCCAGAATGACGCGGTAGCCCTTGCTCATTTAACACTACATCCGGGCGCCGATGCAGCGGCTCTAACTCACTTATCACTGTACTCGAGCCATGCAGCGCGTTACTTACGGGCAACGACCTAGCATTAACATTATAACATTTATTGTCCATGTTCATAATAGACTCAACAAATTTTTACATTGGCTGTTGATGGCCTAACACAACCCTCCTCCTTTACCCGGGCTTGGGACCGGCTATAAACATAGGCAGAGTTGCGCATATCATTGAGATTCATAAATTTAAGGGAATTGCTTGTGAAGTGGTCTATTATTCTGATTGTAGAATATTGCATTAGTATACCTGATAAGGCGACAACAGGACAGGCTTATAAGTTACTGATATTTGATGGTTCCTGATAGAATGTTGATTCTGATGGCTTAGCATAGAAGATCATTCTTCTTCAAGTTGGGATGTGTTTACATAATTATGACATTTTGCATTGTGCATCAATTAATTTCGTAAATTTGGCAAGGCCAGCAACGAACCAGGCACTCAACTTATGAGCTTAGGTTGAAAGAAGGTATTAGCTTTCAGAGATGGGAAGCACATAAATTTTTTATATTTACAGTAAAGGTAAAGGTGCCCTCCTGTTTGAGTAAAATATTGTTAGTTTACAAATCATAACTAAGCTACATCTTATGCTATCAAACTAACTCTTTGTAAAAATACAAGTTGCTTGAAGGGGCATCTTTCCTTATCAGAATTATTTTGACTTTTATTTCATGTTTGATGCATGAAAAAATGTTTTCTAGAAAGGAAAAGATAAATGTATCTAGAAAGGAAATGGGATAGATGCATTTTCCATTTCCTTTCTAGAAACTAGAAGGCTCTTTTCTACCTATCAAACGGTTTAAGTCTTCCTTTCATCCCTTAAGTTGAGGCTTCCTCTACTGCATTCTTTGTGTTGAAATAAGCACATTGACCGGAATTTGTTTTACTTGAGAGTTAATAAATCTGTCAATTGAGCTTTTCTGTTTAGAAATAGGTGGATGACCGTGTGAATGTTTCTTTCCTGCATCGCTAGCTCTTGACTAGGGATGTATTTGGCGGCAGAAAATTGCTATGAGAGATAGTTTACTGGGGAGATTCTGTCTTTAGGACCCCCTTTTATTTGTTTTGGTAATGTCTCGGGGAACGGTTTTACTTGTTTGGATCACTGTGCTACGGTTTGATATTTGTTCCGATGACAGTATATTTGAGCATTTGATACCACACCCAAAGGAACAGAGACAAGAAAAAGTAACATTTTTATTAGTTCCTTCAGCTTGCGCATGGTTCTTTAAGTTACCTATAAGTGGATTTCCTTTTCTGTTCTGTTAAGCGGCTCTTGATAAGCCAAGAGGCAGCGCTGGTCTAGGATCCATCACATTCACATCTTTTTCTTACTGATATTTTTAAACCCTTTCTTAGTCACATGCATGCCTTGTCAAATTGAAAGAAATGAATGTCAGGGAAGGCCTTGTGTGGGTCCTTGCAACAAGGCCAGTCCATGGTATCTGGTTTCAAGTACAAGCCTCTGAGTAGATTGGGCCAGTTGAACTTTGTTTCAGGAAAGGTCCAAATAGTTATTTGGAGTCCATCTATGATAAGCTGATGGCCAAACTTTGCCATCCAGATTCTCCTCAAATCTCCATGTTCTTCCTCATAAGGGGATAGCTCATGTTTGATCTGTACAGTTTACATTTTTTTTTTAAAGAGAAAACATATCTTTGGGTGCATGCATTTTGCTTGAGTTTTATTATAAATTTATGTACTTTTTTCGGCATTTTAGATCCTCCTGCGAGTGATGTTATAGAAATTTAAAACAGTAAAACACAAAAGTGTTGAGATTTAGAAAGCTTAAAAAAAAAAGTCGAGATTTATAACAAAATTTGAATAAAATGTAAGGATTAAAAAAAATGCACTGAAATAGTACATAAAAGATAGTTTAAAGTACTCAATTTGATGTAGATCTAGATTTTTGTGCATCTTCTGCTCATCTTGAGATTAATACGAGGAAGTAGACTTACTGTTAATTGGATATTTAATAAAGTAGTATGAATAGCGCCAATTCGAGTGAGTGAGAAGAGTTTTTGTTACTTACGAAAGTAGCTTGATAGTTGAAAGTTTGAATTTCGATGGTGTATATGTAGTAAATTAGTTGAAAAAGGTCTACTTTTTAACCTCCATGTTATAGGAGGTATTTATGCCTTACCAAAAAAGAAATAGTGGAAAGGGCTAGGGGCAGGTGATGAATGATTTTTTGTTATCTGATATGATTATTTTGATCAGGAAATTTAAAAAATAATCATAAAAAACAATTAACAATCTCTAATTTCTCTAATTAATCAAAGATCATATCGTCGTTACTTAAAAACATGTAATACGAGTGAAGTATCTCTCCAATTCGCAAAGGTGCTGTGAATTAATAAAAGATCTAGGCATGGAGGAATCACAGAAGTATTGAAAAGCTCGAATTCCAAAACAGTATGTGAACTGAACACCCATACCATACGTATGCGATTGTACCGTACGTGAACTTTGTTTTTAGGCCCACCAAGCATTTCTCTATTTTTGTTTTTCTTGAACAACTTAAATCAAAGTACTAAAATCTAAACCGTTGATTGAATTGATTGGGGCAATGGACAATGGAACAGTTGAGCCCAGATGGATCCACTCATTATTAAAATAAAATAAAATATAAAAAAATATTTATATATAACCTTGAAACAAGTAATATTAAAATAGGCATCAATTCACAAATAAATGAAATATTTATGTATAAACCACATATAAGCCAATAAAATAGGCTTATTAAAGTAGAAATTTGATGGACTACATTTTTTTTAACTCAATAAAGTCATTTTAGGCTTAGAAAGAACATATATATACATATATATAACAAATTCAGTTTAATTGACCTCAATTTAAAACACACTCTTTCTTTCCATTCTCTTTTATTCTTTTCCCTTTCTAACTATTACAACAAGATTTAGACGGTATAGATTTGATCACATATAAATTATTATTAAAATGTTAAATTATAAAAAAATATAAATAATAAAATTAAAACTACTAAATTTAATATGAACAATTTAAAATACAATAAAAAACAAAATGAAATGAAATAGTTAATCTAATAGTTAGGAACTAGGAAGAGGAGGACAAGGGGATGGGAAGGGAAGATGAGAGAATTGTGCCATTCCCATACGAAAGAAATATATATACTCCACCTAATCTTTTTTATAAGTCACTTTTATCATTTTTTTGGAATAAAAAAAATTTTAAATTTCATTAACATTGTCTAATAATTCAACAAGTTTCAACTTTACTCCTACTAAATATATATAATTTAAAAATAAAATATTTTAATATTTAATAATTTTTTTAACATTTAATAGAGGTAAAAGAGTAAAGATGGGTATAATAATTATTGAGGTATCATTTAAATAAAATTAAAATAATTTTTTTATGAACAATTAAAACAAATTATTACAAGAGCGTGTGTGTAGTCCAACCCAATCAACCCGTCCAAAAAGTTTTGACCCGAGTGGTTAACATGGATTCACTGGTACGATCGGCCAACCCATATAACATTTGATGCTTTGACTTGAACACATTCTCCCCACAAGATTTCCTCTTTTGAAAATAAACATATCATGTGATCCAAATCTCTAACATAGAAGTTTGAAAATCTCTAAATTTCATGAATTAATTTGGGAGAAAGACAAACATAATTAAAATATATAAATTTTAGAGCTAAAAAAAAAGGGAAAGATCCAAATCTCAAATTTCAAAATTCATGAGATCTGACTTCTGAGTAGAGCAGAGTAGACGTGGGGAAACTGGGAACACAAAGGCACGCAGCAGGAAGCTGAAGGTGTTCACATATGTGGAGAGGTGTGAAACTGTGACCTGATTCAGAGGCAGAACCAAATTGACCGTTGACATTTGTGAATGATAATGAGTCCATGCCATGCATGTATGCATGCATGTTAGTCCTTTCTAAGATTCCCCATTCACATTACTCTCTTCTTCAATTCCATGAATGATGTCATGATTTCTGACACAGCCGTCGACATGCATGCAAATAGCTGTCATCTTCTCCTTCTTCCATATCCCCACACTTGTAACCTTACCAGGCATCCATTTTCTTCTGATCCATCTTTTCATTTGAACGCACGCGTGGCTGCCTCGCTCTCACTTTTCAGTACCTTTCATGACACGTCTAACCTTGAATCCTGTGTTGCCACTGAAACTCCTACACATTTTTTTATGACTCGATACGTACTCTGCAAAACTACAGCTTCACTGATAGATTTATCTTATGAGCTTATTTATCAGCTAAAGTGTGGTCCAATATATTGTCTGTACAGAGTCTAAAGTGAATCACATGCATTTTATCCATAATTTATGAATATTATAGTTTTTTCTTGTAAATATTGTGCTTTATATTTAATATTTTAATGTTTGGTTTGATTCAATTCACAGCAATTAGAGAGTGTGTAATTGCTCTGTGCAATTCTGATAACTCCCAGTGCAATCATATTTGTTCTTATCAATCAAGACGGTGTTTTAGCTAATGTATATATGATACTCTGTTTATTTTAAATTAATAAAATATTTTTAAATAAAATCACAAATACCAATACATTAAATACACTTTACAACTTTATTTTTTAAAATAAAAATATAAATATTTAAAAATACTTTTCACTTAATACTTCATTAATAAAAAATATTAAAAATTGAGAATATATAAAAAGAATAATATTAAAAAATATTATTTTTATTAAAATGTTTTATATTTTAAAATATTAAATTTTTTTAAATGTTTAATAATTTAAAGTGGTGGGAATATTATATGTGGTCCAAAAGGCATTTGGCATTATCCGTTATTGCCACTGTGCATTGTTCACACACACGCCACCTACCTTTTTTTCTATTTAAAATTTATTGAAAATGAAACAGTTCTCGGACGCCTTGTCTTAAGGGATCACCTCCTAATTTCTACATGCTGTGGGGCACTGGGTTCAAACTAGGGATGTTCATTTCGGATTCGTCTTGATTGGCCCGGTATCATCCCGATCATATCGAGACGGGTCTTATCCCGGCCCAAAATAATCGGGACGGGACTTTACGGAACGGGACAGGAAAGGAGTGCGGGACGGGACGGGACACGGGATTACCATCGGGACGTCCCGTCCCGTCCCGAATATTATATATATTATTTTTTATTTTAAATATATTAATTATATTAACATAATCTATACTTATATTAATTATATCAATTATAATTTAATACTTGTAATTCTTATTTAAAACTAAAGTTTTTTTATATTGATAATTTTAATGGCATGGAGTAAACATGACGATATCTTTCTTTATAATATATTAATTATATTAATATAATTTATTCTTATATCTATCTATTTAATAAATTTTCTTTATAACATATTTCTTACTTATTTTTAGAAGAGTAATTGGCTTAGTACATCTTCACTAAAGTAGAAGAACAATTATTTAATGTTGTGTTTGATTTGCCTGTTGTTGCTAATCTTATAGCATAAAGATCACTTGTATTTTTTATTATAATATGTAGTTGTGATTAATATAATTCAATAATTGATTTTAAATTATTGTTATTTATGTACTTGCGTTATTTTGATTTTAAACTTAATAAATTATATGATTTAAAATTTTAAAAAATGTTATTATTCAAATTTTTTTTTCACATTATTCCATTTATCGGGACGGCGGGACGTCCCGATCTTGTCCCGATCCCGTCCCGACTCTTAACGGGACGGGACGACTTTCGGGACGAGATGGGACACGGGACCAAAATTCAATCCCGATATTTTTTTCGGGACGGGACACGGGACCAAAATTCAGTCCCGATATTTTTTTCAGGACGGGACACGGGACGGGGGTGTCCCGGTCCCGTCCCGTCCCGTGAACACCCCTAGTTCAAACTTGCAATTATATTTTAAAAAAAAAAAATTCAATGTAAAAGTCATCAGAAGAATCCGATGTAAGATTGATCTTTTTCGCCCTTTCTTTTCGCTTAAATCAACAAACTATTATTTATGGGCAATTATTTAGGATAAGAGAAATAAATCAATTTTAATTTAAAAAAAAAACACCATCTTCATTCCAACTATGAACGAGGCTGTAAAATGTAGTATATATCTAACTGCAAAAATTAAACTCTAATTATGGAATAGAAGGCGATAAAAAATCAATATGTCATTGCCAACATTAAAAAAAAAAAAATCAATTTTGGGCAATGCACGGCAGATGTATATATGTAGGTGCATTTAATTTCATACAACCGGAAACTTATCATTTCCTCACTCCATTCAATTCATAACTTTATTTTGCCCCCTTTTCATCAATTATTGAATATGCAAGTATATAATAATAAATGTAAGTTTTAATTGTTTATTTTGTTCTTTGGAGTATGTATATATATATATATATATTGATATTGTTTTGACTTGCTCCTTCCGGTTGAAAATATAAACATTTCTTCAAGTTAATCTTAATCCAAAATATCAGTAACTTGAAACTAAAGATTAAAAAAATATTTTTATAAAAATAAAAATTTTATTGGTATATAAATTATTGTTATATTTTGGATCAGAAGGAGTAACATAAATGGATATCAAGAGCTCGTTTTCACTGTCTCTCTCTGTTTTTTTTTTTAATTTTAGACGATATATACTGAAGAAATGTTGTTTTAACAATTTGATAATAAATTACTTTAACTAGCAACGTGTTCCACGCTCCAGCTATTGGCATACCCGGAGTCCTAAAAGCAGCCAAAGGCATATTATTAATGTGAATTCAGTTCACACTTCATATTTTCAATCACGATGGATCGAGTAAAAGCCTCCAAAGAAAAACACACACTCACATATATGGCTCTCATTAAAGATCATTTTGTCTTTTCTTTTCTTTATTATCGAGTGGTGTCTGCTTGAGAAAAATTTTCTCACTTTTATACATTTCTAATTCATTTTTATTCAACATGAGACTTTAATTTTAACCCACACTTAATCCCAATAAGAATCAACTCTAAACTCTAATTAAAGTTTTTGTTTAAAAAAATATCAACATGTGTTGATTTAAATTCGTTTGGTTCCACTAACTTCCCTTAGCTTGGCATGAGGCATGTTCAGAATAATGGATGCTCCATGTGAAAAAAGAAAAAAAGAAAAAAAGAAATCAATCTTGTTTTCTTGGCAAATATTCAATGTTGTTTTTATTGTCATAATTAAGAGTAAACCAATCTCATATATAATGAATAATAACAATCATTGTCGTTGAAAAAGTTAAGAATAATTTAATATATTATATAAATGTGTGGATGAACTCAGTGGGCTGTACTGATCGTGACCATGTGACGAGGGGACCATATCAGGCCATTATGGGTCTATTTAACTTATGGGTGGCAATAAAGATGACACAATTTAAAATGGCAAGAAAACAAGCAAAGAACACATGCTTTATATATAATTTATATATATTGAAAAAGGAAAATGTCACATTACTTTATTAATTCTACCCAATCCCTGCATAATAGTAGGCTAGCTTGTAAAGTGAAATTGATGAAGCGACGTTCAAATTATATTAAACATAAATGAATTCAGTTACTAATAATATAATAGAGAAAAAATAAAAAAATTAAATAAACATTATATTATATAAATAAAGTTATTTAAAGTAATGACACATAAATTACTAAATCTTTATATCTATTTTTATTATATAGAATATGAATTTTTTGGCGTATATTCATGAAAAAATTTCTCAAGGATTATTTAAAGACATGATTTTGGATTCAAAAAATTTAACCATATATATCTTCACTTCGATTTAAATGATTGGATAAGTGGACAAAAATATTTACAAAGTAATCAATCAAAGGTATCCAATAGCCTAAAATAAAAAAAAAGTGCATAAATACCCATGATGTTATATGAATGGGTGCAGAAGTGATCAGGTCGTTAACTTTGCCATAACACTGTTAGTTTCCACTGTTAAATGATAACTAAATTTGTCACGCATCAGTTTTTATTGACGTTGACTAAAAAATAGGTAAAAATACCTATGAAATAATCATTCAGGAGCATCCAGTAGTTTAAAGTGAGAAAAATGGTAAAAATATTCATAACATTATCAAAGTTGATGTAAAAGTGATCAATCCATTAAATTTCTTAAATGTCCATTTAGCTAAAACCTAAGTAAAAAGTTGACCATTTTTTTTGTTGATATAGACGAAAAATATTCTCAGGTTAATTTTTGTAGATGTTGATTAATATTATATCCTGCCAAAACTTATTTTTTCGCTGATGTATGCCACCCCCTCTCTTCCTCCTCATTTTTTTTGTCTGTAAAACTCGGGATTCAATATAGTGAGGTAGGTTGTACAAAATTAAAAATTGAGACTAAGCACATTGTAATATTCTCACTCCATTAAACCCTATTAACTAATAAAACTCATGATAATCAAAAGATTAACCCAAAGAGTGATTACTAAGATTTAATTCAAAAGCAAGGGATCCCAAGTTTTTTAAATAACAATGAGTTTAAATCAATCAAAATCCTTTATATCAGAGTAAAATAAATTTTGGAAGCATGGGATACCTCAGAGGAGTGAAATAAATCAAAAACAAGTGAAAACAACTCTTATAATGTGTGACAAAGCAGTGCGCCGGGCTCATGCACGTTGCATCGCGACGTGTTGCTCTTTGTGTCATGCGTCGCGGCTTAGGTGCCATGCGCTGTGGTGTATTGCATGAAAATTACACTGATTCTCCTGTCATTTGACAGCAAAATTAGAAAACTTCTGACATGCTCCAATTCTCTATCCGATGTTCTAATGACGTGATCTAAGTGTCTGCAAAAAGCTCTTTACATGAACTAGCTAATAGCATGGGTTTCACTTCCAAAACAAGTCACACTGGGAAGTTGGACACCCAAACACATTTTAATTATTTTTCACAACTTTTACCCAAAACCTTCAACAAGTGCCAAAAGCTTTTCCTAACACCTGAACCATGTCCATTGGACCTAGAATTACCAGTACAACATGTCATAAGTAAAACAATAGTATAACAAAAATTCACTCCTCAACTTTATTTTACCAAAAACAGATAGGGAGATAAATTGTCATTACATTTCACTCAAATCATTCAAAACATGTCCAAATCTTCATTTTTACATATGTACTAGTATTTTGACCTTATAAACATATATATCTCAACATACACAAATATTTAGGGTCTAAAATACAAATTAGATATTTACAACAACAAAATAGTGCAAGTGAGATGACATGCAATCTAAAATTGACAAACATATACTATTACACAAAATAAACTAAGTTAGAGGCATACAAAAAGGAATATGCTAATTTCTAGCCTCTTGAGCCTTCTCCCTCTCTGTATCAGAGCTAGAATCTAAAAAGTGTTAAATAAAAAGGGTGAGTCTAGCCACTCAATAACCAAGGTAAAGCCTACTTTATGCAATTAGATATCAATTATAAGACAAGCACATATATAAGAAACCAAGTAAGTAAAACATGCTCACACATATCACAATTTGTCATTTATCATTTAATAACTTTTTTAACTCACATATACTAGGTGCATTGTCACCATATTTTCAAATATGTGACCTTGACCTATTATTCAAGCGACTTGCCATAACTTAACACATGTGACATGTTATATATTTATATAGACAATGATCAACTAACCTTATATCCTTCTTATTTTCTCAAATTAAAATCGTGGACTATAACACTGAATAGGGTTCTGTTCATGTGATTAGACTATCCAAGCTCACCAATTATGAGGTGTAACCTGGCTAAAGATTACATGACTCACTTTTGAACCACAGCTTCCCCCATTATCGAATCTCTAGGGTGTCTCATACCTAAACTATTCTCCTCGTTGAATTGGTAGAAATAGCTAGGTTTTAGTTTCTCGACAAACTGTAAGACAAGGCTATATCCTCATGCATTGAAATGAGGTCTAAATGCCATATGAATTTTTCTCTACTCCTAATCCCTAAGCGAACTCCCACCACTAATCATGCCATAATCAATACTCACTCATTTTCACACTTTTATTTTCATTTACTCATTATCACCACAATCACGTTGGGCTCACGACCGTGCGCTACCCAAGTGCACATCAATTTTTTATCTTTCACTTATAACACTTACGCCTATTTTTCAATCACAATTTGCTCATTTACAACACATCATCAAATTCATCTTTCTAAAGACATATACATATTCATATTCAAAACATCTTGATTAAGCATTTGCATTTCAAGCCATAATAATTTTATACACATTCAATTTTTCATATACTCATCAATACTAGCACATGCTTTTCACATTGAAAATCAACCCATGCATGCCACACTCACAATAGAAATCAATTTACAATTAATTAATATATAACTACCCAAAGTACAATTTTTCCCAGTTACCTCAAACCTTTTAGAGGTCAAAGGTTTACCCTTCAATCTACTGGCTTTCAAGCTTGAATTTTCTAATTCAATAGATGACTAAGAGCCAAATACTACAATCAACTAAGTTGAATTTCATTAACATTACTATCTTAAGCATTAAACCTTCAATCTTCACTTCTAAATTGCCCAACATTCACTCTACAAGAATTTGAGCCTATTCCTTTTGTTTAATTATTACCTTTAGTTTCCAATAACATTAATGAACCATTAAATTTTTATTAATGACATCACAATCTTTCAATCACCCATAGTAAATGATATTTTTGGATATTAATGATGCCCATCAACCCAAGACACTAAAAATTTATTATATTAGATTTAGATACTTACTTCCATTAACTCTATTTGAGTTAATAAATTTGGACCCATAATTTATATAGATTGAAAATTCACTTTCACTATTAAACGCTAACTATAAACTCATAAATGTGGAAGAAGTGGGGAGATTAATGAGTGCAATACTTACATTGGGTGTTTTTATGTCATCCACAAGCAAACCTTAGCAAAGTATTGGTGCGTCTCTCCATTTTTTCTTTTCTCTTTTTTCTTTTTCTGTCTCATTTTCGCAACTGATATCTGCAAAAAATGGCCATGCGCCACGGTGGACCCGTAATGTGCCGCGGCGCATAGCACAAAGAGGTCCTCCCTCACATCAAAAGTGTCTGTGCACTGTGGTGGACGATCTCCATGCCGCGGCATGTAGTACAAGAACATCACTCTTTATTTTTCTTCTCCTTTTGATGCCTGGGTAGCCCGCCTTAATACCGAACCCACAATTAGGGCTAAAATACAATCCAATATGATTATTAAACCTCCCTGGCCACACACCACTTTATCTTACTTAATTACCCTAATTAGGTTTAATTAATCACGTGATTAAAACTGGGATGTTACACACATCTTCTACGCTGCTTACCTTAAGAATATTATTACAACTTTAAGCAATTTCAATTATAATAGGTTCAAAATTTTTAAATGATTTTCGTCATACAAAAACTAAGCACATTTAACTTGATATCACCAAAGACCAAGCACACATCTCCACTCATTGTTATTGCTACAAAGAAGCGAGCGATTCAACCAGATATTCAATTAAAATGATATTTTCTCACATAATATACATATGATAACTGATCAACCTCCATAAAATTTCACCTGAAAATAATTTTTGTCCATGTTTGCAAAAAAAATTAAGTGCATATATCTTCACTTCGTTTTAAATGATTTATCATGTATAGGTTCTTGATTCAATATTTTAAATGAAAGTAAACTAAACCTGTGTGTCACGTGTGTACGTGTCTTATATTTTCTTTCCGTCATCGCAGTGAAGTTTTTATTTGTGCTATATTTTAAAGGCACCCATTCTATTTTTGATTTTTCAATAAGACTGGAGACATTGGATTTTTGGATCATTGAAATTATCAATCTAATTTTTATCAATTAACTTCCTAAAATTTTATAATTATACAAAATTAGTTCCAAAAAATTCATCATCCCAACATAATATCTCTTCATAATAACTAAGGGCCATATACCTCTAAGCTACCAAGGATATTGATAATTTTAAACATGGGAGAATTTTAATAAAACTTATTTAAATTTAAAACTTTTAAATTTTTAAAATTATACTCCAGTTTAAGGTTACTGATTTGATATTAAATTTATTAAAAAATGATAAAATCATCCCTTATTTAAATTAATATAAAACATTTCATACTACACTTGTTCATTGTCACACTTCACTTGTAAGTTCAAATATTAAAACAATACTAATATCAAGTTTAAATATTTGAAATTTTTTATTTCACTTGTTCATACAAAATTCATATGTAAGTTCCTTGATCCAAGCTAGAATATTTTGAATAAGTAAAATATTAAAACAGTACTCTGGATTTGTGTTTCTTGAACGTCTTCATTTATAGTTGTGTAGATGATCAGCATTAACAAATGTCAATCATGGTAAGGCAGTAACGAAAAGCATGTGATTTGTATTTCTTCATTCTAACATTCCATTTAACATCCATGAGCATCTTGAGCAAGAATTCTATTCAAAATCAGTGTGGGAGATGAATATGATACAACAGACAAACTTTGATTGCCTCTTCTGAAGGTTATATGACACTTGCATGAAAAGCCAGATTCCGCTTTCTCCACATCAGATTGAGGGAAATTGAACATTTCACTGATGAGGAACTTTCGACAATTGGGTGGCTTACAGTTTTGCCTTGACATTTCAAATATGGACATCTTGAAAAACCCACGTGATGCACCACACAATTTAATTAATTCTATAAGAGATGATTATATATAATAATACCAATCTTTCAATTCACATCAATAATGATGTTAGGGAGGTAAAAAGTAAGATTGGATAAAATGTAAAGTAAGGGAAAACTACAGTGAAAGTCCCTCGTGAAACATGTTTTTACCCAAAAAATAAAAAAATAAATAACATGTTATCCAATGATGTTCGGTAGATATAATATAAAAAAAATTATTTTTTTAATTTTTTACTCACTTACAATTTAATCTTTTAATTATAAGTTACTTCTTTAATTATAATTTATTACGATTTAATCTTTCAATTTTAAATCACTTATAGCTTAGTCCATAAAAGATTAATTTTTCTTATAATATAGTATAATAATATATTTGATTCGATATCTAATCATCATGTCTATATATTCAATTAAAAAAACCTGGAAAGATAAAAAGAAAAAAACCATGTGATCTTCATTTCAAGACATCATCCATATTTTTTTTATGATATGATATCCTCCATGTTTGACTAATGGCCAGATTAATTTGTTTCGTTTTATGAGGCCAATGCATGAATCTTCTGTACACTTGACTCAAAAAGTAAACGTTAATGATGATTAAGTTGATTTTGCTTAACTTTTTCGAATTATTTAATTATTTTGAGATACATCTTCAATATTAATTTATTAAACTCATGTTGTCGATATTTTATTATATCGTGATTATGTTTTTATTCAATAATATTTAAAAACACTTCTGAAAATCAACTTTTTTTTTTTTCAATACATGAGAACGGGAACCAAAATCACCTTTTTTTAAGGGAAAATTATAAAGAAGGATCTACAACCGTCAATTTTTTTTATAAAGGACCATAAAAATTAAATTATGTTAAATTAAAGGACCACAATATAACCGATAAACCATTATTTATGCCTTTGTTGAAAAGATATGACTAAATGAACGCATTTCGTTTCGTTTTGTCTGATCTTTTCTTGCTAAGGTCTACTCACTTTTGTTTGTTTAACACAGCAGGGCTGTCACATTTGCTTTCACTTACCAGTTACCACGTGTCCGCGTCTAACATTGAATCCACTGTTGACTGTGAAACTCCCACATATTTTTATGTCCGGCCTTTTTGAAAAAATTAATTTTTAAACCTTTTAATTTGTACTTGTTTTTCGGGATCAGCTTGTCAATTTTGTCATCTTATCCATCAAAATCAGTTTTGTCAAACTTGTCAATTTTCTTAATTCAAAATATATGTACTCCTTTCCAATATATTTTTTAAAGCCTTACTTAATTTAAAATATAAAATATTTTTATAATTATTTTTTAATTATACCTTAATTTTATTTATTATTTTTTAAAAATATAATACATTAAAATTTTAATTATGATTATAAGTATTTATATTTTAATTATAAAATTAATGCATTAAAATGTTAACTATATTTTTTAAAGTCTTATTTACTCTAAAATATAAAGTATAAAGTATTTTTATAATTATTTTTTAACTATACCCCAATTTTGTTTATTATTTTTTTAAAAAATAATACATTGAAATTTTAATTATAATTATCAAAGTATTTATATGAAGTATTTAATGATGGTATAATTGAGAAGATATACTCCTTCATGATTAAATAAATATTTCTAAAAAAATTAATTAAAATATTGATTTTTAAAAAAATTTTACATCCTTCCAATCTTACCTTTGTAGGTAATAAATATAGTATTTGACTCATTTAAAACACCATAATTAATTATTTAATAAAGTAAGAGGGTAATAGAAAAATACACATAACACCTATCCCATACCCTATATTTTGGATAGAATAAAATTTTTTAAAAATTTTTTATACTGTTTTTTGGAATAAATAATTTTTTAAAAAAAATTATTAAAGTTTAAACTAACTTTTCTTTGAAATCGTGAACTAGCTGCGGATGAAGAAATAATGAATTTCCTTAAGCTAATTTGTGATAAATAAATAGTGTGGTGCGTGGCTGTTACAAAATATATACTCCTCTAATTTTATTTATAAGTTACTTTTAATATATTTTATCAGTATAAAAAAATTTAAAACTCATTAATTCTGTCTTAAAATTTAATAATTTTTTAACTTTATTCTTATTAAATATACATACTTAAATAACATATTTTCTCTCTCTAATATTTAATGAAGGGTAAAAAAATTTATAATAAAAATTTAATAATATGATTTATAAATAGAATAAATTTTTTTCTTCTCTTTATTTTATGAATGAGACCAAAGGGAGTGTGTGTGGAGGTGAGAGAGGGTGAGAGAGAGAGAGAGAGAGATTCAAATACAGAAAGAAAGTGGTGTGTGATAAATATAACATCACATTTGTTGTTCTTTATTCATTTAAAATTTATTATTGTTTAGGGTAAATATAAAACATATCTTGCCAAAATATTGGGTCGATCATAAAGCCATTTGGGCTGAGTAACTAAAAAATTAGGCCCGGTCAATAATTTGAACAAAGTGACTGACCCCGAGCTCAATAAAATGCCACGACAGGATGAGCATGTCGAAATCCCGTCAGTTGCAAACCCTGGATCGTTGGTACATAAAGACATGATCTCGAAATCTGCGGGAGTAGTATAATCGTGCTCAAGTATCTTGGTGGGACAGGCTGGTTGTCAAAAATGGAAGACAATGAGTAAAAATCGTGCCATGAGTTTTGTGAGATCTCTAATTTTTCGGTAAAATATTCTAGGTCCTAAGGAAGAAGCTACCATCACTCTGTCATTATAAATAGAATACCAAAGCACGAAAGAAAAAAACAGTCAACACTCAAAAGACTTACATTCTGCACCCATAGTTTTTAGGTTTATCAATTAGCTTTATCTTTAATTTAGATTTGTAATCATTTTACATTTTAGTAATAATAAAAAACACTTATTCTATCAAATTTTACGTATCTTTTATATTCGGATAAATTATAATAAGAGAGTTCGGGACTTTTTTTTTATTATCAATTAAGATTTAATATTTTTAACACTTTTGATAATTTTGTTGTTTGCAGACGAACAATTGCGTTTTCTGCCAGCACGCCTAAGTTCTCACGGGCCTATTTAGGAGCTGATCCTAAGTCTCTTAAGTGATGTGTAGGTGGGTAAACGGGTTGTGAGGCGGGCATGGCCAAATCAATATAACACAAATAATTAAATAAGAGATTATTATTGTCATTATTATAATTACTACTGCTGCTACTATACGCTTTCGTAATTTTATTTATAAGAAATAAATTGTAGTTAAATTATCATTTAATTACTGTCATTTATTTTATTTATAAGTAAGTCTATAAAAAAAATATGTAGGACACCATTGAGAACACAAATATTTATTGAATTCACGTTGTAGCATTGAAAGCAGGAATTTCAGGCCATCAATGGCCAAAAAACAAAAAAAGGTCATCACACGTGAAACACGACATTATATTCACTGATTGGGGGAGCAACTTTAGATAGAGAGTATGTTACTGTACCTCTCCATTCCAGAACATTTGATAATTTTTATTGATAAGTTGATTCCAGATATAAGATATTTTATAAAATGTGAATAACATTAATTTTTCCCGCAAATATAATCTTTAATAATTGTATTATAAAGAAAGATCATATAAAATATAAAATATAAATTACATGTAATCAAAATAGATTGATTTTAATTAGAGGATATAATTTTAGAAACTAATGATAATTTTTAACAATTTTAATAATATAAACTACTTTTAATTAGTTAGTCTCCCTTCCTTTGTAATTTGAGTTATATAGTAGCATTCGATGCAATTATTTTTTTAAGAAAGTCAATCTTTAACAATATAAATTTAAATATAAATTATATTTTATTTCAGCTTTTTAAAATTTAAATTGTATTTTGAAATATATTAATTTTTAATTTTATGGTATTATGTTAACATTTTTTTGTGGGTGTGAAAGAATTAATTTTTAATGTTTATTTTGATTTAGACAGGCAAGGATATAAAATGGTAAATATTTTTTTGTATAAGGATTGAAATTCATTCCTAACTAATTTCTCGAAAGTTCTCATCACATACGTTAACTTTATTTGGTTTTAGAATAATTTATATAAAATAAAATGTTAATAATATTTTTTGTATTATATAAAATAAATTGTGTAAAAATAAATATAATATTGATATTTGTATATTCTAATAACTAAAAAAACTTATCCTATTGTATTAGGAGTAAAAATATGTAGTTAATAGCAGTCGCTAAACTTGTCTTGTTTTTTTAGGAAAATAAAAATTTAACTTTCCCTCTTCTCCCCTTTATTTTTCTTAAACAATAAAAATTAATGCTATCTTGCATCGCACGTTTTTAAAACTTAATTTTTATAAAATAGTTTTTTTTTACCAAATTTTTTATAAAATAGTTAAAAAGTATCCTATATTCCGCAGGATTATGTATTTGACTCCGTTTTCCATGTTACTATTTTATTATCCTGAAATCCTCACGTGATCGATCGAGGATTATATAAATTCGTGCGTGCTATTTTTTTTTTTTCAAAACATCCCTCCAAGATAAAGTATAATGTAAGAGATAAAGATGGTAAAAACAAATTGTGCAGTCTATATGCTATATTTGGCAGGAAAGAAAAATATAAAAAATAATATTTTTTTACTTGACTATAAAAAGAAAAGTGAAGAGAAAAAAGAGTAGAACGAAAATAATATTAAACTCATGTATTTTTACCTTCAACTTTTTTTTTAAATATGGAGAGATTTTGAAAAAAAAATTCATTTTCAAATTCACACATCAATTCTTTGCCCCAAAAAATATTTTGCCACCTCTTACTTCCATCTATTTTTATCATGATGTTTGTAGCATAGTTATATTGATCATAAATTTTTATTAAATGAGCAACATATTTAATTTTTAGACTAATTAAACAAATATTAATTCTAAATTTCCAAGCCTTATTTATGTTTTAATAAATAAAATTTTAAATTATATAAAATAATTTTTAATTATGTTTTTGTTCAGTCAATAATATATGATAAAATTATTATTATATACTCCCTCCATTAAAAAATATAACGCATTTTTAACCGAATCTTAACTCTTAATAAAGTAGTTACCTACTTTTAAACTAACCATATCTTTTCATATTTATCTTTATTAAATACTCTGCAATAAATATAAAGTCATTTATTATTAGGGGTACTTTTAAAAAAAAAAGGTAATGATTCCACATCGAAAGACTAAAAATGTCTTATATTATTTAATATCTAACTTTTAAAAAAATGCTTTACATTTTTTAACGGAAGGAGTATAATATATTAAAATATTAAATTTTATCATTTAAATATTTTTATAAATAATAGGATTATTATTGTTTATATAAAATTAATAACTTTTTTTCTTCTCTATTTTTTCTCACTCAGTAAATATAATGAGAGAAAATTATATCCCTCCACTCTTCTCTTCACTTCATTCTCTCTCGTTTGTATTTTCCTTTGCCAAGCACAGTAAAGTGATTCTGTTTTATCTGCCAAAAAAAAAAAATTAAAATCTGCAGTTTCCAGATTCCCAAAATATCCTTTATGTCGATTTGTGAGTAGATTATTTTGTCTTATTTATATATGAGGCCAAGGGCACTTATTGGATAGAGATTTTGCTTAATTATTTAATTACCTGAAAATATTTTCAAAGACGAGAAATTTACCAAACAAAAATTAGCATATATTTTTCCTTGCCATGCACGTGATTGAATGATTGGTTTTTAACAGCACATGATTGAATGCTTTTTTTGACCAAAAGCACATGATTGAATGTTAGTAATACATGTTACAACTTACAAGCACTCCACAAATACTTTTCGCCGATTAGGATCCTCTATGAGCATGTGTATAAGTTCAAAAGAAAAATTTATCTCAAAAATAAGTGAGAGAAAACCCATGTTACTTCTAAACTTCACTTGACTTGAGATTTTTTAATGTGAGACCCATCACAATATATTAAAGGATGATATTTATATGTCATGTACTGTATAATTCATTTTTCAACCATGGTATAATATGTGATAATAAGTTTCTAGCCTTTATAAATTTTTAAAGAGAAATGCTTTTAATAAAAAACTATTTCTTTACATATATTTATCAAAGATAATAATATCCGCACAAGTATTTTTAAAGAAAAAAAATATCTTAAGTAGTTTTAAAATAATTATGATCCAAATTCTAAATGCTTGTTACTAATGCTGTCAAACTTATGAGTTTAAGTAAATTTGTAATAAGCATGTAAATTGTAATTGTAAGCTTAAATAATGAGTCTATTTTTATTAATAAATAACCATTAAATTTACTCATAAAATATAAAATATGATCATAATTTAATTTAAATATATTTTAAATATAAATAATTGAATTTAAATCTACCTATATTGATAGATTATAATGCACAACATAAAAATTTTAAAACAGGACAATTTATTTTTGTTGTTTTCTTTTTTTATTAATATTAATTTTTTCTTTTTGAGTGTTTTTTTTTTTCTTAAACCATGTCCTATCGCTTCTATGAAGCAGGATTTGCACAATATATATCTAATCTGCTTAACTCAATTAAAAATCAACAAGTTTAACAAATTTATCCAATTGCATTTAGTTTAAGTTTATGAGTAAGTTGACATAATTTTTTAAATTAAAAATATAAAAATAATAAACTCAAAAGTTAAATTATAAGTTTAATCAAATTTTATCTAATCTGAATTTGTAAGTGAATTGATTTGATTTTATAAATTAAAACAATAAAAACAATGAATTTAAAAAGTAAACTCAGGAATTTAATAACGATGCTTATTGCCATTATAAAAAAAGGGGATGTGGGGGTTTGTGAATATATTGTGGTGCGTGGCAGCGATTAAAATAAGTGATATGGTCACATGGTGTGTTTTGCGTATCTTCAACAGCAAAATATGATTTTTTTTTTCATATTATAAATGAAGAGAAGATTATATCATTATCATATTTTTTACCATATATTTCAATAAAGATGTGACAACCCAATAATAATTTGCAAAAAAAATATTTACTTATTGTATTTATTAGAACTAATTTGCAGTGCTTATATAATTTGTTTCAAAAAAATTTAAGATTTAGGGTGCGTTTGGGTGCTTTTACATTTCAAATGTGATTTTTAGCTTTTGAAACATGGAATGTTGTTTGGGATATTTTTTTTAAATGAGATGTACTTTCAAAAAGAATTTTCAAATGGGTCTGAAACGGAAAAAATTAAAAGCTCTTCAATGTAGCTTTTGAAATGTGATTTGTGGTGTAGTTGACACCTAATATTTTAATGAACCATGATACCCTCATATTTTTTATTTCTTCTCATGCACCTGAGGCTAGCTCCCTTTTGTCATTCTATTGCTCCTTTCATCTTGCTCGTTCTTCACTCCCCATTGGTCGACCATCTCTTCTTTGTTGTATGTGTGTCAAAAGTGTGTGTGTCAAAGTCCTACATTGACTAAAAGAAAGACTTTTCTAGTGTATATATACTAAGGAATAAAGTGGGCTAGTAAAATGGGCTTGGAGGAGAAGTGGCCTCACACACATGAGACAGGCCAACACAGGGCATTCGCAGTTGAAATCAGCCGACTCGCCCCCCCTGCGCGCGAGTTCAATAGGCACTGGGTTCCTTTTACCGGGTTATTTTTACACAAATAATTAAATAAACAATTATTTTTAGCTTACCCGAAAAACCTCTGATTTTGCTATTTTGAATTTGAACTTAAGGCCTTGGTAGTTTTTGGACATTAAACCTCTTCTGGAAATCGATTTTGCAGGTTAATGACTTAAATGTTTTGTCTGCCAAACGTCTCTGGATTAATGAACGTTGAACGTTTTCGGATTAATGGATGTGTATGTTTTTGCTGTTTAAGGCGTGTGTAATTGAAGCATTAATCCATGAACGTTTTGTTGTTTAATGTGTGTGTAACTGAAGCATTAACTGATGATTATGACCTAGCGTTTGTGTCTCCATCTTCGGGCTATATATAGCCCCTGGGTGCTGACAGAAAGGATAAGCCTCTTGAGTTTTCGAGGTTTTCTCTTCCCTCTGCCTTCTGTTCGTTTGTGTTTGCTTTTAGTTTCTGTTGTTCTGCTCCCTTGCTCCGCCGCAGGAAATGCTTGTTTAATCCTGAAGAACTGTCGGTCCGTCGTCTAGGTGTGCCGAAATAGTTTTTAAGAACACTGTCCTTCAGGGCACGACTCAAGCAGATAGAAGTTCGCTGTTCACGTCTGCCGCTGATGCCGCTAACATTCTCCAACTCTTCTTTCCTTCCTTCTCAAGCTCGCTTCTATACCCTAACGCATGCCACTATGAAAGTTCACATCGATATTGATACCATCGTCATAGCTGCCAAGGTCTCGTTGGCAGATGATGGCGTCATCTTCTTCATTGCAGATGATGTTTTTGCGTGGTTGTTTATGGGAGAGGAAGTGTCCAGTGGTGAGCTGTTGAATCTGTTGGAGGACGTGAAAGACACAGTGGTGAAACCAGCGAGTACAGTGGGCAGAGTGAGGTTCATCAACGACCCATGCTCTTCGCTTTTGGTTTTTCAATCCTCCTCAATGTACATCACCGTAAACGATAACAAGGAAAGTTGCGGGTCGTACATCACCAATTCGCGGCGGCACGTTTGTGATGGCCAGCGTTGACAGCAACTGGTTGAGGAGGAAGCTTGTGGGTTTGATGGAAGAGCCGGGTATGGAGAGAGGTAAGCTTATTACACTTTTTTTTATATTAGTTTCACTTTTTTTCGGTCCATGTATGCAAAATATTAAATATATTTTTCATTCTTATCATGTAACATTTTAAATTTTGTGTTATTTTAAATTTGTTTCATATTTTTAAACATTTTTAATATATTATATTTGTATAATAAAAATTATAAATTATCATAAATTAATGTTCTTTTTAATTATTGCACATTAAAAAATATATTTTAAAAATATAATTTTTTATTAATTTAAATAATTTTTAGTTTGTTAAACTGACTTTTAAAAGATGTATCTAAACATAAATTTTGTTATAATAATTAATTTTTATTAAATTAACTTTTACTTAATGAATTTTGATTAAATTAATTTTAACAAATTAAAAATTAAACACAAACTTAGTTTCCTGGAGGAATCTCATCGGCGTGAAGCCGTGAATCACGTTTCAAACACGACAAAGGAATCAAACAGTGTTCCAGTCTGGCACGCTCTCCCACCATGATGTAAATGATCGTTTGTTTTGGCCAAAAAAAGAGTAAAAGATCCTTAGTCGTCTTCACATATTTAATGTTTTTATAAGTTTCTTTGCATAAACAGATAAATTATTAATTATTTTTTTAATTTTATATTTTTACAATTTTTTATGAATAGAGTAAAAAATTATTTATAAGAAATTAATATTTTTAAAAATAATGCATTTAACTATTTTTTTAATTCTGAAAAAATTTATATTTAATTTTATATACTTAAACTAATTATTTTCAATTAAATCAAAACATCTAAATTTTTATAAGTTATTTATTTTATAATTTTATTATTAATATTATTAATATGTTAAAATATATTTATCTTAATTTAATTGAATACAAATATATTGATAATATAATTCTAAGTAAATAAACTTTTAAGCTTTTTATTTTTTTTTTCTACGAAATGTCGAAACAGGAACCACATGCTGCCCGTATTCACTGCATCACTGAGGATAAGGAGGGAAAACTATAAGAAGACGCAAAACTTAAGAGAAGTGGTGTGCTGGACAAGATAATATTATAATAATAGTAAATAATTGAGTTAGATAGAGAAAACAAAACGTTTTTTTTTTTTTTTTAAATTTTCATCTTCACAACAGTGGCTCTAATGATGGACATAATGACAACCAAAATAATAGAGAAAGCCTCAAAGGAGAACAACAAAAAAGCATTATTAAGCATTATTAAGGACACAGAAGACCACTGCTGACACGTTTTACACGTGGAGCAGTTTTAAAATAACCACACGGATCAATCCAGCAGATCAGCATCGTCTTCGTCCTATAAATAGCCACCATTGCCTGAGCTTCAACCTCACCACAGCTCAATTGCCTAGTTCTTATTAGAAGTATTGATTAGGGAGGGTATTGTGTTAATTAATTATAATTAGAGAAGATGTTCAACACCGGGCTGAACTTGGTGCCTGATATTCTGGGCGGCCACAACAAAAGCAGCAAGATCAAAGGCACGGTGGTGCTCATGTCCAAGAAGGTTCTTGACTTTAACAATCTTAATCTCAACGCCGGCATCAACTTGGGCCTCGGAGTCGCCGGCTCCGTCCTCGACGGTCTCCGTCAGTTCTTGGGCGGCGCTGTTTCTTTTCAGCTCATCAGTGCCAACAAAGCTGATTCTGGTAATTAACAAAATCATCCCTACATCCATGCTCTTCTTATATATATTCACTCATAATACATTCCAATTGATCAATGTGTTGGCTTAAAACAAATATACACTCAAGTCAGAACCACTTTCATGTTAGAAACTAGAGGGAGATGAAAGCTTTCAGTTTCATGCTGGACAGCTTAATTTCATCAGCTTCAAAAATTAGATGAGAGAAGAGTTTTAATTATAGTATTAATTATTAAAACTTTGTATAGAACTAATTCACAAGTCTTTCCCAAAGTTCAATGGCTGTTTTCACAGGTTCTATGCAAATTAGTATTTCGAGTAGTATTATGTCTGTACTTGAAGAGACCACTATCTAATGCATATATGAGAGAAGCTTGACTGGGTTGTGGCTTGAGTGAAAAAGTAGTGGGCACCCACTCTCATTGACTGTAACTGACTCTGGTTTTAAAAAATAATGAATATTTGGTCAGCTGAACTGTAGCATATCTTCAGCTTATGGCTAAATTGGTTTTCCTTCTCGGCAGACATGTTAAATTAAATTCAATAATTTTTAAAAATATATATTTAATTTAAACTATTTAAATTTACAGTGGAGGAGGAGTAGTGGAGAGAAACTTACCCCATGCTCCTCCTTGTTTGGTATATGAAAATTTATTTTTTAAACGAAAAAGGTTATCTTAAAAATATATAAGTGTATTTTTCATTTTTTAAAATATTTTTTATTTATCAAACATTGCATTACATTGATGTAGAATTTTACCTTCTATACCAAACTTGGTACTCAAAATTACCCCAGTGTTCTTTGTTGTATCAAAACCATTTTGTTTTAATGGAGAGGGGCCACTTAAATTATTTTATCCCAGCTGCTAAAAGGATAAAAAAAGTTAATTAGTGGAGTCCAGGAGAATAAAGTATACACATCTACAACATAATGATACTAGCTGTTTAAGCCATTGGATGAAAGACAAACAATTAATCACCTCACTAACAATAAATTAAATTAAACTATAATATAAAATAATATATTCCCTTTGCGCGTGGGAGTGCATGTGACCAAATCATATTCTCACTTTATGACCAAAATCAATAACTCGCTCCATCCATAACTTTAGAATATAAATTACATAAATTATGACTTATAAATAATATGCTTATTAATCGGTTTAATTCAACTGGTAAAAGCGGTTAAATCCTGAACATGCGATCTGATAAAAAAATATACTCCTACTAATTGCCTTAATTATTTTCATTTTAAAATAATTTTGTATTATATTTATGAAATTATGTAGGAAACGGGCTGGGAAAACTTGGAAAGGCGGCGTCATTGGAAGGGTTCGTTACCACATTGCCAACACTGTTGGAAGGACAGAGCGCCTTCATTGTTCACTTCGATTACAGTGATGACTTCGGAGTTCCTGGAGCCTTCGTGATCAAGAACAATCTTGTCACCGAATTCTATCTCGTGAGCGTCACGCTTGATGACATCCCAAATCATGGAACCGTCCACTTCGTTTGCAACTCCTGGATCTACCCTGCCACCAAATACAAGAGCGATCGCATCTTCTTCGCCAACAAGGTCCGTAAATCTAGGTTAAATTCCTTTCAGAATTTTCACAGTTTTTTTTTTTTTCAATTCAACGTCGAAATCATAAATTAATGTATTGTTGTATTTGCAGGCATATGTTCCAAGCAAAACACCGCCAGCTTTGGTGAAATACAGAGAACAAGAGCTCATAACTTTAAGAGGAGACGGATTCTCACAGCTTCAGGAGCACGATAGAGTCTATGATTATGCTACCTACAATGACTTGGGCTGGCCGGATTTCAATAAGAGCTATGCTCGTCCTACTCTTGGGGGCTCTTCCGAATACCCTTACCCTCGTAGAGGAAGAACTGGCAGGCCACCCTCCAAATCAGGTCAGGCTTAGGGTTTCAATTTTTTTCTCTTAATTAATCAAACAATGGATATTCTTTATTGACATTATGTGGATTTTTTGTTTTTTTGGGTTTTTCTGTGCAGATCCTAACACTGAGAGTAGACTTCTTCCTGGAGTTCAGAACTTCGATATCTATGTTCCAAGGGATGAACGATTTGGTCACGTGAAGTTGTCGGACTTTCTGACCTATTTGCTGAAATCTATTTCTCAAGATTTGAGGCCGTTGTTGGAATCTGCGTTCAATTTCATGTCCAATGAGTTCGAGAGCTTCGATGAAGTCCGCGAACTCTATGAAGGTGGATTTCAACTGCCTCAAGATGTACTTAAGAATATCAGCGAAAAAATGCCGCTACCTTTGCTCAAGGAAATCTTCCGAACTGATGGTGAACAATTTCTTAGATATCCTACTCCTAAAGTTATTAAAGGTGCATTGCTTTTCCTTTTGGAACTTTATTAATAAATTAAAGGTGGTAGTCAGGGTTAATGTGAAAATTTTAGCATTTGTTATGACTTTGAGCCTTGTTAAAGGAGTATAGAGGAAGGTTAAAGGAGAATAGAGGAAGACTAAAGAGAATATTTTTAAAAGTTGTTGAGTGAGACTTTTTGATTAATAATATTTTTAAAAGTTTAATAAATGATAGAATATAATGGCGTTATATAATCTACGTAGCCGGCCTCACCTAATGGATAAGACTTGTTATTGTTGTTGTTGACACTTTGCTAACTTTGAGCAGAAAACAAGTCTGGATGGATGACTGATGAAGAATTTGCAAGAGAAATGTTGGCTGGCGTGAATCCAGGTTTAATCCAGGCTCTCCAGGTAAGTGAAAAAAGTGGTAATCAAATTAATCTACCTTGCGTGTTCAAATTTTATTTTGTTGATGTTGACAGAATTTTCATGAATTAATTACAGGAGTTTCCCCCAAAGAGCACGCTGGATGTTAAAGTCTTTGGTGATCAAACGAGCAAGATAACCAAAGAGCAACTGGAGCAAAATATGAATGGAATGACAGTAGATGAGGTAACTGTAGTTTTGAGATCCGCAATAATCATGTCAAATGAAGAAGTATTGGAACCATTGACCAAAGAGCGTATCTTTTATGATCTATTCCCTAGAAGCACATCCATTGAATCATATTCTGTTTGCTGAACAGGCACTCCAATGCAAGAGATTGTTCATATTAGATCATCATGACGCATTCATGCCATATCTAAGGAAGATAAATGAAACTTCAAAAAAAGCTTATGCCAACAGAACAATTCTTTTCTTGAAAGACGATGGGACTTTGAAGCCATTGGCTATTGAACTAGGGTTACCCCATCCTGATGGAGATGAATGTGGCTTTATCAGTAAGGTCATCTTGCCTGCAGATCAAGGGGTCGAGGGTACCATTTGGCTATTGGCTAAAGCTTATGTGACTGTAAACGACTCTGGCTATCATCAACTTGTTAGCCATTGGTATATACTCTATCCATGAGATCATAGAGATGCTTTAATTAATTATATGATCTCATAATGGGCTCTGTGTTTTATATTTTTTTTACGTTTTGCAGGCTAAGAACTCATGCAGTCATTGAGCCATTTGTCATAGCAACTAACAGGCAGCTCAGTGCTCTTCATCCTATTCATAAACTTCTCTATCCTCATTATCGTGACACAATGAATATAAATGCACTTGCTCGACAAGCCTTGATCAATGCAAATGGCATTATAGAGTTGTCATTCCTGCCTGGACAATACTCTATAGAGATGTCTTCCAAGGTTTACAAGAATTGGGTTTTCCCTGATCAAGCCCTGCCTGCTGATCTTATCAGAAGGTAATTTTCAATTACATATATAAACCACAAAAATGGGTTTCGTGCTTTAGATATTGAAATGGGGGGAGGGGGTTAAAGGGTCTGAAAGTTTGTCGTGAACTAAAGATGAACGCTAAGCAGAAATGTTAACCCTTTTAGTATAGTATATTAACCTTTAATTTACTTAATTCAGAGGAATGGCCGTCGAGGATCCAGAATCTCCTCATGGGCTTCGCTTGGTGATAGAGGACTACCCTTTTGCTGTGGATGGACTCGAGATATGGGCTGCTATTAAGACATGGGTTCACGACTATGTTTGCTGCTACTATGAGAACAATGAAGATGTTAAACAAGACTCTGAACTACAGGCTTGGTGGAAAGAACTTGTAGAAGTGGGTCATGGAGATTTGAAAGATGAGCCTTGGTGGCCTAAAATGCACACCCGTGAAGAGCTTATCGAGACTTGCACTATCGTCATCTGGACTTCTTCAGCCCTCCATGCAGCTGTCAATTTTGGACAATATCCATATGGTGGCTATATTGTAAACCGTCCAACTCTTAGCAGAAGGTTGCTTCCCGAAGAAGGGACTCCAGAATATGAAGAGCTGAAGAATAACCCAGAGAAAGCTTTCTTGAAAACAATAACACCCAAGTTGCAGACCCTTATCGACCTTTCAGTTATAGAAATATTATCCAGGCACGCCTCTGATGAGGTCTATCTTGGGACAAGGGACAATCCTAACTGGACTTCTGATGTGAAGCCATTGGAAGCCTTCAAGAAGTTCGGAAAGAAGTTGGCAGAGATTGAGGAAAAACTGATAGAAAGGAACAACACTGAGACGCTAAGAAACAGGGTCGGGCCCGTCAACATGCATTACACTCTTCTGTATCCTACAAGTGAGGAAGGACTCACCTGCAGAGGAATTCCAAACAGTATCTCTATCTGAACAAACTGTGCGTGGTTCCTTTTACCATGTGTGGAAAACAATTAATAATCCTCTGTTTTGTTGTCCTTGGTGTTTTCAGCTACTGTTCCGTTTGTCCATCATAGGAGCAGCCGCTAATCTGTTAGTCTTGTAATGTTATACAAAATAAATGAGAGCAGTACTACTTTCCTTTGTTTGAGGCACACCGTATATCATGAAACTCCAAATATGTATTAATTGCTTCAGCTTATGCTTATTTGTGTATTGCTTGGATCAGATATCAAATAATTCATGTCTACCAACCTTCACCAATTTGTGGTATGAAATGCTCAATGCAGCTTTTAAGTACATTGAGAAATGAATGGCGGTGCAGCCGCAACGCTCATACATTATGCTTTATTTGGCTGCTGAAGTGTTCCTTTCTTTCCAAGAGTACACATAATATGTCGGAATTACGCGTATTGACCGTCACCATAGGAAAAGAGAAAACAAATGGTTTTTCTTGTAAAAAGATGTATCAATTGTGGGGCATGTTTGCAAACTGCTAGTGGTCCATGTCAATGGGCTTGCAAGTTTGAAGTATTACACGTGTGTGATTCAGTTCTGCAAGTTTGACATCCTTCATCACCTGCCCTGTATTCTCTGTTAATGGCGGTGTGATTGCTTGAACAACATCTTCTCGTAATATGGGAACACCTGAACATCGTCGCTTTGATAAGTTCGAGGGAGATAAAGATTTTATGAAGAATGGAGAGAAGGATTAATCATTCAAGTCCAGGAGCCACTTCTCTGAATGAATTTGCTCACGGGGAGAGTAAGTTTTTTTTTTTTTTTTTTTGGTGGGGGGGGGGGGAGAGGAGGGGACAGGACAACTGTGAGACTCATCAAATGTGATTTGTTATTTTTATGTTTTTAAGATAATCAATGAGATGATGGGATTCTAAATATATGTAATAATTTTCCAAGTGATTAAAGCCAGGATTTGGAGAAATTCGTCACAACTGAAATGGCTATTTAAATGATTTGGAGATAATGTTGTTTAGATGTCTCAATCGCGTATATCGATATGATTTTATTAATTGCAAATATCAAAAAAATTACTACATTTTAATTTGTGAAGGTAGAACTTAGATTTTTAGCGATGCCATTCATAATCACCACAATTATATAATTATTTTATAATATCTATTGGTACTACACTTGTCAAATGACCAAGAAAACTATGATATCTTTTGGTAATAATAAAAGTCTCTTTCAATGTCTTCTTTACTTCATTATTTTTTTAAAGTCTCTTTCAATAATGACATCACTCCATCGTCACAACGAAATTAAATACATCTACCGTAACTAATATGATATTAAGAAGATGGAAAAATGACAATAAAATTCATTTAAATTATATAAATAATAATTTAATTTTTTAAAATATTATAATTTTATTAAAGTTTATAAAGATTTTTGTGTAAATAAATTTTAAATTGAAAAGATATTTTATTTTTATTAATAAGTTGTAATTTTTTATTTAATTTTTATGATTCTTTAAATAAATTAAAAATAGTTATTTCTTAAATAAAAGTTGTGATTAGAACTTATTATTTTAAAAATTTATTTTTTAATAATAAAAATTATACTTAACAAGTTATAATTTTTTATTTAACTCTAGCGATTCATAAAATAAAAGTTGTTATTTTTTAAACAAAAGTTATGATTTTAATTTTTTTAATAATAAAAATTACACTTAATAAATTATAATTTTTTATTTAATTTTTATGATTCACATAATAAAAGTTGTTATTTCTTAAGTAAAAGTTATGATTAAGGCTAGCTATTTTTAATAAGGATAAAATAGTGTCTTCACTTTAAAATTTATTCTTTTAATGAAATTTTTAATAAAAGTTATTATTTATTAAGCAAAAGTTATGATGACAAGAATTATTTTTCTATTAATAGCCTTGCATAATATCGTTGTTATCACCACTCATAAAATCATTTAATAGTGATAATTTATTGTAAGGAACTATAAATATGTTCTTTTAATGCACTCTAAATTACTGTGTTGTTGATCACCAATGCAACTGGCTGATTTGTTTTAATTCCATCTCAAAATTTTCATCTCATCTCAGAAATCTTCTCCAATCATTACCCATAATATTTGCAGCCACTCCTCCCATTCTTCAATTTCCATTTCGATGGTGCTTTCAAAATTAATGTATTGAAGTGTAAACAAGAAATTAATATATTGACATTTGAGAACGAAAACCATGAAATTTGAAAATTTTCTTCCAAGTTATCACCAGTACTAGTCTCTCTTTCTCTCAATATATGTGTGTGTGTTAGTGAATAACGAACTAGGAAGAAAATCTCAAAATATCATCATGTTAATTTTGACGCAAGAAAATTGTAAGTTACAAAACTTAATGACATGGTACAAGACTACATTTTGTTTAATTCTTAATGATAATATTATATTTTGGTTTCAACGTGGAATATATAATGACATTTTACATTTTATTCACGTGTAAAGCAGCGCATTCATTGTCTGATAATTTAATTAAGATTCAAATAATGGATGTATCCCAATAGATGTAATACATCAATTGTATTTCATGACTTGCCCACCATTTAAAATGCACATTTTTTAGCAAAAAAAAGCGCATTTTTTAATTAATAATTACAATATTATCTTTGAATTAAAAAGAATATAGGTTTTCATGTTCGTAATTATCCTCTATATATATATATATATACCGTCCTTGACAGAGTCAGCCGTTTCAAATACAGCCGAGATATTTGTTCTTAATTAATTGTATTTTTTTAATATTCTTAATTGTATTCTTATCTTGGATTTAACATAATATATCCATCCGACTTAATCATGTTAAACATGACCCCCTCCCCGAGAAAAAAAAAATGATCATACTCAACCTGCGTTAAGGGTTATTATATTCAACAGATTAATTTGCATTTTTTATTTTATGACATATTCGGGTGAATATTTAAATTTCCTGTCATTTGTCATGTAAACATTTGGCTCATGAATTTATTTTTAGTTTATTAGTTAGAGTGATTCAAAGTTTGATTGGATATACTTGGGATAGTGTTTGTACTGATAAATTTAGATTTGAATTTTTTATTTAAAATTTTTCTTGTTTGGCTAGTTTAAAACATTTCAATAAAAAGAGATGTAAGTTGATTTTCAAAATAAAAATGAAAAATAAAAAATATTTTCTAATCAGTGAGAAATAAAAATGAGATATGAAAAAAGACACAAAATTATAAAAGTATTAATAATATAAATAATAAAAGAATGTTTGAAATGAATGAAATTTCAGTTGACTAAAATATTCAACAAATTTTAGATTATAAATAAATTATAATAAAAAATAAATTTTTATAAAAAATTTAAATTTAAATCAAATCTAAATAATAAAATTTTTTAATTTATTTAATTGAGGATTTTAGTCTCAAATATATTTCAGCTTTTATGACAAAAGCTTTAGCTCTGAGAAGGGCATCAAAAGTTCGTGCGCGGATAACAATGACCTCAACGCGTTCCCTGTTCTTTTTTTTTTTTTTGGCAACACAACTCATTCCCTTTTTAGGATGATGATGGCCATGATAATAAAAACTTAATTTAATTGAATGATTATTAAAAATTTTATCACATAATATTAAAAAATAATAAATCATAAATTTTGGAAGGAGACAGCACAAATAAAAAGTGCTTTGATCGTATTGATTGTTTTAATTTTTTTTAAAAAATATATTTTTAATAATTTTTAAGTATTTATAAAATCTAACAGTTATAATCGAGAACCTCGTTAAGGGACTATACTTAAAATATTCATTAAATTTAAATCCAAACATTCAAATAGTCAACGTGAAATCATACATTTCTTTTAAAAGATTTTTCTTATTGTTGTATAATGCCAATAATATGCGTAGGTATGGTCACCTTTTTGTCCGTACGCATGAGAGTTCATGGAAACAAAATCGAGAAACCTGTATTTCAATGTCATGAGGTTCAATATGACAAGAAAAAGCCTACTACATTCAATTGTTCTGTGTGTGACTACACATAACGTAACGTGCTATTTCTATTGTTAAACATTTAACTTTAAAAACTGAGAGATCATGACTTGATAAAATAACAATGATAAATAATATATTATTTACTATGATAAAGAATATAATAACATTTTAAATTAAATAAATTTATATATCTATAGACAAAAGTAGAATTGCAGGCCGCCTTCTAGGCTCAACATGTAAGCATTTTTTAAAATGCCATGATTATAAGCTATTCATGTTAACATTAATTTTTAAAAGTAACTTTTTTTTTTTCATATGGTAACAATATTATGTTTAAACTATCAAAAACCACTATCTTTTTTTCCTAAATTTTCTCTCCTGCAATCTCATTCATAATCATAAATTCTCAATTTTTTCACCATAAAAAATATACAATTTTAACATGCACATTAGATTTTCTATCAAATTTTCTTAAATATTAAAGTTGTTATATTTAAAATTAAAATAAATTATTTTAATTCCTATTTTCTCTCATTTTTCTCCCATTATCTCTAAGCAATTACAAAATACACAATATTTTCTTTCACTCATAATAGCATTCATTCGCTCCATTCCCTTTATCAAGACAAGTAGATCACAAAAACCTCCTTCTCTCTTTCTCCTCCTTTCATCACCATTGCCCTCTCACCCTTTATTTGTGTCATTTTTCATCATGATTTTTCATTCCCAACCGATGGTATGATGAGGTTGTTATGTGCTTGTAGACATTAAAAATGAAATTCAACTTCTAATAGATCTCACATTCATCGTGGCTACTAGGTAATTACACATAATCATGCATTTTAATGTTTTTTAATTGAATTTTCCTTTATCATTCTAAATCTCTCTTTCATAAGTAATAGAATTGAAAGAACTTATTATGCTTTATTTTCATGAAGTTATGGTTTCATAGAATTTGTTAGTTTTTGGAATATCTATTGTAAATTGTATAATGATTTGTTAATTATTTTACAACTCTTTAGGCATATTAAAATTGAATGAAGAGAAAGATATACATTGCTATTGTTCTTCAAACGAACACAAAGTAGTTTTTCTTCCACTTAACATGTATCTTGGCTCTTGGGCATCTCTTTGTAAAATTTTGTTTTGAAAAGCATGCTTATAATAATTTACTCAAAATGAACCAAATTTCTTAATTTTGAATAATGTTTCAATGATATATATATTTAATTTTTAATTTTTATTTGAATTATAAATGTCAAATGAATTGACTGAATTTTAAAGTTTTAATTTATATATAATTTATATTTAAAGATGATGACTCAACCATCAAATTTGTGTTTGGATCTTGATGATATTTTTGATAATATATGTAATATCTCAACTATAAGATTTGAAAATATTGATGTTATAGTTGAAAATTAAGAATCATAAATTATAATACTTCATAAGTTTTCAAGATATGTTAACATGTTTATTTGTTGATATTTATAAATTATAAAAATTATAACATTTCATAAATTTATCTACCCTCACATGGCTTAATAGAAAAGATGACGTCATACAACTTTTATATTTATTTCATAATCTTAATTTTATATGGATTGTACATGAGAAAAATATTACAAACTATTTAATTATTAGAAGGACCTACAAATGATAAAGAAAAAAAATTGCAAAATCTCAATATCAACACAATAATAAAAATAATAAATTATAGCATGGTTTACAAAGAATACGGATGATAACAAAAATAAATGTGACTTTCTCAACAACTGTGAGGTATTGTATTCTATCTACCATAATGGCTTCCTTGCAAAACAAAGCGAAGCAAATAAGATTGGTGAATTAGTCGGACAAAGAAGGTGAAAGGTATAAAGAGGAAGGCTACCATGATTTTGGATATTTAAGAATTCATGAGAAATTCTTTAGTCTTTATTTTCATAATTCTGCATTTATCTTATTAGTTAATATTACATTTTATTTTATGAACTTTTTCATCTATATTAGTTAATATTCTAAAATAATTTTATTTTATGTTACAAGACTGCATCCTGGATCGCACATTAGCATTGTAATGTTAAATATCACAAGCTATGAATGTAATAACCCAAGAATTTAAAAAAATAAAATAAAATAAATAAATAAACAAAGGGGTCCATTTTTATAATTTTAACTTTATAGAATTACCAATATACCCTTCCTCACCCTATGTAATTTTCTCATTTTCCTTTCCTTCTCACTAGGAAAATGTCAGTTATCAGAGTATAAGAGAGTGTGAGAAGAATCAGGAGTTTGGATGATTGTTTCTCTTCGTTCCCCTGCCATCACTGACTCATCTCTGTCTTCTTCATTCCTTGCCATCACCGATGTCAGAGGGGGCTCACTGTTGGTCTGAAACATTCAGGTTCATCTGCGTATCTCTTACCTCTATTTTTTTCCCTTCTTCATTCACTGCTCTCCCTGTGTCGTCCACGTATAAGTTGTAGATGGAGTAAGGGACCAAATTGTTGAAGCTAGAAGGTTCTTCTCACGAGTTCTTCCTTCCCAAGTTTAGCTGTGAGCCTCGTTATTCCTTCCTTTCTGTGATCCCTGTTTCTACGTCTTCTCTGCGTGCTATCTGTCCGTGCTGTTTTGAGCTGAAAAGTTGCAAAGTATCGAGTGCTAGAGGGCTGTTACTGTGAGCTCATATTGGTGTGGCTGAATCAGTCTTCTTCCATTGTTGGGTGTAGTGAAAACGTTCTGCTTATATCTCCCCTGTTCAGCATTCAAGATTATGTTTGTTTCTTGTTTCTCTCAGTTCGCCCCTGTTCAGGCTAGCTAAGTTGAGGTGAGGAATTTCTGACCTTTCATCTATTGGCTTGTTATACGTGTGAGTGTGTTTGTGCTGCTGTTGCTTTGTGTGTGTGGGTGCAGCAATATTCTTTTTGTTCTGCTGTTGCTATCCGTGCGTTGTAGGAAGAAGAAGGAGCAAATTTGAGCTGAAAAAAAAAACGTGACTTAAAGCTTGGTAATGATATATGTATGGGCTAACCTTTGAGTTAAATTCATTTTATTTAAATTAGTTGATAATGAAGAATTAATTAGGATTATGTTAGAAGAGATGAGATATGCAACTTGTGGAATGATGGCTGTAAGATGGTTGTTGAAGTGATTATTAGTAGAAATTGAACTTAATTTTTGAATATTTATAGAGATTCATTAATTCTTGTGAGAAGTATGAAATTCAATTCGGATGTTGCAAAAAATATTTGTCTATGAAATTTATAATGTGATATTTTTTAAAATTTTTGAAGGTGGATAGTTGTGTAGGAAATATTGAATGCTAGCATTTTTATGAGGAGATTGGAAATGATTTATGTTTGGTGCCTTAACCAAATGCTAGTGAGGATTTAAAAGAAAATTTAAATGTATTATAGTTTAATATTGGAGGTGAGTGAAGTTGGAAAAAAAATTATTGTACTGGTTGAGAATTAAATAAAATTTTAATATAATTATAGGGAATTTGGAAATGGAGAAATTTGATTAAAGTTGAGAGGAGAAATTTAAATTCTGGAGATTTCAAGTAAGTGGATAGCATCTCATTTAATTTATTTTTATTTTTACTAGTCTTTTACTGAAATATTTCACTCTTCTAAATTATATTAATTTTTTTTTGAAATATTGAAGAAGGATAATTGAATTATGATATGTTCATTTATTTTTCCTCAAGAAATATATTTCTAACTTGGATGAAGGCATTCTTGCTTATTAAACTCCAGAATTTCTTGGTTACTCAATTAATGTTAGCCTGTACATTGGCTATGAAGTACTATTTTGTCAAATTTTGAGATTTGAAACAATTCATGCAAGTTTGGTATTGAGAATGGAAAATTTTATTGCAAAAATAATTATTTTTCTCGCATGTTTGAAATGTGATTTTCAAGAGGACTTTAGACAGACCACTACTGCTAATGGCAGTTCCGTTAGCCCGTAGCGCACTGTGGTTAATAACTAGCTAGTTTGTCTCATGGGCTTTGTTCTCACGTTTGGTATTCGTGGGCTTTGTACCCGCATTTGATTTCATGGCCTTAAGCCGGGTTTGGTTATTTTTACCCTCGTGGATTGTGTGTTTATGTTTGTTTCGTGGCTTTGGCTACGTTTGATTACTTACCCTCGTGGACTGTGTGTCCACGTTTGTTTTCATGGCATGAGCTGTGTTTGGTTATTCTTACCCTCGTGGATTGTGTATCCACGTTTGTTACTTGTTCTATTAAGTCCTCAAAAATTTGAATTTTGAAACTCATTGATTTGAAATTCCAATGGTTTCAATTAGCAATTGTATTTTTATTTATTTATTTTTGCACGAGTAATTTGTTTTCTTTAACAAGGATAGAATAAAGTGCTTTCAATTTACTCTCATTTCATGATTATGATTATGATTTATATATTTATGAAGTTATTATGTTGGATTATCATCTTTTCAATTATTTACACGATTATTTGAATTTATTATTTTAATTCTTTTAAATTCATTTTTGGGGGTGCTATTCACTGAAAAATTTATTTTGGTCTCAGATTTATTAATTGATGCTACTCCTATCGCCGACCTCAAAATGGCAATATTGGGTGGAAATTTTGCTTGGTATTGTTACCTTTTAATGTAAATATTTAAGTCTTATGTATTTTAATTTAGAGAAAAGAGTAGTTGTTCCACATAGATTGTTGCGAGAACTTTGTTTTGTTTTATATATTGTTTGCTAGCGGGAAGGAGCTAAGTTCTTGATTGATATTATATTTTGTAGAATATTTTTTTTATGTTAAAGAATTTTCAAGAGACTTTATTTACAGAAAATGTTCTGTCAAAATTTTTATAAAAGCTTTGAAGCTTTACTTTGACAATTAGTATTAAAAGTGTTAGAACTTTTACATGACTTGATTATTTAAAAGTAAATTGAAATGAATTTTTATTTTAAGGCTTACGAGAATGCACAATGTAGTTCGCACCCGTGCCGGTCATCCTCTATTTTAAGAGATGACAATGAATATCCCGATTAAAGATCATACATATATAGCTAGGATCACTAGCTGGATTCCTTAGTTTGACTTTGTGAACAAGCTATGAATCCTGATTAAATTATTATAAAATTAATGATAATACTGCCAAAAATTAACTTAGTAAAATATTCAACATAACCACATTTAGAATAATTAAAAGTCAGTTTTGTTTTATTTGAATTTAAATATTAATATTTTGCAATGATAAATATCTTACAATATAATACTTCAAAACACAATGTTTATGTTCATCCTCATCCAAAAATATTATATATATAGATATAGATATAGATATATATATATACATATATTAATTTTTAACATTCATATTCATTTTAAGTATTTTTAAAGGAACGTGACGCTATATTCCTTTACGTTACAAATAAATATTATCTAACTTTTTAGGGGAAATTGGCCATAAAGACCAAAAGGCTTAAATATTAGGGCATAAGTCTCAAATGCAGAAATAAAGCTTAATTACAAGGGACAATGGTCCTTGAAGAATAATATATTTTTAAGTGAAAATATTAAAATACCTTTTTTTTTAATCCCGCACTTATCTCTAGCGTGCAGGTTATTGAAGATTCATGATGACTTCAACAAATCAGTGTAAAAGAAAGAAAGATATTTTTTTAAAATATATAGGACCATGATCCCCTGCAAGCTTTATTTCTATATTTGGACTTATGCCCAAATATTGATCCTTCAATCCTTATGGCCAATTTTTTCAACTTTTTAAAACCACTTTTTGCCACAAAAATAAAGATATTTTGTTAAGGAAAAATATAGACCACCGACAAAAAATTATATTAATTAAGAATTAATTATTATTAAAATCTAAATGAATACTTATTAATATGGTTTAATCTTTTATCAATAAGTATCTATTCGGGTTTTAACAATAATTCATTTTAAATTAGCAACAATTCATTGGAGCCTATTTATTAATAAATATTTATTTAAGTTTTAATAACAATTAGTTCTTGATTAATATAATTTTTGTCATGATCCTTGATTACTATTTTTTTTTCTTTTTTTAATGTATCACTCTGGGTTGTGTCGTGATAAAGCAGGCGGGCGTTAAAATATTATACGCCAAAGTACTATATCACCAAACTTGTTAGTTCATGACGGTCAAATTTGGTGCCTTAGTTGTGATTATTTTTTTTTTAAAAAAGGAATGTTACTGGAAAAGATAATGATTCTACTTTTGTTCTTTGTCAAACAACGGATTGTCTTGTTTGGATGCAAATAATTCCCTCGTAAATCAATTTCATCTCTTCATCACTTCATGCAAGCGGCCGAGAAGCACGTTGTGCACGTGGAGTAATAATCAGATAACCTTTGAAACTACTTAAAACCCCATCACCTTCCACTCTATAAATACCCACAACGTCTAGCTCTGCTTCATCAACGCACAGATTCTGAAAAAGCTTCTCCGAGTTACTGTAATTAAAAAGAAGGAAAGATGTTGAGTTCAGGAGTGAGTTTTGTGTCAGACATCTTTGGTGGCAACAAGGGAAAGATCAAAGGTACGGTGGTGTTGATGAGCAAGAAGGTTCTGGAGTTCAATAATTTGGACCTCAAAGCAGGAATCAACTTGGGTCTTGATGTTGCTACCTCTGTCTTCGATGGTCTTCATCAGATCATTGGTGGAGCTGTCTCTCTCCAACTCATTAATTCCACCAAGGCCGATCCTGGTTCGTTCTTTCATCTTTCACCTATATCTTTCTCTCCTTCTTTCTGTTACAGCTTGTCCAAATATAAGTGGACTTGAAGTAACATGACAAGTCTTGTAGTATACAAAGTTGGGCTTAGTAAGCAATATATATTAAAAAAGAAGAATTCATAGATTTAAATTTTGAGATTTTGTGTTAAGATATGATGTCTTTTAATTTGTTCATTTGTTTTTGTTTTGAAATTGACGAGCAGGGAATGGTTTGGGGAAACTGGGAAAGACGGCGCCATTGGAAGGTTTTATTCGGACATTGCCAACGTTGTTGAATGGCCAAGCTGCATGCAGGGTTCATTTTGAGTACGATGATCAGTTTGGTCTGCCAGGAGCCTTTGTGATTAGGAACAATCTTCAAAATGAATTCTATCTTGTGAGCTTGACACTTGATGACATCCCAAATCACAGTTCCATCCACTTTGTTTGCAACTCTTGGATTTACCCTGATAGCAAATATCCAAGCGATCGCATCTTCTTCGCCAACAAGGTACGTACGTAAGCTTACATTAAATAATATTTTCAACGCTCCAAAAAATTTACCTCATTATTTATTAACTACTATGCTGGGCTCGGGCTTCTCTCTGTTTGTTCTTTCTTCAAAAAGCATGCGTGCTTTCGTAAAGAGATAGACTTAAGCCTTGTTGGCTCCACGTAGACCTGACATGTCAAGTGGCCCCACTAATGCTAAATAATATTAACGTATCAAAATTTACTTCATTTGAGTTAGTGGAACGTTCAAATTGTCTCTGCTTAATTTGAAAAGTAGTACCGGAATTTTACATATAAAAATAATTTTGTTTACACAATGACAGTTACAAAGTAATATTTATTTTAATTATGTATCTACTAAAGTATTAATTTATTAAAAATATGAAAATAATATTATATCAAATATGGATAGTTCAAATTAAATTCGGATTGCCAGATTGCTACGTGGTGAAGCCATGTCACCTAGCCGCCCAGGTTGGGTCTCGTATGTCATAAGGGCCTACATGCATGCATGGCTTGGCTTGTGTCTTTTTCTCTCCGAGAAGAACAAACAGAAGCTACCTTCGGTGAAAAATTAAAAAACAAATAGTAAAATGAACCACCAAATGAAATGTTTGTTCTCTTGAATTTATTTGTTTTTCAACACATATATGGTTGATGAAGGAATTAATGTTATGTTGCAGGCGTATCTGCCAAGCCAAACACCAGCGCCATTGCGGAAATACAGAGAACAAGAGCTGATTACTCTAAGAGGAGATGGATTCTCAGAATGCAAAGAGTGGGACAGAGTCTACGATTACGCTACTTATAACGATCTCGGCGATCCAGATTCCAACGCAAAGCTAGCTCGTCCAACTCTCGGAGGCTCCGCCGATTATCCTTATCCTCGCAGAGGAAGAACCAGCAGACAACCAAACAAATCTGGTAACTTGATTAACTATATAATTTTGTCATTTTTCTGGGCGTTGTTGTTGGCATGTCAAGTATGAGTTGAGTTGACTTGGTAAAAGGAAAAAGTCACGCATCAAATTAAAAAAAAAAGTCCTTTTGGATATGTTCTCCTCAGTTATAACTAAGCAGCTAGTATTGGTTTGTTTTTGTTCATAATTTTTTGTTCGTTTGAATATACTTGAATGAACAGATCCGAGCACCGAGAGCAGGCTTCTTTTTCTTGTTGAGAACTTCGACATCTATGTGCCACGAGATGAACGGTTTGGGCACACTAAGTTATCAGACTTCTTGGCGTATTTGCTAAAATCTGTGGCTCAAGATCTGAGGCCTTTACTGGAATCGGCATTTAGATTGTCAAATGAGTTCAAGGACTTTGATAACGTGCGTGATCTCTATAGTGGTGGCTTGAAGCTGCCACACGACTTGCTCAAGGATTTCAGTGAAAAGTTGCCCATACCGTTGCTCTCAGAACTCTTCCGAACTGATGGCGAACAGTTCCTCAGATTTCCAACTCCCTCAATCATCAAAGGTAATTGAGCCTCCTAATTTTAGATAAGTTAAAAAGACATATATATATATATATATATATGTATATGTATATGTAGATCAGAAAGGTTAAAGAGTTTACCTCAAAGTCTATGGCCTGGATTGATGTGAATTGGTGCCAAAAATAAAAAAAATAATAATAAATTGTTTTGTTTGGAAGCCATCTCGAATCTTAGAATATTAAGGTATCTTTGAATAATAAGGTATAATATATAAAAAGTCTCGAAAAAAAAGAATATAATAATAAAGGGATGTGAGGGGTATGAAGGCTTGTACGTGGAGATCAGTCCTAATTTACCTAATAAATTATTTGATAAGATAAATGAGCCTCCAAGTAAGATAGAAATCTTGTGCATTTGTAATTGTGAAACAATTAATCTAGGCTTAATTAATTTCTGTCACTTAATTGGTGCAGAAAATGTTTCTGGATGGATGACTGATGAAGAATTTGCAAGAGAGACGCTTGCTGGTGTGAATCCTTGCTTAATCCAATGTCTCCAAGTAAGTTTATTAGAAGATAAAATAACCCTATAAGTTAAATTCCATCTTCAATTGACATAAGCAATGATAAAGTTATGTGCGCTCGCGCTTCATGATTTATTTTTTTAAAGTGCAACACTAAGTAAGTTATGATTAGATGTATCGAATTTTAAATCTTAAAAGTCAAACGTCATCATTTTCAATTGACATAAGACAAACAATATTATGTGTTGTGTATGCATGCGTGTGATTCATGTTTTGAAATAAAACTATAGCAAATGATTATATTTATTTTTCTAATAGCACAGCGATGGTATGTTAGATTACAATCTAATTTTAAATCTTAAAAATTAAACTTCATTTTCAATTGACATAAGAAAAAATATTATATGTATACATGTGCTTCATGTTTAATGTTCAAATTAAAATATATCCAATAATTTATTTCTTTATAGTGCGGCATCATATCATTAACCAAGTCTGATGAAAACATCCACGAATTAATATACCAAGTTTTTAATAAAGAATTGATAATGAATATTTTTAAAAAATGATTTCAATCTCAATCCTTTTAATTACCTTAATCGCCCAACAGAGAATCATATAGTTTGCGATAATTGTCATAATTCTCTTGAAAAATAAATTAATTGCAGGAGTTTCCCCCAAAAAGCAAGCTAGATGCTAATCTCTACGGTGACCAAACCAGCAAAATTACCAAGGAACAATTGGAGAAAAGCATGAACGGATTCACAGTGGATGAGGTAAACGATGATAAATCTTAGAAAATGATATAAACTCTCTCTCTCTCTCTCTCTATATATATATATATATATATATCTCATGACTTTATATATATATATATATATGTTTCACAGGCACTGTCCACCAGGAGACTGTTCATATTAGACCACCATGACGCATTCATGCTATATCTGAGACGTATAAACAGTGAAACTGGGAATAAGGCTTATGCCACAAGAACAGTCTTCTTCTTGAAAGACGATGGGACCTTGAAGCCATTGGCCATTGAATTAAGTTTACCTCATCCTGATGGAGACCAACATGGTGCTGTTAGTAAGGTGATTCTACCTGCAGACCAAGGTGTCGACGGCACCATTTGGCTCTTAGCGAAAGCTTATGTAACTGTCAACGACTCAGGCTTCCATCAACTTGTTAGCCACTGGTATATAACTTCTGAGAATTAATCACATGAACTCAGTCTTGCATGTATAATTTACTTTAATGATTGTGTTTTGCATCGCAGGCTAAATACTCATGCAGTTATTGAGCCATTCATCATAGCAACGAGCAGGCAATTGAGTGTGCTTCATCCCATTCACAAACTCCTGCATCCACATTTTCGTGACACGATGAACATAAACGCGCTGGCTCGACAAGCCTTGATCAATGCAAGTGGCATTATAGAGTTGTCATTCTTGCCTGGAAAATATGCCATGGAGATGTCTTCTAAGGTCTACAAGAACTGGGTTTTTCCTGACCAAGCCCTACCAGCTAACCTTATTAAAAGGTATAATATAATCCAAAAGTTTCATTTTCATTAAGAAACTATATATATACACACTTGGAAAAGGGGAGAAAGCAAATGAGCAAGAACAATACAAAGACACCACATTTAAACTCAAAATCTTGAAGCTCAAATTTATGAGTCCTTCTACCATGTTAATACTAGCTATTAAGCCTAATTTAATCTGATGTGCCACATTACATTTAGACTTCCTAATTAATAACATAAAATATATTATTAGCATGTTGATGACACTTCATTTTCTTGAATTCAGAGGAATGGCAGTTGAAGATCCAAGTTGCCCTCATGGGCTTCGTCTGGCAGTGGAGGACTACCCTTTTGCTGTGGATGGATTAGAGATATGGGATGCTATCAAGACATGGGTCCAAGATTATGTTTCTTGCTACTATGAGACTGATGAAACTGTTAAACAAGACTCCGAACTACAAGCTTGGTGGAAAGAACTTGTGGAAGTGGGTCATGGAGATTTGAAAGACAAGCCCTGGTGGCCTAAGATGCAGACACGCAAGGAACTTGTTGAATCTTGCACTATTGTCATATGGACTGCTTCAGCTCTCCATGCAGCTGTGAATTTTGGACAATATCCTTATGGAGGTTATATTCTGAACCGTCCAACACTGAGTAGAAGATTGATTCCTGAAGAAGGAAGTGAAGAATTTGAAGAGCTGAAGAACAACCCAGAAAAAGCTTTCTTGAAGACAATAACACCAAAGATTCAGACCCTCATTGACCTTTCGGTGATTGAGATATTGTCAAGGCACACTTCTGATGAGGTTTATCTGGGGACGAGAGACAGTCCTGACTGGACATCTGATGTGAAGCCATTGGAAGCTTTTAAGAAGTTTGGGAAGAAGCTTTCTGAGATTGAAGAAAAGCTTATTGCGAAGAACAAAGATGAGAAACTGAGGAACAGGGTTGGTGTGGTTAATGTACCTTACACTTTGCTTTATCCTACAAGTGAGGAAGGGCTAACAAGTAGGGGCATTCCAAACAGTATCTCCATTTGAAGATGTTTCATATGAGAATGATTGTGTGTTTGATTGTAATACTTATTTCTGTTTCAAAATGTTCTACTTGTTTCCCAATAAACCGTGCCGTTTGTAATCGGCAAGTGCATTTCCAAATGCTGTAATAGAATTAATAATAACAAGCTTTGTTTATTATTATTATTATTTTGAATTTAGCTTTGTTTATATTTGAACTGAGATAATACTGCAAAATAATTCTTTATTTCTTTATTAAAAACCTAAATATGTGGTAGTAGAATTAAATTACATAGTTCTGACTTTGGAATTTAATTTGGAAAGAGATGAAGTAAGTAATGTATAAATATCACCGTTGAGCGTTTCGATCCTGGACTTGATGTGCGATCATTTAATAACAAAGCAATCTGAAAAACCTACTGGACAAAATACATATATGCAAATATGCTTTGAGGCAGAAATGCAAATATGCCCAAAATATATTCACAAGAAAAGTTATGAACAATAATGATATGCTTTGAGGCATTCAACAAAAGAAAATGTTCAAAATTTTAAATAAAAATGTCTACTTTTCAGAGTAATTAATATAAAATTGAAAATAACAAATAAAAAATATATACCAATTCGGAGCGCACTACCAACAAAAAAATAAATAAATTAAAACCCAGGTGCAATTTAGCTTGTATTATTATTATTATTATTAGAAAAATATAACTTTAAATTTCTGCATTTTGCTTGAGTTTTGTCATAGGTCTCTATACTTTTTTTTAATATTTTAGGTCTTTATAGTTTATTTTTTAGTGTTCTAGATTCCTTTATGAACGGTGTTATAGGGACTTAAAATATTAAGATATTGAAAAATGTATAAAAATTATAACAAAATTTAAATAAGTGTAGGAACCCAAATTTAAATAAATAGAGATGTTTATACTCTACTATAAAGACAGCATTTAAAATGTTAAAACTCTTAACTATGTCGTTGGGAAGTTTCAAGGCAATTGATAATTTTTTGAAGACTAATTACTCCTTTCATTTCTAATATAAAAGAAAATAATTAACTTACACAATTTTAAAAATTTAATTAAATATAATAATTATATTTTAAAATAAAAAATTAGATTAAATTATCTCTGCAATCAATGAAACAAAATGCTTCTTAAAATTTATGTTTTTGCTTATAAATAAAAGGAGAGGAGGGAAGCCCTCCACTGCACTGGAGGTAAATCGAGACAATCCAGATTTATTTGAATGGTCCAAATTTAATCTTTTTTAATAAAATAAAAAATTATATAACTATAAAAAATTTAATAAATTTTTTATAAGTTTTTTTAAAAAATTCAAATTTAATATATATAATCCAGATATAATATTAAAATTTTATAATTTTTTATAAATTAATTATTTAAATATATTTAGATAGTGCAACTTTAATATTAAAAATGTTTAATTTTTATAAATTAACTATCTAAATATATTCTAGACAATATAGCTTTTATATTAAATTGTTTTTAATATTATATCTAGATCATATATATTAAATTTAGATTGTCTAAACTAATGAAGAGATTTATTAAAATTTTTTATAGTTTATATAATTTTTATTTATAAAATAAAATAAAAAATATTAAATTTGGACCATCAAACCGAATGGTCCAAATTTATCTCCAGCTGCAGTGGAGGGCTTCCCTCCTCCTAAATAAAAACAAAGAGAAACATAGTAATTTTTCTTATATTCAGAGTAAATTAGTTGTCATCAATTAATTTTATTTTAGAATTTTAACTATTATTGTTCTTAGAGAGAAGATAAGGAGATCTCAAAAAGATTAATTAATTCAAATTAGATCCTGAATGTCAAATTTAAAAATTTATAATTAATTTCTCAATTTTGTAATTGCTTTGCAATGAATTTGTAACTTATTTTTTTAAATTTAAAATAAGTTACAAATTCATCACAATAAAATTATAAAATTAAAAAATTGAGTTGCAAAATTTTAAAATTTAAATTTAAAACTTAACTTAAATTAATTAATTCTTTTAAGACCTATCTATCATTCTCCGTTGTTCTTATCCTAAAACCCTTCTTTTTCTATCTTAAAAATAATAATAATATTACTATTACTATTATTACGTAATTTTTAAATGCGGATGAGTCGATTGACCAACCCGCTCGGGGGTCATGGTTTTGACTCAGTGCTCAAACTTTAAGCTCATTGTTTTGGACCCGCTGGCACGTTTGTGTTGACAAGTCAACGTCAGTGTCAGCAGCAGCCTCGAGGACTAATATTAGTGTTGTATGAGTTTATCACGATTACGTTGATTTTAACCAAAAAGTAGCATTACGTTTTGCCACGTGGCCCATATATATCCTCCACAAGAATGAGAGGTACATACTATTCTTTCCCTCTCATCTCAGTTTATAAATATTTTTGAAGTAATTAATTTGATATTTTATTATTTAATTCATTTTGATAATAATAAATTCAGTTTATAAAGTTTTATTAATGATGATTATTCCAATATTACTCATCATCATTTCAACTTTTAAATAATTTTCCTTCCCTCTCCCTTAAAGGATATTTTTAAAAATTTAAAAAATTATTAAAATTATAAAGTGTAATTAATAAATTTCATAACATGTGTAATTATATATATATCACATGTATGTATGTATATTATGTCATATCAAATTCGGATAGATAGAATATTTCTTAGTCATTGTTTTCTTAGCCAGAATTTATCGCCCAATCATAGCTTCATACGTTGTTTAAATTTGCTTAATAGTTATCAGTTTTAATTAATGTGTTGAATTACCATAAAAAAATAATAATAAGGTGTTTTATAGTATGTATCACATTAAAATTCTCTTGATCATAAGTTTATTTTGACACGATAGATGTTCATCATCCTTATTAATTTAACATCAACAAGAAGCATTTACTGTACTATTATCGATATTTAATTGTATATTTACTAATCAACGAGAGAAGCAATAGTAATAGTTTTACAGGCATATAAAATATTTTCTTGTGTTTCACATTAATGTATTACGATTTAATTGCATCATAGGTTGAGAAATAAATTGTATTTGTCTCCTTCAATTTAATTGGCAAGCTTTTTATATATATATATATATATATATATAGATAAATTAAATGTTCGCCATCAGATGTACACCGCAATTGCACAAGTTGTGATAAACAATAAAATGATAGAGAAGAATTGTCTAATAAAGATTCGTATGAAAAGCAATCAAACGTTGGACATTTCATATTTGACTAATTAATTTGAACAAATCAAAACGAAGGCCATTTTCATTTCTTAAACACAATAATATATAATCAATTTGTGCTAGGCTAGGACCAATTTGACGTATAAGTTTAAGAGCTCTCTCTAGCACCAACTAAGATATCTAATTCAATTAATTAATCTCATAATAATGTCCTATGAATTTCAGCTAGACATGATTTGTTTTAACAAAATAACCCATCAATTAGTTGCAAAACTTCAAGCTAATGAAGTGACAAAAGAAAAGAAGAAAAGAAACAAAACTGAAAAGATTGAAACCCAATTCTCTAATTTGAATACAAAAGGAGCAATCTTTTTGAAGATTTAAAATTGCTTATTATACTTTTATTCAAAACTTCAAGATTGAATTTATCAATCTTTTTACTTTATTATTATTGCTAGTATATATAATTTTATTTGATGTGAAATTTTTCATACCGATTTAAATTCACTCACGTTTCTGGGACATTTTAACATATATAATGATGAGATATTGACATATCAAAATGTTGATATATTGATTTAAAAGTAATTTAATTTTTAAATACTACATTAGAAGGACGAGGATAATGTCAAGTCACAAGAAGACAAAAAAATTAATTATATTAATTTCAAATCAGACAAGAATGCTCAAGATAAGGGCAAGTTTACTTTATTTTTTTTAAAATTTATAAATATTAAACTTTCATTTTGCAAGTGAGGCAAGTGAGAGTCATTGAAAACCCCATATCCATATCGAGCTTCGTCTGTATAAATACCCATCCTCCATGCGTTCCTCTTCTTCCCGTAAAAACTTATTCTGTGAGGCCTATATATATAGTGTATATA